>NC_056561.1:40304635-40308400 GCF_013358625.1 Macadamia integrifolia | reverse complement strand
TTTTTTTTACACATTTCATATCAAGGGTTCATAGACCAGCTAGGATGGCAGCCGGGTGGCATGCCAACTCAAGGTAGGGTGGCCACGGAAGGAGGGGAGGGGGGACTCGAACTTGAGAAAATGCCATGTATGGTGGAAACTGCTTCAACAAGCAACACTTTTAACCAATTGCGCTAGCAGTTGTTGGCAATATTCTTAATTGACATCCATAAAAAAACTCTACCATGATCATATGACTAGATTCTTTCACTCCCTCAATTATATTTAGATGTACTTATTGGTCTTGACAACGACTAAAATGTCAAATGGTACAAAACTACCAACTGAGGGATTTCGTGGTCTGGAACACCAGACCACTCAAATGGAATAATTTTTGCCCTTATTGTACAAATCATCAAAACTATCCTTCCAATTTTTATTTTTTCTTTCTATTTTACCCCTAAAAGTACATGGTCCACCGACCAACGTACCATTCTCTAATTTATAAATAATAATTATTTTCTAGATCGATTTTCATACACAATTGTGTATGAAACATGGTCAATATTTCAACCATCGAATAAACACATGAAAATCGATCAAATATTCTTATTCAACGACTGAAGTGTTGATCGTGTTCTTACATGGTGTGTATGCCACCTTTTACCATTATTTTTCCCTTAAGAAAATTTCACTATGAAACAATGGCAGCCTTAATTTTATGCATGATCTTGACAAACTAAAATTATCAGGATTAATCAGTTCTTAGCATTTCTGGCATAGCATATCACTGATATTTATAACAAATAAAAATGATAATTAAGCATAAGAAATTTAACAAACGGTGCAAAAGACTAATGCCAGCAGTGGATGAGTTATGAACTCTAGGAACCATCTCACCCATCTTAACTACTTCCATATTTATTGAGATTTCCTGTACTTAGACAATTAAGGGTGTGTTTGGTATGCATTTTTAGAATAGATTCTGGGTCTAATACGCATTTAGAAACCCGACAAAACAAATAAACAACATGAAGAAAACATATGATCAATTTCATATTAATTATAACCCTTCATAAAATTACAGATTATAAAAAACATAAACCACATGAAGAAGTGCAGAAAAACAAAGTAATTAATGAAAGTATACCCAAAGAGATCAAAGTCTTAAACTCTTAAGAAATCACTTATAATTAAAGAAAAAAAAGTCTTTAAGAAATCTTCCCAAGAGAGCTCTTTGAAGTAAAGTTATGAACACCAAGACCCATATTGTAGGACTTGGGGGCACACTTTAAAGGAGGAGATGGGGTAACCTGCATGAACAAATAATTCCCAGCAAACAGATCACCCATATAGGATCGACTCTCCATCAATCTCCTGAAAATGTTAGTCCATGAAACCCTAATAGCAGATATCATCTTATCTTTTCTCCTCAAAAACCTTCTCAAGCCTGGAATTCGAACCTTCCTCCTCTTCTTACCAACCACCTTCCTGATCCTGAACCATCCCCTCGCCCTCCTATTCAATCTCTCCTCCTCCTCTTCAATTTCATGATCTTCATCAACTGGCCCACCTTCGTTTCTCAATCTCTGATAAGAAAACTTGGTGGTTGAAGCCATTTCAATGATTGACATGATGGCCGGGGGTGCTTTCTTGGGGAAACGAATAGGTACCCAGATGAAATTTCGAAGAAAGGAGTTTGCCTTTGTTTCTCTTCACGTTATCCGATTTAGCTCTTCTATGTTTCTTTACTTTCAGAGTATGAGAAAGAGAAAGTTGCAGAAGCTGTTAATTAAGGAAGGTATTAAATGCAATTAGAGGAGGAGGAGGAACAAGTTGGTAATGGCGGTCGCTGGTCAGTGGTCACTCCTTTGGTGGAAATGCAGCATTTAATGATTTTCAAGTCAGAAGAAAAATTAATGCAAAACTTACAGACCCATGCAGGAATCGTTAATGCTCATTCATGACATGTCTCATCAAAGTCCAAGGTGCACATGAATGATAACGTGGGGTAGGGGTGTCAATTCCTAAACCGAATCGGTAAAATCGATCGGACCGAACTGATAACAACACGGACCGAATCGAACATAAACCTTATTGGTTCTGTTCGGTTTCGAGTATTGCAACCCCAAAACCAAACTAAACCGCACCGGAAACCGGATGAACCCGAAACCAAACCAAAATCGGCTCAAAACCCGGACCAAAACCGAAACCAAACCTGTAAGAAACCGAAACACTCCAAAATTCATTAAAAAATCAAAATTTGCATAGTTTTGTATACATTTGTATGGAAAGTCGAATCCAAACTAGACCAAAAACCAAAACCAACCCAGTTACAAATCGATTTAAGAAACCGAAGACAAACCGAAACCAAACCGCACCGAAACCAAAACCAAACCGAAACCGGAATTTCCTTATTGGTTCGGTTTCAGTTTCAACTTTCCCACACCGAAACCGACTCAACCCGAACCAAAACCTAGCCGGATCGACCATTGACACCCCTAACGTGGGGACTAGAAAACAAAAAAAAGTGCTTCCTGCCCTCTGCGGCGCTTCCGCAGAACCAATGGGTAATGATGTGGGGACTTCTTGACCATGAAGTGTTTTATGGGACAAACTAAGGGCCCGTTTGATAACGTTTCAAGAAACGCGTTCTGCCGTTTTTGTCTCCAAAAACAGCAGAAACGGAGCAAAAAGCGTTTGATAAAACTGTTTCGTTTCACTTATTTTTAGAAATAGAAATAGAAATTTTTACTTATTTATGGTTCAAGAAACGACCCAGCCGTTTCTGGAAACGACTTGTGGCAATTCTTTCACTGGTTACCATCGACTTCTAAAAACATGACTTATCAAACACCTTCAATTCCGTTTCTATTTCTAGAAACGGAAATTTATGTTTCTGCCATTTCTTAAAACAAAAACGGTAGAAACGTTATGAAACGGACCCTAAGTCGTATATGGAAGAGCTGGTGAAATATCTTTGTCACTAGTTGGCTTGGTAACAAAGATTTCTTCCATATCACCGAGTCACAGTTTCAGGGTCATCTCTATCTCAAATAGGACAACCCATTTGATGAGCCCCTCCTAGTTTGGTCATAAACATAGAGACAGATGACTCCAAACGTCTGATCAGCTGACTTTAAGATAGAGGGTCAGACTATCCAACCACAATTAGATGGAACTGTGGCCTGATTAGGTGTTCATCAGCTTCTATTATAATATTATAAATTTTTAATTTTCTTCCTTTGAGTAAAGTGAAATTTGATTTACCAATCCCAAAAAAGAAACTTATTCCAAGGATTACTCCCCCCAACAACCCCTCCGCATCTAGGCGGATTCGGCTCCTCTTCTTAGCACCTATCATCCAGATCTTGTCCATAGTTATTTTGATGAGCAACATGTGGCAAGGCGATGATCCAACAGTTGTTGGTACCTCGTTCTGCAAACCTTTGTCAGCATCTTGTTTTTTCACGTCTTTCTCAAACCATTGAATCATCACCTCACTATTTGTTGCACGCCTAGATATATAATTATAGGCAAGACCTGGACAATAGGCACTAAGGAAAGGAGTCGAATCCACTTGACGGAAGATCTCCACCCTCCATGGGGTGTGGATTCTGCATGCCAAAGGTGGGTTTCCACACCACATGGAGGGTGTGATCGAGGTCTCTTCCCACGTGGGGACAGGATACTCCACTCTTGTTTTTTTGGAGGGACGGGTGGGGGAAAAAGTATATGGTTGGGGATTTGTTGGAATGAATGAAGATAGATAAGAACTTCATAAAA
>NC_056561.1:40228939-40304615 GCF_013358625.1 Macadamia integrifolia | reverse complement strand
ACAAATTAAAGACTTAATTTTTTGTTTTTTAATTTTTGGTACAAATCAACATCTTAATTAAAAGTTCGAAATTAAGCTATTGAAACCAAAGAAAGTAAAAATCCCCAACCACTCATCACTTGAAATTAAATCTCCTTGGGGGACATTTGATTGAAACTAAATACCAAAACCCTAATAGTATATTGTTTTACCAACTAATTAACAACTTTAAAGAGGTAATCCACCGACCGACCAACGGATCAAAATCCTCTGTTTTTCTCATCCCTGTTTTTCCTTGTTTTGCTACCTGCAGAACACGACATGTGGACAACAGAGGATCCAACGGTCAAGGTTGGGTGAGGATTATTACATCCGGTGTGTTGGTCTTAAAATTGTCCACGTTTCGTGTTCTGCAGGTAGCAAAACAAGGAAAAACATGGATGAGAAAAATAGAGGATTATTTTCCCCAACCAACAGCCCCGCAGGCCTATCGTAGCCAGATCGCATCCAGGATAAAAATCGTCTGTTTTTCTAATCCCTGTTTTTCTTGTGTTTCGCAGAAGATGACACGTGTCATCAACGGTCAAGATTAATTCAGTTGGGTGAGGGTTATTACATCAAGTTTGGTTTTTAACTCAATATTAGTCGTTCACTTAAAGTAATGCCACATGTCGCCTTCTGAAGGTAGCAAAACAAGAAAAACATGGATGAAAAAAAACAGACGATTTTTTTCCTCGCAGCCATCAATACGTGGAATGCAGAGCTAATAAGAAAAGATACGTAAGACCCTATAAGAGAGCCCTACTCGGCATGTATAAACCTAACCCACTCTGATACACTTGGGATATCACCATTAACAACAGTGAGAAGATAATAACCAGAGGGTGCAACGTTGGGTGACGGAGGAGCCTCAACAACTGCTCTAACCCAACCATCTTTTTCTTCCTCCACTCTCTTGCACCACAGCCTTAGCATCCTTTGATTCATCGAGAACCCATGGGTCGTGAACGGTGGTGCAGAAACACTAAACTTCAAGTCCTTCAAGTCCCTCTCCGTTCTCCCATGGAGCCTGAACCGTACACTAAATTCTTCCCCGTACTTTGCACCGTCACCGCTGTGGTTACCGTAGTTTACCGAAACGTTTCTCGGCCTTATATGGTGGAAGGAATGATCCATATAGTGAGGTATGAACGCTTGTAACCTCAGTTCAGTAGGGAAAGCCACGTTTCTAGAGGTGTATCCCTCGTTGGGGTTTCCTCCGGCGACTAAGATTCTCCCGTCGGGGAGAAGAACTGCCGAGGAGTGATACATTCTGGGTATCTTTGACGATGGGAGGACCCTGAACCGTCTTCCCAGTGGTTTCTTTGGATTGTAGAGGTAAGGTTCCAAGGCTGGCCTTGTAGCATTGTGTCTTCCTGCGCAGCCATGTGTTGCACCGTTGATGACCAAGATATGGCCAGTGGGGAGAATCAGCATATCACTCATGACACGTGGGCCTGGCATCTCTTCCATCACCCACTCGTGTTTGTGCCCTGTGATCACCATTCTTCCACAAGACTTCAATGCCTCTATATAGTGTCCTTCCAAGGCAGCCCTGTAAGCCCCTGAAGCTGCACCGCCACATACCATGACTTCGAGCTTGGAGAACCTGTTGCTGTGGTCGAGAGGGAGAAGAACTGAGGAACCCGAGCTAGGGTAGTTCCTGGACCCTTCACCAGGCATCCTAGGGAAGGTCTTCATAACCCTATTCCTCCTGTAGTTGAAGAGAATGGAATCTCTGTTGGCGAAGATGAAGAGATTCCCATCTGAGGATAAGTGAAGGAAAGGATACAGATTGTTCCCTCCTCCGTTCTCTTCGTTAGTCTGGTGTAGGAAAGGAAGAACGAAAGACTTAGGAGACGATTTGGATTTGGGTACGAACTCGTAGGTGAAGGCACCTTTGCCTCCAACCACAATGGTTTGATCCTTATTGGGTAGTATCTGATTTGAAGCAAACCACCTGTTGTCCTTCAACAAAGCCCTGGACAGCCTCCACCCGCAGCTGCTGCTCCTCCTCCTTCGGCGGTCGTCGGAGCAAGACTTGAAGTGTCGGATTCTCCGGTAACCGTTACCGTGGCCGCCAGTTTGGAGAAGGGTTCCATTGCTCAAGAAAGCACCGGAGGAGCACCAAGTGTCGGTTTCGAGTTCTAGAGGTTGAAGGGAATTGTGGGAGATATCGTACTCAACGGAGTGGGCCCAGCAGGAGGAGTCATGGATGAGGCCTTTAGGGTTGGAAGACCTGGAGGTTAGGCAACGTCGCCGGTGTAGGAGGTAATTGGACCTGCCAGCTTCGGTCTGGTCGAATATGATGACTGTGTTATGATGGGTTAAGGCCATATGCATGGCTACCACGCCTGTGTTCC
Source organism: Macadamia integrifolia (assembly GCF_013358625.1). Lineage (NCBI taxonomy): Eukaryota > Viridiplantae > Streptophyta > Magnoliopsida > Proteales > Proteaceae > Macadamia > Macadamia integrifolia. The sequence continues at coordinate 40,302,234 of NC_056561.1, read as the reverse complement.
TTGAGAGAAGCTGCCATGTCCCTTCTCTCCCTATGGTGAAACTTCCTTTTCCAATGGCTCTCACACTTCCAAGAAGTTGCATTAGTAATAGTACAAGGAGGGTTTTGAACTTGAATTCCATCTTTGCTTCTTCTAATAAGCTTTAGCTGTAGATGATGAGAGAGGGAGATGTGATGTAGTCTTTTATATTGCGTTTTAGGGTTGTGTTGGGTGGACTATCCCTGGTTATTAGTGTTCATGCGTTTGGAACTGCGAGGAGAGCTTTGGATGTTCTTGGTGAGTCTGCAATGTCGGGTCATGTGGAAGCATCCTTGGTGAGGTGAGGAATGAGGGAAGTTAGGAGAACTCGATAGAAGTACTGGGTTATTATTGGCCATGTAGCCCTGCATCAGCACTGGGCCAATGTGACTATGAGAGAGTGCAGGGACATCAACAAGAATGAAGTTTTATGATTTTACAAGGAGTGGTATGATCATTGCGCACAAGGTCCACATGACCACGATGGCCGATCCAGACCAATTCAATTCTGGTTTTCTGAACACTCGAGTGAAGTGAGTGAAAGTCAAGCAATTTTCTTTTTCTACTTGACTTCCTAGTTGCAGGCAAAAGTTTATCAAGATTAGCTTATTAGGATGATCCACCATTTTTTAGCTGTGAACTAGTTGGTTTTAGCTAACTAACCATTGGATAAGTTGTAGATCTTATGGATAAATAATGTATCAATTTTCATTCTCGTTTATTAAATATCCACCATGTATGCTCATGCAATCTCCTCTTTTTCAGTTGTCCTTATATGTCCATGTATGTCTGCACTTTCTTGGTCACTTGTAAAAATTTTCCATTTAAATAAATGGCACCTTAGTCCCCCAAAAATTTATTATGTTTTTAAATGCGTGCGTCATTCAAATGAAGGGTCCAAAATTCTACATATATATCTAGGGTCCTCCCAAGTCCTATCCATCCAATTGAAGAATGAAGCAGTTCACTATCGGTGTAGTCCCTTAAAATCATTTTGGTGAGCAGTTCACTATCTATTTATGTGGTCCCTTAAACCATTTTGGTGAGGTGAAGTGGAGGGGCAGAATTTATAAATTCACATCTAATAGAATCTTGTAGGAAAATGGTGACGGGTGACCCATGCCCACGTGGGGAGGGGGAAAGGAGATGCGGCCTACGAGCAAGGAAGGGGGGACTCAAGAGGGAAGGGACAGGGAGAGTCCAGAGGCGTAAGGGAAAGGGAAGAGGGAAGGAATATGGGGTTGAGAGTGAGGGTGGAGCCTCACCATGAGACCTAACAAGGAAAAGCCAGAGACAGAGGAAGAGCCAGAGGGGAAGGGGAGGGAGATTCAAGTGGGGCCTCACCAAGAGACCCAACATTGGAGAGAGGAAGCCTAAGCCAAAGAGGAACATTTATGGAGAAGGAGAGTAGAGGTAGATGCAAAGGGTGGAATGGGGCCTGCTGTACGGGGAAGGGAGGTGTAAACGACAAACAATCATTCTCTGCCTCCCCGCACTGGTGCAGTGAGTCTCCGGACGGCTGAGAGCAACTCAGGGTGTGACAGAGGATTTTTTTTACATAAACGACGAGGGAGGCGAGAGGGAGAAATACAAAGTGGGGGGTATGGGGGGAGGGGAGGGGAGGGGAGGAGCTGGATCACAAGAGGGAGAGCTGATTGGAGGATTCTCCATACCACTACCTCAGAGAACCATTTCCTAAAAACGATATAGAAGATTATTTGTGACTGTCAATTGTTCATTGGTGATGATATAGAACCACCAACAGAGATATTCACAGTTCTTAGTAAATTAAAATGAAGTCAACAGAGCTTAGATTTGTGCATTTTCAGATATTAACGGATCAACCTTAACAGAAAAAAAAAAAAAAAAAAGGATCAAGAAATGTGTATGCTCATATTGTTTGCAAAAATGGAACCCTGCTGTCCCCAATCCTGGGTTATGGGCCTTGTTAAACTCTTTTGCCCCATCTTATTCTGTTATCAAAAACCACGATCCCTTGCAATCTTAACATTTCATTTAACAATTTCAGGAGTTGAGGGATTTATGCCAAAATGACATGAAACGACTGAAGAAGCCAAAATATTTCAAATTCCTGCTGCTCACATAAATGAGATTGATAACTACATAATCATCTCTACCTAGAGGAACCAAACAAAAGGATTTCCAAACCAACCAGAGAAATGTACAAGTGGGAATGATCAGATTCCTGCAGACCATCCCCATCCCCACAAACCATGGACATCACTCATGCTATCCTAAAATTCAATAAACACCTTAGGCCATCATCCCGAGTATAAAGAATATGCAAAACAAAAAGCAAAAAAAAATCTGGAACCAATTGCAGAGATTTACAAATCAACAATGGACGAGGAACTGTCGGTGAGGTCTCTCAATAGAGCTTTATTCTAGTTTGTATCGAACTCCGGCAGATGGGGCAAAACTGAAGGTCTTCTCCACAGGCACAGCAGGTCTGCCAAAGGTAATTAAGACATTTCAAACCTGGTTCATGCACTCAAACCGCACCAAGTAACTAAAGTACATATATGAATTACCTGATGCCCACAACCAAAAGCCATGTCTTTAGGATTGTTAAGGCAGATAGGGCAAAGCTGTCCAGATCCACAAAAAAAAAAATTAATGCTATTTACAGATTTCAGATGAAACATGTTAAGTTAATGGTCAATGGCTGCATAAAACCATATAAACATAAAGTGATTCAGTAAAGCATGGTCCAAAAGAAACAGAGGACCCATTTTCATCCTAACTTCCATGAAGTGGGGTTCTGATAAATAAAAAGAAAAAGAAAATACACCTCAAAATTCAAATTAATGAGCATGAGAATACCTGGTCATCAAAAGCAGCACTTTCAGGTGGAGCAGTACCAAAAGTCGTGTCACCAAAAGTCGTGTCATTTCCATGATAAGTAGGTTCTCTTTGCTGGAAACTACTTGAATGAGAAGGCTTTGAGCTGTTAAATGAAGCTGCACCATAAACAGGAGGGGGGAGAGGAACCCTGCCTGGAGATTCCCCTCTTCTGCGACTGGCGCAGGAGAAAACAGCAGTTATATTTAGCTTTAAGAATCAGATACATGTTACAATGCCAAAGCACGTGAGATGAAAATGCATAAGAGGTGATGAATAGGGAACTTCAAAAATCCAACAAGCAGACTTCAGTATTACCCCAGAATATTGAGCTCCATTGTTGCCTTATACTGAGAAGGTATTTCCATCAAGGCTGCGAGAGCAAATTCTGTCTCTTTCCTGGTAACTGGCACATTCTTCAACATAATGTCTGTAAAATTCACAAACTGGACAGGCATAGGACAGACATTTCCTATTCAGCATTAACTGACAATACAAAAATGCAGACAACCAAAGAACCGAAGATTAGTTTCAGAGTCACCTATAGCTTACCTGGAAATTATCAAAGGCCCGAGTAGGGATATTGTCATCGAATTCCCTCATCATGTCCCAAGGTCCATCGCCAACTCCAACTAAAATAATTGACAGCGGGTACTCACTGCCGGAGAAACAAGATTTATAAGATTGTGGAATTCTATGGAGAAAAAGAGGGTGTCATGAATGAAACAAAGTAACCACCTTGCTTTCACAATTGCTTCCACAGTCTTTTTCTCCTGTGGACTTAACTGGCCATGCTCCGTATCAACACTTCTTGTTACCTGTGTAACCATGGTTTATATAAGATGTAACCCTCGGACTAAGTATAGTCCATCATGGACAGGCAATGCACCCACCCATCCTGGCATACAAGACATAAGCAGGCATGCTCAGAACAACACTAATGTGTTTTGCCGTTATAAATTAAAGAATCATCTAGTTATTGAACTGGAGTAAGTAATTATTGACTATTTTTTTTTTTGGGCTAACGACAGGTATCACTAGTCCCTCGGGACCATAATGACCCCACAACTGCATGGACCAGATCATACCGGCGTTGAATGAGAAATTGACTAAATTAATAGCTAGATCTATGATTTCAGTTTATTTGAAAGGAATTATCTTTAGCTTTCCGATTTTGACGTTTCCTCCATTTCTTAGTAGATGCCAACATTTTTCACTGCCAACTGATAATATTGCAACAAGCTAGGACCTGAACTGAGCACAGATATGAAAAGCTGCTTCCAAGGTACACTACATTGTACATATATTACAATAAAAGAACTAATCTGCCTTAGTTTTCAGAATTTTAAGTGGTCTTGCAACCTTTTCTAGTCTGGCATCCTGATACCTCTTAAGTTCCCTTCATCTAATCTCAAAATTTGTTTCTTTATGGTGGAATCAAATTCAAATGCAAATTCGAACCACTAAATTAGCCATTCTCTCAAAGGAAATGGATTACCAAATAAATGTAGAATGGTAAGTGGAAGAATGTAAAATACTGAATCTCATCATACAACCATACATTGTAGTGCCGGAAACAACAAATGGCATAGTAGTTTATGAGCACAATGTCATGTACTCATGATCAAAGTTGAAACTAAAATAAGCATTTTACGTAAGAAACTAAGAATAGTTTCTCATTATGACCAAAAAAAAGGTACCTGCCCATCAGCTATTATCAATAAAACATGGTACTGGCCACTGCTTTGCTCGACGATAGTCATGGCCATTTCAATAATAGGAGCAAATGATGTCGGTCCTGTCATAAGGAAACAGACAACCATGAACCAAATGGTTGGCTTCTTCAAAAGAGAAACAATGCGATAGAGAAAATCTAACCAGCCAATCGCAGATGGGGGACTATTTCTCTGTATCGAGCCAATGCTTCCTCAAATCCATCACAGGGTCTCTCATCAGGATAGAAACTAAAAACATCTTGATCATGTGTTGATGCTGCCAAAATATAGAAGAGAGAAAGTCGGTCTGTAATCAAGATGGATTCAGCTAAACAATCCATGAAAGAACACGATCATAAAAAACCCACCATCTCCAAACCCAAAACAGGGTATCAAATTATCCTCATCAAAGGCAATTAATGTTCTTCCAATAATAGATATTGCTTGCTCATAGGGATTTTGAGTGTCACCGATATGATGTAAGCTTCGTCGATTGAATGACCTTGCACCTATTATAAGAGAAAAATGTCAAACAACCCACACTACTACTCATAAAAGAAGGCTTGAAGTGCAAAGATGAGACAAACCTGTCCACTCATTGCTCTTAGTGAAGTCAATACCAACAATGAGATTAGAAGACTCGAGGCCAGCATGAGCAAGAGCCTCAGTGACCTGTTAAGCAGATGAATTGTCAATCACAATTAGTAGTTTTAGAATGATTGTAATAAAACTATCATACCAAGAGCATTTAAAAGTGCTAAACTAAAACCATAAATTATCCCACCCAGAGGAAAGAAAAAGGCATATAACAATGGGGCCAACAAAACCAGAAAGATCAATTATTAATGAACCAACAAGAAAGTACGATTGATACTACAATAATTCAATCTCAGACTGGCCACCAGAATGGACGTAATGGATGCTTCATTGCATTTGTTTGATGATTGTCAAGTGAATATCACTACAGATAATCCATGAGTTCAAGAAACACAAATTAATCTAGTGCCAACTGCTAATTAACTCCTCATAGTGGAATTTCTTTTGCATCTCCAATAACAACGAAAACATTGCCGGGGTGAGTGGGTGGGTGGTAAAGGGTAGGTGGGTCTGTGAGTGAGTGAGTGAGTGAGAGAGAGAGAGAGAGAGAGAGAGACAATAACATCAATGCTATCATTCCATCAGAAAAGCTTTTAGTTAATCCTTCACTTATTCTAATCCAACACCAACCATTCATGCTAACTAACATTTTAAAGGAATTCCAAGACAAGAGAGACCCAATAGATCAGAGCCAATCAATATCGTATTACTTTCTGTTTCCTGATATATGGTCTAACAAACAAAGACAGTCGAAATCAACTCAACCAAGCCTTATCGCAGCTAAATGGGTTCAGTTACACCAATTTGATTTCACCATGTAACCCTATTCGGAGTATATAATAACCAATTAGCTCCACCAAAATTGAAATCAATAAAATAACAGTCTTTAAGACAATGTTTCTGCTGTTCCTAGCCACATCATCAGAAAGTGTGGACAATCAAGTAATCAACACTAGACTTAGCTATAGGAATAAGGAGTCATTAATGCCTCAATCGTCTGAGAGAAGAGGCATAAAGCCAGGTGAGCAGCTGATAGAAATGAGACAAAAATTTATGCTTTTTTTTTTCCCCCAAAAAAACTAATCAAAGAAATATTTCAATAAAGTATAAAAAAAAAAAAAAAAACTAAACAATCAAATACTTCACCAATATATATTAATTAGGATATTTAAATAAGTAAGGAAGCATAATTTGATTTGCTTAGGTGTTTACACTAGATAAAGGAAAAATCATCTTTGAGCAGCACCCCCTAGGAAGGCCTTCCACATGGCCTACCCTGATTTTTCCATATGAGTAGACAATGTGGCTATTCCAACTGTTGGATAGAAAGGACATGGTCTCGATTAGTCATGTGTCACATTTTAGAGCCTGTTTCAATAAAATACCCCCATGCATTCGTATGTATCGCTATGTATGTCTAAGCATGTCTACATACTCCCACCACTATTTTGCACTCTCCCATAGTCCTGATTTTTCAGAGCTTTGTTTTGCCACATATACAGTTTTTTAATCCTAGTAGCCGTTTTTCATTAACATATTCCTTTCAACCAACAAGAACCAGAAATGCATCACCATCATTGCCATATTATTTTAGGAATACGGAATAACCAATGGCTCTAAGTTTTCATTCAATCATTTCTTCTAGTAAGCAATAGTATGGCCAGGCCACACCCACCAATGTGACTCCTTCCTAGTGCAAAAAATCGTGCAGTTAATTATTGCATTGGCTGCTATAAAATATCGCTGCAAAGGAGATCTAAGTAGGGTCTTAATTTGCAGGACAGAAACTGTTCACACTTTCCAGCAATTCCACTGCGGGACTCAAAACACTTAAAGGAGGTCAGGACTTTGGTGATGCTGCATAACATCGAAAAGCCCTTCTGTTGATCTCTATCAGTCTTACCTATTTGTGTCTAATATCACTGTTTTGTACATTACGGTATAGAAAATTCTCCAAGCAGGCATGCCTTGTAACATTCTCTGTACAAGATATGAGATGTAAACTAAAATTGTATAGGCAATTGTTTTCCCCAGGCCAACATCTCTACAAACCAACTCCTCCACATTCACTTGTCTTACTAACAAGAATATAAATTCAAGAAACAGAACTCTGCAAGGCAGAGTTAATGTAGTGATAATCCCAAACCAGTGAGATACAGTGGGATATAAGCTTACAGGATCGCACTTAAGGAATCAAACCAGATTTCTGATGAATTTTAACGACATAGAATCAAGGGATCAGATTCAGGCAATTTTTTTAGCAAAAGCTCTATTATAAGGGAGAATATGACATCAGAAATCAGGCTTGATCCAACGGGTAGACTCTTACTATCTCCAGATTCCTACTTAAAGAAGGAATTCCCAAATCTGAGAATCAATAATTCAATTAAATGTTTAGAGAAACCAGATTAGAGATTCATTTCAGTAACAAATAGTAATCCTAAAGACAGTAAAAATCTGAGATCAGAACTAGAAAACAGAATTTGATAATCGATTAAGCTGAAATCAGACTTGTAGTGAAAACAGGAAATCAGTTTCAAGTTTGAATTTTGAAACCGTAAGAAGATTCAGAACAGAAAGCAATTGCCAAGTATGGAAGCAGAATTGAGCACCACTAATTAGATTTGAAGTTTTCGAAAATTCCTAGTTGGAGAATGAATTTAAGGAACCAGGATAAAATAGAATCTTTATGTGAAGAACAGAATCAAAACTAAACATTGATATGAAAAAAAAAGCTATAGCAAAAACTAACCTTGTAATCAATGGAGAAGAAGAAGAAGAGAAGAAATCAGGTCTAGGACACCAATCTCGTAGCCAAACTCCAAAATTCTTTTAAAAAGCTCATATTATTTACTTAAATCATCTCCAATTGATGGGTGTATAACATATATAAAAACCTTCTAAAATTCCTAAATGGACCATAAAATGACTCCTAATTACTCTCTTATACTAACTTGAAGTAAATAGACTTAAAACTGAACTCTTTAACACTATTATGTGTCCTGACTCAAAAAACTTAATTTCTAGTCTTGTACCCTAACTTTATTCCCACTTTATGGGCTTATAAATTAGGCCTATTAAATATACAAACCCTCTTGTGAAGCTCAATTGGCCCAAATGGACACCCTTAACTCCATCGATGTTCACAGCCACCAAAATGCTCGCACGTCGTATAAGCATGATTCAAAAACTTGGTCCAAATGGTATGGAGAACACTTGCACCGAAAGGCTCCTCACCCAGTACACCCTCAGCCGTCAAGAATCTCAAACTCTAAAATCCCTTCGGCCAATAACACAGAGATGAGGGAACCATGCCATGCAGACTTCAGGATCAGGAACAGCGGAATATTTTGCTTCAGAGTTCAGGGGGGCTCTTAGCAACTTGCCCACTAATTGAAAGATCCAAGCTCAACACAAGAAGAGATTGGATGAATTTTTCGATGCATATAGCCATTTACAGAATTATCCGAATCCATTAAGCTGCATATGAGTCCTTTCGTTATCTTACTATCCCCTTTCAATTATGTATCTTTTCCATAATCCAATACCATCGTTAGACATCAAATAAAGCATAGTAAGCAAAATATTTGATTTCCTATACAGGCTCTCAAGGAAAATAGAATAATATCAGAACATGGCCTAACCTGTTCCAGAGAATTATAGTTATCAGCTATCCTTGAATACCTCCTTTCAAACTTCTTTTTTCGATCTGGGTCCCCGGTACCATACGTTGAAGGTGGAGGCGCAAACTGCTGCTGAGGTGCATACTGCTCCTGTGGTGCATAATACGGCGACGCATAGGTTGGGGTCTGTTGAACATACGGCGATTGTGGATAGCCATGATAATTCCAAGAAGAACTAGACCCAGACGAGGAGGCCTGTCTCCAACTCGTCCCCTTTGAACTTTTAGTCCCCATAAATTCTGCAATCTATTGAGGTACCCTAATATGCAACAAATCCAACTTCTCGCCCGAAACAAAAACCCCCCAAATCAACAGAAACAATCAAACTCACCACCTATGAAGCAACCAACCACCGTAAGAAACCTAACAAAAGCAGGAAGAGACCAATGCAACTTTAAATTTCTAAGTTCTGACAGTATAAACTAATATTAAGAGAAAAGTAATCGCAATGCAAATATGTAAGAAGCCAAGTAGAGAACGAGTCTCTGTGCAGTAGATGAAGCGAACCTTGCTTCCCCCCCTCCGCTATCAAAAAATTTGTTTAAGAAATCAAATTTCCTGGAAACTAAAGCATTTTCCTTCAAAATCTTATTCAAGGTCCAAATAATCGGCAAGCGACGAAAATTAGAACGGAAAACCGACACGGGAAGAACCTTTTCCAAAAGTTTTCCTCTTCCGTCCAATTCACTCATAACAAACGCACCCAAAATAGATCCAAAAAAACAAAGCCAAATGGATTCTGTATGGAAGAACACGATGAAGACAGAACGACAGACCAAAATCCGAGCTTATCCCTCCAGCAAAACAAACAATTAAAAATCTCAAGTATATTCAAAGGGGAAAAAAATAAGAACGTAGAGTCAGAAACGGAACTTCGTCTTTAAGAGAATTGAGTTAGAGTGGGTCAACCACGACTCCTCCATATTTGACTTAGTAACTTCAATGCGGAATCATTAAAACGAAATTCTGAAACAAGTATTGGAATCCTACCTCATCTCTTTCGAAATCTAAAATTTTAACGATTAAAGAAACCAAAATTCGCTGAATTCAACAATAAAGATCATGAAACTTAGCGGAAATTTTTAAAATTTACGTCGAGAAGAGCAATTAAGCTTCTGCAACACTTCCATGGCCTTCCTCTGCTACTTATCCATTGCTCACCCTTGAGAGAGAGAGAATGGATCCGATGAGACAAAGACGTAAAGTATAGATAATAGCCGCCTATCCCGGGAGGTGCAGCTTTATAGTGTAACGAAAGTGGATTTTCTTTTTCCTGGTCCAGCGCCTTTTGATGGTGATTACGCCGCGAAGTTTCGTAGAAGCTTAATTTCGATTTTGAAATTTAAAGGAGCGCCGATGCCTATTTTGGAGCAAATCAACGGTTTGATAGAATTGTGGTCCCCAGTCCCAACATCTTGGCCTTTTACTTTTCCCAAATCCATCTTGGGCCCACAACGAAAACAAACACCGAGGCAGTAGGTCACCGGTCATTAACCGCTTTCTAACAAAATCAATCAAAGAGGTATGCCCTAAAAGAGTGACCGGTATTACCGGTTAAAGCAAGGAAGGTTCCGGATTCTAAGTTTGATGGTACGCAGCCGGACAGGAACATTATCCCTATGTTTTATAAAAGAACGCTGCGGGCAGTGCCTCCTATGCCTCTCATATTGAGAACGAAATGACCACCCCACCCTCGCCTAGGATGTATGTGCACATGTTCCCATTCACCTGCAGTCCCGCACAATAATCTACTTATTTAATTTTTTTCACATGGAAAAATGATTTGGTATTTTAACTATCTGTCCATCTGTTCTATGTCGAAGGCATTCTTTGATTGTTCATCCTCCTTGATCGATTTGGCTTATCGGGGATTTTTGGCTTTTTGGCTTTTTGGCGTCATTTTCTGCTTTCTCCTAATCCTCCCTATTGTCTTTCTCCATTATCAATTTCTACATCACCATCGCCTCTTGAATGACTGGTGTCCTCTCTCCCCCCTGAAAGCACCCAAACATAGATTGGGGAGGGGGTAGCAGTGGTGGTAGTTCTCCAAAGCCTCACTCTCCACCCCTCCCCCCACCCAAAAAAAAAGGTTTGACATATTTCATGTTAACCATAAAATGGACCATTTTAAAGGGTAGTATAAATGTATGATGTGAGAAATTTTGTCTAACCTTTTTTTTTTTTTTGGTTGAACAAAACTTTTAAGAAAGGCTTAAAAGTCCTCGATGCATAATAAAATCATCATTTGAAATTAGCCACAAAATTTAAGATTCCTTTTAAAGGCGGAAGGATTGAGAGTGGGAATGACTTCTTCTCCCTATTGTAGCACTATTCTAGGAGTCTCATCCAACCACCAGAACTCTTGGATTAATTAATTCTCTTTTCATCATGTATGAAGGAAAAACTTGGTCCATACCAAATGCATCAAAATAAAAGACTAAATTTTATCTTTTTATATAAATTCTGATGTTGAAGACACCTCTATTTAATTAACCCTCAGTCTTATTTTTAAGAGTTACTACAGCAATATTTAATGCAAGGGTAAAAATGGGTTTTCAAAAAATTAAAAACCATTTTAATGTAGCATTTAATGCACTATTTATGTGAAATGATAGTATTTACCCCATTGAAAAAAGAAAAAAAAGGTATGTTTCACTAAGAAGGCAAAAAATGTAAGATTACAATTTTTTTTTTGGGTAAGTAGATTACAAATTTTTTGATAAGTTAAAGGGTATCAATAAGAAAGTCACTTTAATTATTTTATAAAACAAAAGCAAAGAATATATAAAAGACTTTATGTCAATACATGTTTTTCCCTCCAATTTTTTTAATCAATATCATAGGCTAAAAAAAAAATCAAAACAATAACAAAAGACTTTATGTCGATCCATATTACACGATGCATGTGATGCACATGCTATTTTGGTGTTACCGAACTCTTTCCATTGTTTTCTTATTGTTAATATCAATTCTTACCTACCTAATGTAACATTAGGTATATGTTGGAATTAAATAATAGAAATGAATTTGCTAGGGTTTGATATGATGTGTGTATTTTTTTTTTAGAAGAGAGAATGGTTGTTGAGTTTCAGTGGATCATAGGCTCAGATAAGAGGAATATGTCAAATCTAAAAGAGGGGCAACCACGCTTAAAAACATCCCATTTCTCTGAACGAGTCTCACACTTTAACTAATGCGTGTATGATTTTACCTGAATGGAGAAGCATTATTTATTAAAATATATATATATATATATATATATGGCATTGCAATAACATAAGTGATGAAAGGGGATAGAAGAGAGGAAAACGTTTTCGATTCTTTGGAAATGAATGAAACAAAAATTATGGGGTGCTTAGTTGGTTAAAAAGAAGATAAAATATGTTTAAGAAAATATGATCAATTAAGTTGTTCCTCAACTATCAGTGCCTATTGAATCTCAGAAATTTACTAATATAGTACCTTCATAATCATCTAAATGTATTAAGTCTCTATATGCTAGAATAATAGTTTACAGTTAGAAGCAGTTTTCCTCAATCATCCAAACTCAAATATGTTCATTTTATATACACAAATATCTAAGCCGAAAAAGAATTCACCCCCCACTCCCAAAAGAAAAATTTTCTTACTTACAAATTTCTTTAAAGAAAGTAATTTTTTTTTAAGTGAAGTTTAAAGAAAGTATTTGTGTGTTGGAAAAAAAAAAAAAAAAAACCCTAATGGAGGAAACTCTTTTTTTTTTTTTTTTGGGAAAGAGGATAGCATCCCCTATCACGGTTTGAGGGATCGGAATCAGAATGGGCCTTGATCAATCATGATTATTGGCTGATACCACATCAATGGTTTGATATGGATGAAGGATCAAATAGTCCAATAAATGGTTTTTTTAATTGAAAGCAAAGGTATTTCTTTCTTATATTGGCTGATGTGAATTGATATCAGATTGGTATCGATCTTGACCTATCCCATTCTTACATTAATTCTCAAACCTTGACCCCATACCAATAGGTAGAAAATGTTTCTGATGATATTTCTAAAAGTACTCATATCCACCCTCTATATTGTCATAAATGAGCTTAGATACTTTTTTTTTTTTCCATCTTCTTATATGATCAGAGGGGTTAAAACCTTTTTTTGTTTTGTTTTGTTTTATTCTGTTCTTCTCATGTAATAAAAAAGAAGACAAATTACAGACTATAGTTTTTTCTTTTTAGATAAAAAAATATTAAAACCCCAAATAAAGGAAAAAATAAAAAATTACAAGGCAAGATGCTACCAAGTCAGCCAAGAGGGACTCATCTAGACAAATAGAGAGAAAATGATGAAAACACGAATCTTATAGCAGCTGGAGAATGAAAAAGCACAACAATGAGCTTACACTACAATCTTTCAAGAGGTGTCAGATTTTTCAATCGGATGAGCGAAGAAAGTGAGGGACAAACCTAATATGGACAACCTAAAGTTATTATTTATTGAAGTCCTCAAAAACAAAAAATGATTTCTCATATGTAGGTTGCCTAGATGGTTAGGGAGAATTGAGGATTGTGTAGATAGGCGCACGGTCTCAGGTTCTATTCTCCATCATTACATTTACGATTTAAGTGAAGATCATGGCGGTGGGTTACTGCGCTAGTCTCCTCAAGGATTAGTCGAGGTACATATAAATTGGCCCGGACACCTTGGTTAACAAAAAAATGATTTCTCTTATGTCTAGACCTGTTTGTAGAACTTTGAATAATTTAAACAATTTTGTCATTTGTGCATTTGCGATTTAAATGGAGACCATTGCAATGGGTTACCGCACTAGTCTCCCCAAGAATTAATCGAGTTGCACATAAGCTGACTCGAACACCTTGATTAATAAAAAAATAAAAATAAATCCTTAACAAAAATGTACGTCGAATTAATCAAAATGACCCATAAAATCTCAAGAAATTATGCAAAAGAAAACCAAGCCATTTATTGTTACTTATTGAAGGAAACAATCAATCAATGAATACACTACATCATAATCTGCCATAAAAATGTGCTAGAGGATCGTAACCCTATTGAAGGAAATAAAGGATCAATAAATACAGTATAATATTATTTTTCGTACAAGGTGCTGGAGGATTCCAATCCCAGCCTATCTTTTTTTGTTTTTTTGTTTTTAATAGAAACCAACCTATCAAGCAATGATTCTTATCTCATCAAGATTATCACAGGTACAATAAACATCTTGTCATGCAATGATTGAAGCTTGACATTGAATTCAACTCATTTACGGCTCAACATGGTGTTAGGCATGTATTCAATATCCATAAATGTCTTGGTATGGAAGTTAAGGTGGTTGCACGTAATTTAATGTATTTTTAGACGTTAGATGCACTTAAGACATCTTGTTGCATCATAGAAGATCCAAATCCAAAGAGAAGGATGCCAAAGATTTTTTTTTAAATAAGAAAATATTATCAACACAAAAGGAAATAAAGTCAAATACAAATATACAACCCTATACTATGACCGGTTAGTGAAACTTAACCAACACTAGCTTAGCCTAGTGATGGTAGCTTTGGCTTGAAGAGTCAACGGTTAGGGGAAGAAGTTGTGGGTTCGAACATTATTGTATGCAAGTATAGATAGATGGATATATGTAGGAGTAGGGGGCCATTGACCCTACCAACATCCAATAGGCATGCTTATCAAGCCGGTATCAATTGGTTGGGCCCAGCTTGTTTTGGTGGGCTAATACATCCCCACTAATTTAAGGTCTTGCATTGTTCCAACTCATTTAGGCAATAGATATCATAATCTAAGGCATGGATATATTTCCATTTGATCAATTGGTTATCGATTCATGGTTGGCCTATAATCAGATTTTAAACATACTAATTAAATAACCGGATTTTAAAGATCCATAAAAATGGCTATACCCATGCTACAAATGGTCAGTCACAGTATATGGATTACACTAGGAATGCCCAATTATGAATTGATTAATGCTTGAACCCAACAAGTTTAGTAATCGATCGAACCAATCTTAAGGTTGAATCATTGGTTCAGGTCAGGCCAACTAGTGAATGTTAGAGAGAAATTGCATCCTACTTAGCTTTACTAGTACTATAAGTAAATGGAAGACCAAGTGTGAACACCTGATGGGAGTATGGAAAAGTGAGAACTTCTCAATAACTCTAAAGTGCTCAGTGATCACTCACGAGTCAATTCCACATAATCTTGTCATAAAAGTAATTAGGGAAAAAAAAAAACTCAAAGTATCAATCATCATCGCTTAAGTGGAAGAACTAGGAAAAAAAAAGAAAAAGGAAGAACTAGTTTATTTGAAAAAGTTTGGCGCACAAGTGGAGTTTTATTAGGAACTTTGTATGAATCATTAGTGACAGTGAGATGTTGAAAGCAACTCAGCATCTGCTCATTTTTAATACTGGATTGTGAGGGCTTTCTTATTTTGGAGTAAGATTCTAGTCTTCTATTCTACCCAAAAAAAAAAAAAAAAAATTCTAGTCTTCTAGTCTGTGAGATTGAAAAAACAGTCTAATTCACCCCCTCCACTCAAGGATTGCTTATACATCAAATTCTATAACTAAATTCAATCATGCATTCCTTTGCATATTGGCCTTTTCTATTTTTATTTTTGTTTTTTTATTTTGGAATACTTCTTTGGTCTATGCGGACCGGAGATGGGGCAATGTTCCAAATCATGAAAATAGAATAAAACTCTTCTTTATCAGATGAAGTGGTTGAACTACCTCTTAAATTGTGATTTATATCCTTTGTGTCTCATACCCTTCCGCACGCATCTAGCTATGGCCCCAGTTCCCCTTCATTGTGGCTTAAGGAAAACTCGGTCCTTAATTAAAAAGCAACAAGTGTACACCAAGGTTACCATATACATAATACCTTTTCATTCTAGAGCTTTATTTTGCTATGTCCAATTTGTCTAGACATAAACTTGACATATGAGTTGGAGACACTTGAACGTAATTTGTTAACAAAATTTTGAATTTCATGTTTCAGCTACGTAGTGTATGCTAGCACCTCCCTATATCTGTCTCTCTTCTATCATGATAAAGATGAGATATATTATTTCATAAGAGGGAGGAAAGAGAGAGACATAGGCTAGGGAGGCTCTAGTACTGTATGCTCTTTCTCCTTTATTTTGTTTTATAATATATTTCGTTATACCTTTATACATACCTAATGTTGCATATTAAATTTCAATATTTTTCTTCAAACAGTTGGATAACTTCATAGAGATTTCCGAACTTGAAGGGTGTTTGGCTAAACTTTTCACGACTTGCATCTATGTGGGGAGGCAGGAGGCAACTTCTTGGTGTTTTCCAACAGAGAAACTTCAAATGTATGATCTCATTTGATTCACCTTTAGGAGCAAAAGTCCAAGAAATAACAAACATGACCTAAGTGTAAAGATATTGTATAAATATTTTATGGACTCATTTTTTTATTTACGTCATGACATACAATCATTGATGGAGATGGAGGGCTAAAGTGACATTTTAAGGGCTTTTTTTTGTCTCCATCCAAGATTTAAGTACGATTGTGAATCATATATACATGGTCATATACAAAACTTTTCTCGATATTTTATTGAGATTAGTTGAAAGTAATTCATTTGAATTTTTTTTTATGTATGCATGGTTGATGTTTATGTTTAGGAAACAGTTTGAGCGTAGTGAGATTGGTTGCATTATCATTCTACTCAAACGTCTACAGGGTATCTTTTCCCCCGACACTTTTAATTCATTAATGCTTTTTATTGGAAAAAAAAAACACTTTTTGATGTATGTATGGTTCTTATATTTGTTTAGGGAACCGGCCGAACATGTTACTGGGCTGCCCAACTATGTGCCTGCCTCTCTCTCTCTCTCTCAACCTCCACCTCCACCTCACTTCCTCCTTTAATATTACCACAACATATACATCAATGTTTAACTTCTTTTTG
Source organism: Macadamia integrifolia (assembly GCF_013358625.1). Taxonomy (NCBI): domain Eukaryota; kingdom Viridiplantae; phylum Streptophyta; class Magnoliopsida; order Proteales; family Proteaceae; genus Macadamia; species Macadamia integrifolia. The sequence goes on along the minus strand of NC_056561.1, from coordinate 40,285,399 downwards.
GTGGAAATTTCTTAACTTCTTCAATGATTTTCAAACTAGGAGAGCAATTCCCTTTCATATGGTTTTTTTTCCCCTCTCTATCTCTCTCCTACTTTGAATAAGTGGACTTCACATGGATGTCATCTTTTTTTAGGACAAGTCGTCATGGGAACCCTTGAATAAGTGGACTTCACATGGATGTTATCTTTTTTTAGGACAAGTCGTCATGGGAACCCTCTTCCTTAGTTGGTAGACTGAGTAAGGGTGTTTCTGATCAAGACACCTAATTCTACACATGGAAGGGTTGAAAAGTAAATCTGACCATTGAATACCTTGGAGATGGTATAGAATACCACATGTCAGATTTCAGTCCAAAGTCAATTCTTTATCTCCCCTTGTATTGGCATGCATCCCTATTTATATCCTTACACACCTGTTGATACTTTGATGATTACTTATAATTTCAATATTGTTTTGTTTTGCCACATGGAGAATTTAGTTTAAACTGAAACTTAATATGTTAGTAAAAGATATTGAAGTCTAATTGCCCACAACATTTCAGCCTACTTTGATTTGCCATGTAGCAGAATTAAACACTCAACCATGGCTTAATTATGTAGACCACCATGCCATAAATTCTTCTAGCTTAATTTTAGGGAAATAGATCCTCAAACCTACAGTATAGGGATGTTTTCCACACCTTCTTACATTCTAAACATATGATCCAACGCTGACATTTTCTTCTTTTCCTAACCATGTGAACCCATATCAGATGAAATCATTTTTCACTTTGTTATTATCATAGGGTAGAAAATTTCTTCGCATGCTGTCCGCGTGAAAAAACCCTCCCCCCTTAATTCTATTAGCTATCAATTGGGCTTATTGCTCTGGGAATCTGTTTGAAATAAGAATTTCGTCAGAAGTGACTAAACATTCAATAGGCTATCATCCAGGTCTTAGGCCCAATGTTCTTGGGGTTACAAAGCCAAATTCTTGCCCCAAGCCCGTCATTTGAACAAGCCTGGCCCAAGATTTAAGCTCATTCACAATCAGGACATCAACCCATGTCCTGGAGCACTATTGTTGCCTGGCCTGCAAGCCCATTAGGTCAGCCCAGCTCTTTAAGGTGATCGGATGAAGTTCATGTACGAGAACAATCTTGTACATTCCTGGTCTGTAGATTTAGAATCAACTTTCTCTCTCTTCATATAATAGATTCTAAATCCATGGATCAGGGAAGTACGAGATTATTCTCGTACGTGAACCTGATATAGATTCCTCTTTAAGAACCCGAATAAAGACGCTTAAGTGGTGAGAGGGAAAATTATCTATTAAAACTCATACTATTTGGGTATAACACATTAAAAAACTCCTTAAAGTCGATTAATGGAGAAATCAATAGCAAAGACACGTAGCGCACTTGGTGAGGTTGTGGGTGCAGTTTTCCACCCATGAGAGGCCAGGTGGGAAATTAGGTGGGAAATTGATCATCCAATAGGGTTTTAACAAGAAGAGAGATTGTAGGGTCCATATGGGATGTGAGAGAGCGTGTGTTGGAAACATTAGCATTGTAGGTGGCAATTACCCTTTAACATAGATATTTTTCAATTAAAAAAAAAAAATGATATTCTCACAGCCAATTTTGCAATAGCATGGACATGATCGTTTTCTACTTAACTTAAAAAAAAAAAAAAAAAAAAATAGAAAGAAGCAAAACTCAACTTTTATTGTACAATCATATTATCTACACATGAAATCAAAATAGGTTTATAGGTTGGGGATCGTTACTTGGTCATGTGACCACTACGTCAACGTAGGGATAAACCGAGGGATGTACATAGCCAAGTCCAAGATTAGTTGTGAGAGTCAACATTGATCGAAATCAAGGTAGGAGCATTCTGATCCAACGGTCAAGATTGGGTGAGGATTATTACATCCGGTGCGTTGGTCTTAAAGTTGTCCACGTGTCGTGTTCTGCAGGTAGCAAAATAAGGAAAAACAGGGATGAGAAAAACAGAGGATTATTTTCCTCTCCACACTCCCCCCTCCTTGCTGGAAAGGATCTGAATATATTGTATATGAGGTTGGGTTGGATCAGGCCAAGCTCAGCCCAATGATTCAGCCTAGATCCAACTCAGACCAACCTAGCACAGCCCAGCCCAGTCTAGCCCAGCCTTGGACTTCAAAATTTCAGCCTAAGCCTGTCCTACTGGTTGAAAAGTTCAACTCAGGCCCGTCCGGGCTCAGGGCTGGCGTTTTTCGACGGCCCTTAGTCTAAATCATCCATATCCCAACCCGAAAACCTGTTCTCCCGGATGGCCAGATGACATTTAAATTTCTGGCTGCAAGTATCTTTTTGGGATACGGTGATTCAGTTTCAGTCCGAGACCCGAACAGGTGAACAACGAAGAATACAGTAAACCCAAGGAAGGAAGCCCAAGGGAGACTGGAAAGGGGAAAATAATAATATTTTTTTCAAAGAGCAATAAAGGAGAAGAAACTCTAGCAGAGGGAGAGAGACCGAGAGAAGGAGACTGGTTGGTGGCCGCTGTTGATCTTCAGCTTTCTCGCTCTCGTCCGCGTCAAGCAAGATTTTGCGTGCAGGTAAGGGCTCTTCCCAAATTCTTCGACAAAGTGTCCTCAGTTGTCTAATCAAATCGGTTCTGGTTTCCATCCTTCTCTATGTGACTTGCAATCGGTGTATAGAGTATCGAATTTGTCGAATTCCGATCAACATCTATTCATGATTTCCCTATTGGAGTTACGAGTTTTAGGGTTTTGTTCTTACACGCAAACTTCAGTTCCTTATTGGAGATTAGTGAATTAGTGAATATTTGGATAATTTTGGTCAGATAAGTTGTTTGTCGGGAATGGTGGATGCTTTGCTCGATCAACAATAGGTTGGAATGGCGAGCGCTGGCGAGGAAGATGCTGATGCTGTTCTCAGCGATGTGGAAGGGGAGGATTCGGTCTCTATAGGCCTTGAGTCTCCGTCTCAAGAAGATATATCTCTGGAGAGATTCAAGGAGATTCTTGCAGAGCTTGAACGTGAGCGAAAAGCTAGGGAGGCTGCGGAGAGTGCCAAATCCGAGCTTGATGTGTCATTTAATCGCTTGAAGGTGCTTGCTCATGAGGCGATAAAGAAGCGTGATGAGAGCGCGAGGCTGAGGAATGAGGCATTACGGGAAAAGGAAGAAGCTTTGATTACAAATGAAAAGTTATCGGGGGAATTAGCTGAGGCTCTGAGGCTGAAAGATGAGCTTTCCAAACAGAAGGAAGATAGTGCTGGGCAGCTTGATGAGGCTGTGAAAGCAAAGGACTCTTCGCGATTGGAAATTGAAGCCACTGCCCAGATGCTTGTGACTGGAATCGAGAAGATCTCTGGGAAGGTCAGTAACTTCAAGAATTTCTCTGGTTCTGGGCTCCCTAGATCTCAGAAGTACAACGGATTACAAGCTGTTGCTTATGGAATTATTAAGAGAACAAATGAAATTGTGGAAGAACTTTTAAGGCAGATTGACATGGCAACTAAGTCCAGAAATGAAGCTCGTGAACAGATGGAACAAAGAAATTATGAAATAGCCATTGAAGTTTCTCAGCTTGAAGCCATGATTAGTGGGTTGAGGGAGGAGGTGACAAAGAAAACATCTGAATATGAGAATCTGGAGAAGTCGGTTGCTGATAAAGACGTAAAGATATCTGAGATTGACAGACAGATGTCAGAAAAGCTTGATGTGTTGGAGAAGGAGGCAGCGGGGTTAAGGGAGTTGGTTAATGATTACGATCAGAAATTGAGGAATTTAGAATTGAAAATGGATTCACATAGGCCCTTACTGGTTCAGCAGTTGAATTATATATCAAAAATACATGACCAAGTATATCATGTTATTGGGATGTTTGATGTTAATAAATCAAATCAGTCAGACTTTTCAGAGTCATTGTTCCTTCCACAAGGTATGGACATGGATGAGAACCTACGTGCTTCTGTGGCTGGGCTGGAATCTATCTATTCACTAGTCAAAATTGCTGCACAGAAGGTAAGGGATGCAGTGGAAGAGAGGACCCATAAAGTAAAAGGTCTAAATGAGACTGTTGCTCAATTGGTGAAGGATAAACAACAGATTGGGTCCCTACTTAGAAGTGCTTTGTCAAGAAGGATGTCATCAGATCTTTCATCCAAAACAAGTGAGGCCCTGCAAGATGCTGAAAATTGTCTAAGTGAGGTAGGGATAGACTTAAGATTCAATGACCAGGGGCATGGTGGCAATGTGGTTTATAATGATGGATCAGGCACTGTGGAAATAGAGAAGGATGAAATCTTTACTCTGGTAAGTGTTTCTGTCACACCTGTGCTTAGCTGTTTCTTAAATATTTTAGCTTCAACTAAGCAGGTGTTTCCTGAAGCTGAACCATGCTTTATGTATCATGTGTAGGCTAGTGCTCTGGAGAAGAGCGTCAAGGAATATCAGCTTGAGATCATTGAGCTTCAACATTCTGTGGGAGAACTTAGGTACCTTCCATATTGTTTTTTATTTGATTTTAGAAAAGGTTTTATTTATTTATTTTTTTTCTTTTTTACAAACTCAAAAGTAAAAGAAGGGTAAAAAAAACCATACAAATTGAGTACCGGCATATAATGATTTTGTACTTGTGATTGAGATATTAGTCATTGAAAATTCTACTTTGTCTTAGTTGACCATAATTATTTTGTTTTGTGTATTGCTTAACTGGATGAAGGGCAGAGCTGAGTATACTTAGAGCACATTTGGAGGCTCAAGGCAAGGAACTCAGTCAAAGAAAGCATCGGATAGAGGAACTTGAAGGGAAGGAAAGAGTGGCCAATGAAAATGTAATCAGCCTACTTTCTTTTCACTTCCTCTTGCCCAATTGTTTACATGGGTTATCTCATGATATTAAAATAATTGTTGATTGTTTCATCAATTTATATCAATTTTTAAAGGTTGAAGGGCTTATGATGGACATAGCAGCTGCTGAAGAAGAGATTGCAAGATGGAAAGTAGCAGCAGAGCAAGAAGCTGCTGCAGGCAGAGCCATAGAACAAGAGTATCTGGTGCAGGTACATTTAAAAGTAGTTTTATAACCATCTTAGACATTTTTTCGTGGTGGAATTACTTGTCTATGATTTATGATCCTTTAATATCAAAGATATGTTTCTCATTTTTTTTTTCTCTCACCGAATATGTTGGAATATGATAGTGTACATATCAATATCATCGCTGTTGTATTTCTCTAGCTTGTTTAAATATTAACCATGGTTGTCATGGCGGCAAGGTGAGTCGAGGTGGTGGCCAGGAGCCTTGGTTGGTGAGGCAATCAGGTTGTGTTGTATAAAGAGGGTTTTTCTTTGGTGTAGAACACTAAATAAACCTATGTCCTATTTGTTTCAATTTTACTAGGGAACTTATGTGTACAATAATAAATTCTTTCCCTTTTACTTATAACTATGAGTGGGTCTTCTTCTTCTTCTTCTTCTTGATGGCAGTGGCTGCTACTGCAACCTTTCCGCAATAGTGGCAGCTGTTACTACTTCTTCCACCCCCCCTTTTCTTCTTATTTTTCCATTCTTTCTTGGTTTTTCTCTCCATTGCCCTCTTTTCATCCTGTTTCCCCCATTTCCTCATTTTTTCTTCTCCTTTGCTCCATTTTCTGTCTCGGAACCTTGAAAAATATATCATATGGTCCCCATTTTCATCCTGTAAATTGAGGAATTATTACACAAATACCTGCATCTAATACAACAACTCAGCCTTAGCCCAACTACATGGGGTCGGCTACATGGATCCGTAAAATGTCAAAAAGAAAAGTAGAAGGAGAGGGACACAACACAACAAAACAGTAGAATCTCACCTTAATGGTGATCCAGATCCGGGTTCCAACGCCGGAATCAGTCCAAGTGTTAGATAACTCAAATCAGAGAACTAATGGCAGAACAACAAATAAACTCAAGTTTCTGGTTCGAAGGGAACATCTCAGAAATTAGGGATTCTTTCAAGCTGCAGTTTCAGACGAAGATGAGAAACTTGATGGCCTATCACTTCCGACCGATGGACTTCTCAAATCATCAGCCAAAGAGGGTCGAATGTTGCTGCAACTGGAATCTGGCGGTAGGTTAAGTGCAGATCTGAATCTGACTTCGATCCTCAAAGTACTGGTCACTTTCAGGCCTAAGATTCAAGGGTTAGAGTCTCCCAATGGAGGGGAACCTTCGACCAAAATCTCAGCCCAAGCTGTTCAAGCACTAAGGAGATCTGAGAGCTTGAGTAGGGCTGCAAATATGGCCAGAAACAGGGGATTTCTGGCAATGAGAGAACTGTCAAGAATAGAACCAGGAAAGAGAAGAAGAAAGGAGAGGGAAGAGGAGAAGATAATCAGGGGAAGGGGAAATAGTCGCAGCTCACTGTTGCCATGGTATCAAGCTGAGCAAAAAACATTCATTCAATTCCAATTATCTAAAATCTTCACCTTGTTACATGGATTTATAAAGGAAATCAAAGCATAACATTGGAAGCTAATTAACATGGAAACTAATCTAAATTAGCAACTGAAATAAAAATTTGAATCTCCTAACTAATTTGACCGACACCCTACAGTAACAATAAAGGAAACAAATAAATAATAAAAATACTAAATTTATCCCAAATCGTCCCATGCCCAACTGCATCAAATGGGGTCAGCTACATGGATTCTTGCCCTCCAATCAGATCTATTTGAGGTCATAGTTGGGAGAAAAGGCCTAAACTATGCATGTCTTTCCTATCTACTTCTCCGATGGTCATTTTAGGCCTACCCTTAGCTCTTTTAGCTCCTTTAATCTGAATGAGATCACTTAACGAACTAACATTGTCTAATAGAACAACAACTCAGCCTTATCCCAACAAACCTTGGAAACAGCCTCTCTTGCGAAGCGGGAGGTAAGGCTGTGTACATTTGCCCCTCCCAAACCCTGCAGTAGCGGGAGCCTCGTGCACTGGGTTGCTTTTTTAATGTTAGTTGTCATATGAGTCGGTAGGAGATTGAGTCAAACTTCAAGTCTATTTTCAGTTTTCTCTTTTGGACTCCAATTAGGAGACTTTATGTTCTTCTTTAAATTCAGCTTGTAATCAACCCAAGATTTGATTTTGGAACGAAAAATTGTTTTGAGTTGAAACCGTTGGCTGCCAAGAGCAGCACATCCCTCCCTCTCTGATTTTCTCTCCTACATCTCAGGTATAGTCCTTGCCCTTCCTTTATTTTACTTTCATTCATCTTATATTGCCTTCCTATCCTCCCTCTCTCTTCTCTATTGAACCTACCCTGTTCTTACCTGTACACGTTTACTGTCAAACCAGCTGAACTGAAGGAGACTCGATCAAATCCTCTAATGAATTATCCATTGAGTCCAAGACTGAAGGCACAGGAAGCCTGTTCTACATGTGACCTAAGCCATATGTATCTTTCTACCGAATCATCTTCTGCGGGGGGGGGGGGGTTTAACCCGCAACCAGATCTGAACCTATGCTCCCACCGCAAGGTTCAGTTGCAGCCTGAAATAATATTTTAATATTTGACACCTGGTGTCTGTTGTCGAGTGATTCTCAAAGAAATGGTAGTGATGATCTCTCACATGAAATCCCAGACAATCGTGGTATGAGGTGATTTGAAGTCCTGCAGTCAATCTGGTCTTCCACCATTGTCTGCCTGACATGAGGTTTAAGACAACCTCACGGTTGGTTTTTTAAACCTCTCTTTTATTCTGTTTTCCAGAATTAACCCACACTTTCTCCTTTATTCCCCTTTATCCCTTATCTTATATTTTGTTCCAAGTTTGTCTCTTCCATACAACTTGACTATTACCCACCTTTTTTTCTTTTTATACAGATCTGTTACGCACAAATTGTTCCTTATTGCTGTTAGCTCGACTTCCATTAATCATCTTATGAAAGTAATTCTGTTGTATTCCTTTAAAAAAAAAAAAAAAAAAACTGATTAAAATAATTCTGTTTCCTCTTTTATGTTGAGAGGTTGAAGACAACCTAGTTCCCTTATTGACAGATAAGGACTCCTTCTCCCGGATTCATGTAGCCGATCCCATTTAGTTAGGATAAGGCTCAGCTGTGTTATTGTTGTATGGACTCATAGTGAACCAAAATAGGTTTTGTGACCCAGTTTCTGCTTCAGATATCTCACTCAAAACCAGGTCTGCTTGCCTCAGTTATGTTGAGGTTGTATTTACAGATAAGGACTCCTTTTCCCCTATTTACCAAATAACCCTCATTTTATGAAAGTAATTCTGTTGTCTTCCTTTCATTGTTTTAATTTCCAAAAGTGACCTCCACTTCAGTATTTGTTTCCCATTGAGTTCCTGACTCTTTGTTTTGCATTCTATCTTATCGTATCACATTTTGTTCTGCGATATTTGAGAATCACAGTCAGTACCTCGGTGTAGATCCGGGATAATCCTTTGTTCCATAGTCCTAGGGCTATTTACAACTAGCCAATTAAGAATTCTCCGATGTACTAGCACTAGCAGTGCATCAAAGATGCAATCATCGATTCTCCCGAGAGGCCACAATTACCGGGAGCAAACATATTAATAACGAGGAGGGCTGCATTTGGTAGTCATTCAATTTCAGAAACGACGTTCCGTGTCAAAAACAGAATTTTACTTTCTGTGCCAAAATGCCGTTTTAAAACAAAAAAATGGTGTTTGATGAACCTGTTTCAGGAACAATTACCCTAGTTCACTTTTTGTATTTGGAATGAAACCGAAATGATGGAACAAGGTTTCGTTGTTCTATCATTTTGCGTTTCTAGCATTTTTTCCCCCCTTTTCATTCAAAAAAAAGGGGAAAACACCAAGTTGACACTAAACGCTTTATTCTGTTTTTTCGTTTCCATAGAATGAAAAAAACGTCAGAAACATTTTTCTGGATGACTACCAAACGCAGCCTTTGTTCCTCTCTAAAAGGTTCTGAATTTCCATTTAATTACAGAATTGCCATTACCTTCAATTTTTGAGTCGTTTATGTTAAAACAAACACCAACAAAAAACGAAGAAAACAAACACAGATTCACACGAACAGAAATTTAACGAGGTTCACACACCGATGTGGTGGGCTATGTCCTCGGGCAAAGAACAAGATGATTCACTATGTTAGAAGAAAAAATGCAATGGAGATCTCTCTCAAGAACACCCAAATTGCCGCAAGAAAACTTGCCCAGAAACCCTAATACCCTAATACGAAAAAGAACCCCAAATTTCACTGCTTGCTCAACAAGACGATAGTACATATATATACTCTCCTCCAAGTCAGGTCGATCCATCGGGTCGTGCCGTACTGCGGGTGTCGCCACCAAACATATGTCAATCAGGTCAAATCTTCAAAAATGGGTCAAGAATTCGAGACAAAGATAACAGTTTATCACTTAGGTGGGCCCATAGTGACCCAAAACTCGAGTTTTGGAACCCAAGGTCTCATCAAGAAGCTTCCTCTAGAAGAAATCTAGCTTTCCGGGTATGATGAATAAATTTCCATGGACCCCCCCCCCCCCAAGGTTCTTCATCCACCCAATTGTCAAAGCCAAGGTCCCTTCAACAATGGAGTTCCTCCACCTTAGAGATAGAAATTTCTAAAGCTTTAATGCCTTGATCCACTCTCTGCTTGTGTGCTCTTTTATTCCTCATTTCATACATTTTTAACTGGAAACAATTGTGCACTCCCGTGTCAAAGATTCTAACCCAGCAAGAAAACCAAAAATGAGCATGCTATGAACTTGTATATAATATAGACCCAAGATTCTCTGTTTCAATGGCAGACTTTGAAGCCTGGATGATGGGGTTTTCTGCCAGGAGGAGGGATTCAATAATTATCTGGAATTAGACCCCTTACACTGTTCAGACATTCTAATTTGTTTACAACAATCTCTTTCAGACTCTAATAGATACACCTCACTGTTTTTACTTTCCAAAATTGTGGCGTAAGTACTGCTGTGACTTCCCCTCAATACACAATTTATTATCATTTTCACTGTTTCTGTTATCATGTGTGGAAGGCACCATAATATTTTGTTGTGAACACAGAAGTTAGCTGATGCTTCTCTTTTAGCTGGGATTGCAGTATTTCAACTGTTAATAGTTATGATTGCAATACTGCAGTTGTCAGCCCTTAGGCAGGAACTGGAAGAGGCGAAGCAAGTCATGATGGAAGCAGAGAAAAAGCTCAGATTCAAAGAAGAAACGGCCGAAGCAGCCATGGCTGCAAGAGATGCGGCCGAGAAGTCTTTGAGGCTGGCAGACTCAAGGGCTTCAAGATTGAGGGATAGGGTTGAGGATCTTTCCCGTCAACTTGAGGAGTCGGATACTCGGGAAGATTCAAGGAACAGGAACAGGCCGAGGTACATATGCTGGCCCTGGCAATGGCTTGGGCTGAACTTTGTAGGATCTCAAGTGTCTGAGACACAGCAGCAGAATTCAAATGAAATGGAGCTTTCAGAACCTTTATTATAAGCGGAAAATTTCCTGTGTAATTTCATGTAATCTTACAAAATGAAAATAGGAAGTCAAAAGATTTCCCTTCCATTGCATCACTTCTCCAATCTTTCTTGTTCATGGTCATGGATCCAGAAAGTCCACTTTCATTTTCATTCATTTCTACTGATATTTGCAGTAGTAGCTACAAGTAAAAGAGGAGATTTTTTGTGCATTGTAAGCCCAACTGCTTCTGTCATGTCCAAATCCGACACTTCCACCCCACGAGGCAATTCCCAGTCAAAGCAGTGAAGAAGATTTGCAAGCACAAGCTCAATCAGCACTACGGCAAAGTGAATCCCTGGGCAACCTCTCCGTCCTGCTCCAAATGGCAACAGTTCAAAGTCCAGCTCTTGGAAGTCTATGGATTTATGTAAGAATCTCTCAGGCTGGAAATCTTTTGGGTTATCCCAATACTTCTTGTCTGTTGCAATTGATTTTGCGTTAATAAAAACCCTTGTTTTTACTGGAATTTTATAACTTCTAATTGTGCAGTCCTCCATGGTTTCTCGTGGAACTAGTAATGGAGCCGGAGGGTGAAGCCTTGGTGCCTCTTTCACCACCATTTTCAAGTAATTGAATCTAGGAAGTTCATTTTCTTCCACTACCTGTTTCCTACCAATGGCCCTCCTCACCTCTTCTTGTGTTCTCTTCATTGTGGTGGGGTGCCTAATGAGCTCTGCCATTGTCCATATCACTGTGGCTGCAGCCGTGTCCGTTCCTGCAATGAACATGTCCTGCAGAGCCAATTGAGGGTGAAAATCAGTACATGTATAATGCTTATCAAAAAATAGTTTTTATTCTTTCAGTTTTTAGTTTTTCTGTGAGAGAAAAAGGGGTTGGGTGGGGGGGTTGTAGTGGTAATTGGACTAAATTTTGCTGCAACCTGGGCTTGTAATAAAAAAAATGGAATCTTGAAGGACAGTATAGAAAATACTAAAACTTAGGAGGGTATTTGTGAACCCAAAGGGAAAGTGAATTATACCATTTCCATGGCTGCAAGCCTGAGTAGGTAGCAGCAAATTTTACCTTTTTCTTAATTACTATCACTTTCCTGTGCTTGCTTTCTATTTATTCTGACTTTCCTACCCCAAGCTTCTTATTATATACTCTCAACCCCCCCCCCACCCCAACCTCCCACCCCTTCCTCACCAGAAAAAAAAAAAAAAAAAAGGGAAGCTTCCACCTCTTTTTCTCCCTTACTTCCCTCCTCTCCTCTTCACAGCCTCCATCTGGCAACCCACCTCTTGCCCCCTTCACCTCCAGCCCTCTGCATCTCCCATTTCCCCCACTGCCACCCCCGCACAGCCTCCCACACCACCACCCCCACACCACCTCCACCTCCACCTCCACCTCCACCATTGCAATCCTCAACCTAATACTCCACTTTTAACTGAAATCTAATCTACAAATCAAGTCTTCTAAATCCTATGCAACGACAACAACAGCAACAAGAACTCAACCTTATCCTTCTATGCACAAATTCAGAAATTGAAGTATCAAATCTTCAGGATAGCAAAACCCCATAAGTTTAGTCATGTTCTTGTGCTAATCTTAGGTAATGTCTTATCTCAGTCAGCCTTGAAAGCTTTCCAGTATTGAATTTTGAAATTCATTGGTTTCTTTACAGCAACAAATTCACCACCCGTCAGCTTCCTATGGCTCTTCTCTACTTGTCCGAAATGTCACCATGCAAGCCATTAATAGATGCAGTTGGGGAAAGGGTCCTGGGAAGGGTAGGGGAAGATGGAGAGGGCAGAGGTGGGGTTGTGGGGGTGGTCAGTGGTGGTAGGCCGGATGTGGTGGGCTGGTGGTAGGCTAGAGGTGAGCTGCCGAATGATGGCTACAGAAGAAGAGGTGAAGGGACCAAGGATTATTTTAGGATTTTGAATAACCAAGGGAGAAAGAGAAGTAAAAGTTTAGGTGACTACTGATAGTAATAAACCAGGAAAGGAAATTGAGCAACATAGCATACCGTAAGGACACCCTTAATTTGATCCCTGGTGAGGGAAATCCCTTGGTTGGGATCCTTTTGAATCCGAAGGAGCACATCAACAAGATCTTCCTCCTGAGGTTTGGGCTTAGAAGGGTCAAGGTGTTCATCAATTATTTCGTCATAGAAGTTATCCAACTTGTGGAAGGTTTCCTCTACCTTGGCTTGGAATCCGTTGACCTTATTGATCCATTCCATCCATGGAAAGAAGTCTGAGATACTGAAACTCCCAAGCAACTCCTGTGTTTCCTTAAGAATTCTATAGAACTGAACCTCACCATTGCTTCCTCCTTCCTCATACTTCTTGCCAAAAGCTATTCGGCAGATAACATTGTTTGCAAGACAAAACACCATCTCACTTAAATTGACAGGCACAGAAGAGGAAGAAGATATGGTGGCAACCATGAGAGCCACCTCTTCTTCCCTAACTGCTCTAAAGGAGTGGACCCTCTTGATGCTCAACAGTTCCATTATTGTAATCTTCTTGATCTCCTTCCAGTAATCACCATAGGGAGCAAAGGTGATGGCTGAGCTACTGTAGGAGAGTCTCTTGGCGGCGAACGTAAGGGGTCTACCGGAGAAGACAAGGTCATAGCCCTTGAAAATCTCTCTGGCGACGTCGGCGGAGGAGATGACCAACGTGGGGATAGAACCCAGTTGCAGAAACATGAGGGGTCCATAGATATTGGACAGAAGTTGGAGAGATAGGTGTGGTAAATTGCCGAGCTGGTGAAGGTTCCCAATGAGAGGAAGCCTTCTGGGACCTGGAGGAAGTTCATCATTCCTTCTTTTTCCTATGAACAATAGGAAAGCAGTAGTGGAAACAAGTAAGAGCAGCAGTAGTAGCAGAGAGCTTAAGGTTATGGTTATAGGAACCATCATAGATATATGAAGGAATTGGCAATGCACTTGATGTGAATTGTGAAACTCAACTGTGAACCTTTATTTATAGAAGAAATTGTTAGCATTTTTAATTTATTTCATGTGAACTAGGTAATTTAGAGAATCTGCAACCAGTAGACCAGAGAAGTATGAAGGGATGGCTGCTCATTCAACCGTTATATGTGTATGGTTGTACCGTCGCTCATGACTTGTTTGGTGCCGATCATGAAAGAATATTAATGGAAGCAAAAAAAGACGCATGTCCTCACCTAGTTGTGAAACTTATAGAGAAATAAAGAAAGTCATGCATCAATGGGTATTTCACCGGATTACACGGCCCTGTCCTTGAGGTTCACCTCCCATGTGATTAGAGGCCAGATCATGGCGGTATCCGGGTCAGTTTACCCACCGCCACACAATCTCTAGTTCTCCCTAATCATCTAGGAAACCCACGGATGGGTACAAAATAAATAAGAAAAAACACATACACACTCACAATGCACAAGATTTGATCCCACGACCTCTTCCCCTAGGTGCCAGCTTCACAAGTCGAAGCCACCACCACTAGGCTATCCTAGTGTTCGTATTATGATCCAAGAGAGGATCCAGGCTTTGATTAAAAGCTAAGAGCAATGTAGTCAAGTGATAGAGTCTCTAGTTTCACTGGGAGGGGTTGGGGAAGATTAGGGTAGGGGTTAATTATTATGGGAGAAGTACCCCATCCGGCCGGGGTGAAAGAATCTCTATCCAATTGTACCTTCTAACCTCATTTCACACCATGAGTATGGAAACCAAATTCTTGATATTTAGATAGGGAAAAAAAAACATAAAATGAATAAAAAAAAAAAAGGTCCCTTGAGAAGACGTAGGTGTCAAGCAAACAAGGTGGGTATTTTATGCTCAATTATTATATATCTTTGTTGAATGTGATAATTGTTTGGAAGAAATTGGTAAACGCAATTCGAGCAGAAGAGATAACGTGGTCTCATTATTGTATATTATTTAAATAAATTAATAATAGTTAATGGGAGACGGTGAGGGGTAGTTGTGATGAACTTATACGAGATGGGCCAAATAATCGAAATAAGCCGTCAAGAGAATTCCAAATTTATCTAGCTATTGACAAATCAAATTCCGTTATAAAAAAATAATAAAAAAAAATGAAGGAGGTGCAGGAAAATATTACTTAATACATATATGAATTGAAACTTTTTTTTATTTAATATAAAATTATCTAATTTATAAGATACTATAAAAAGAAGTTCGTGAAGTCATCCACAGAATCCTTTTACCCATCTTGTCACATTCCACCCATGGATTTCATATTCTCTCTCCACGTTAAATGCCCCCTATTGGATGACTTTGTCACCTACGTTGCCTATTGGTATACTTTGACATTGTGGGAAACCTCCCCCCTCAATGATAATTACAAACATTTTAGAGCACCAAGGTGTCTTGTTGTATGGAAAACTTGTCATATTGCAGAATAATGGGATTCTAAAATAGTAGCATACCACTCGCAAATTATTGAATGATTGCATTAGTTAGACGATTGAGTTTCACTTTTATTTTTGGATAAACAATAATTCATTCAGATAGAAGACATGAGTTACACAAGGTTATAATGTTTATCGAAACAAGAAACCAAAGAGTAGAATATGGCAAATCCATTGTACATGTCATTAACGGAGTCTTCCATGATATCGGATGGGCAAAACCAATAACTTCCCTAAAAATACAGTTGTAAACATAATTTTCAATAATATGTGCAAATTCCTCTCTCACAATAAAAAGGGGTAGAAATGAACATAAGAGCAACGCATGCCAGACACAAAATATCACAATATGTATACAACCCAACACAAGTTAGACACGAAATATCACAGGCATTGACTTTCACTTCACCCATGACAAAAAAGGATTTCTTTCATCATAGATATTGAAATGAGGGAGAGTAATGTTGACTTTCTCAATAGGAAGAGGAACTTGGCATATTTTTTGGGACATTTACTTAGAAGTAAAGGCCAGTGTCTTTTCATTTTAAGGGTACCAGTATTAATCCGGTGCAGTTTATGTTTGACATAAAATTTATCTTATTTATAGTAATGAGGAAATGTAACAATAACCCAAAAGTGGAGGTCCTATCAAAAAAAAAAAAAAAAAGTGAATGAAGGGAAGGAGGAGAGATGCAACGGTAGCAAGATTGAGATCTTTTCTCTTCACCATTTGAAGTCAAAAAGCCTTCGCAGGGGAGCGTGGCAAATTTTTTGTTTTTTTTCATATATATTGTGGATCCTAGGTTCTTCTGTGTATATCTCCATTCATATATTACCATATGGTATATAATGAAGTATAATATAGATTGAACTCCTCTGTGATGCAACTCAGTGTCCGATGTGTATTTAACGGTTAGAAACGCCTTGGCATGGAGTCCAAGGTGATTGCACGTAGCCCAAGGCATTTTTGGGCATTGGATGCTATGTTGCGCCACAGAGAAGCCAAATCCAGTGTAATACCTAGTTCTACTAAAAAAAAAAAAACAACATAATACTTAATTTTTTTTCTTTTTTTTAATACGAAACATGATACTTAGTAAAGTGTAACTATTTGGTATAATCCTTTCTTTTTATCTCTCTCTTCTTTACTTGAAATGATCTTTCAACCTTTTATATATAAAATTGTTCCATCATATGTTATTGGTGTGTTTTTTACACTGTTTGCTTAGAGAATCCTTTCCCTTAAAAGAAGATAGAAAATTAAGTTTTTATTTTGTGATCATTTTATTGTTATGAAAATAATAGAAAATTCATTAATTTCACCTAAATTCATCTATATATATCTGAGTTTAATTGTTAAGAAATAAATAGAAAATAAATTAAATTTGAAGAAAGAGATAGACACAAAAATCAATCATAGTAACATTATGTCAATTTATCTCACTTTAAAATAATAAATAATTGAGAAAAAACTGTGTAAGACATGCGTGCACCTCCCTGTGTTTATTTATGAATTATTAGATCCCAGTTTGTCAGACTCGTTTTACTTAGATCTTCAAGTTTTAGTCTGGAGGGAGTAATACAAAGAAATCCTATGGATGGAAACGAATTTTATATTTAACATTTTTCATAAAATGATATATATTTATATATATATATATATATATATTTATATATTACCATTTCTTTTCAGAGGAAAGAGATTCCTTTATTTTTACTTCCATTTGCCCTTTTCGGGAAAATCTGAGACTAAGAGGATAAGTTCTTCAAAGGGCCGAAGAAAGAACTGTAGTCGTTCTGCGTCCGGCTTCTTCCTTCAAGAAATGAGAGCTCTTGGATTGCCGTCTCCAAATATACTCAATGGGTTTCATGGTTCTCAAAGTAAAGATCAAAGTAGGATTTTAGTGGGATCACGACGATATATCGATCTTTTGAAACCACCTTCCCTGAAACTCAATCACTGTTGCAGAAACCATCATCATGTAACCAAATCTATCTCAATTTTCTGTTGGCCCTTCCCCTTCCCCCTTCTGCAATAAGTTGATTATGAGCTTGTCTTTCTGAGATGGGTTTCTGTTTCTTGTGCTGCAGCAGTTCAGCATTCGAATGCAAGCAAATGGGGAAGATGACCCAGCAAGGCAGATGAAGGAGATGGCTGCAGCCAGGAAAAGATGGGAAGCACTGGTATTTGAAAACATCCCCCAGTTAACACATTGATTGCTTTTGGTAATTAACTACTTGGTTCTGAAATTAATCTTTGATTCATTAAACCTATTACCCACTTGCATTTCCGTTATCTAAACATCTTGGGTTGAGAAATACATTTACTTCACAAGTACAACACCCACCCCTCTTGGAAGTTGAAATCCTCTCGAAGTCCATGGAAACTGAGAACCCTTTAAGGTATTTAGTTTATAATCACTCTTATAACTTTTACTATCATGTGAAAGGCATTACTCTTTTCTTTACCCAAAAAAAAAGAAAAAGAAAAAAAGAAGGCATTACTCTTTTACCATATGTATCATCTTTACCTTAATTAAAATACGAAATTTAATTGGTGTGTCGAACGCCCTTTAGCTAGCCTTAAGTTACTTTGAATCCGCTGGGATTTGTCCAAGTTTAATATAGACAGCCAATTAGAGGGTGAGAGACAGGCTTTTAGATATTGTTTAACTAAAATTTGATTGTTTCCGGCTTATGGAATCTGGGCTGAGTGGATTTAATATATGATACGCAGAAGAGAGAACAGAATTGGAATTAAGAAAATTTGCAAGAAGATTTTTTTTTTTTTTTTTTTTCCCATTTAGTTGGAATAAGACTTAGTTGATTTGAGAGAGTTTTGACAATAGCTGCACTATGCAAAATGACCACTTAAAAGATACAGCTTCTATATAACACTACTCAACCTTATCCCAACTAAATGGGGTAGGCTACATGGATCCTTGCTCTCCAATCAGCTCTATTCGACATCATACTTGATACAAGGCTTAAGTTTTGCATGTCTTTCCTCACCACTTCTCCTAAGGTCATTTTAGGTCTACTCCTAGCTCTTTATAGTTCCTTCAATCTGAATAAAATCACGCTTTTGTGAACTTAGCCATGTCACCTCAAACAACTTTCTCATAGCTTATCATGAATCAGAGCTGCTCCCAAATCAACTTTAATATGATCATTCCGTACTTTATCCTTCTTAGTTTTACCACTCATCCATCTCAAAGTTCTCATCTCTGTTACACTGAGTTTATTCACATGATGCTTCTTAACTACCCAACATTCTACACCATACATCAAAGCTTATCATATGATTGTCTTATAAAATTTTCCTTTAAGTTTTAAAGGAATTCGTCGATCACATAACACTCCGGATGCACCTCTACACTTCATCTATCATATTTTAATTCTTTGTGAGACATCTACTTCTATATCACCTTATTTATTCATGATTGAACCCAGAAACCTAAAATAATCACTTTGTAGACCTCCCTTAAAGTTACACACCATATACTTTGTCTTCATTCTACTTATTTTGAAACCTTTTGATTATAAGGTTGATCTCCACAACTCCAACTTGGCTTTAATCCCTATTTTTATCTCATCTACCGAAACAATATCATCAGCAAAAAGCTTACACCAAAAAACCTCATCTTGAAAGTCTCTGGTTATTTCATCCATGATAAGCGCAAATAAATAAGGGCTTAAAGTTGATCCTTAATGTAACCCAATTGTAATTGGAAATTTACTACCCTAACCCCCCCCCCATAGTTCTTACACTAGTCACCACACTATAATACATTTTTTTAATTATGTCCACATATTTATTTGAAATGCTTCTCTTCTCTAGTATTGGCTAGATTAACTCTCTAGGGACTGTCATAAGCTTTTTCTTGGCCAATAAAGACCATATGGAGATCCTTCTTTCAATTTTATGTAAAATTCTAGGTAAGAAATTAGTCCGATTACCAGGGTTCAAAGAATAATTTAATCAAATAAACAAACGATGGAACGGATGCACCTTAGTCGCCTTGGCAAGCACCTTGGACGCCTTGTTTTTGTGTCCCTCTCCACTGCCTTGGGTTGCCTAGACGCCATGACAACTATGGCCTGTAGTGATATGGTTTGACAGTTTCTTATCGGAAAACCATAGTTTTATACAGATCAAGTGCCTACTGCTGGTTCAGATTTATTCCAATCAAATATTTATAATAAAATAAAAAACAGCAGTCATTGGTTTGAAATATTTTTGTGATAAAGAGATCAGAAAAACTCAATTGAATTTGGTAAAACTTGTTACTTAAAATCTCATAATGTTGGAATTTTTCTACTTTTCTCCTATTCTCCTTCAGGCCTATACAAGATTTTCATTTATCACTCAACTTGTTACTTAGGTTCTATGAACAATAACACTTGTTCTAAGGATGACAAAACTAACTGAGGTACTGAATCCTGTCATGGAAGACTTGACTTTGTGAATCGAGTCACTCTTTGAAATTGGTTAGGAGAGTTGGCTTGGGGTGGCTACACATCTGTATTGGATTTTTTCATGAAATTAGGTTGAGTATGGTTTGATATGACGATTTATGTAAGTTTATGCTGTTGGTGGCGGCGTTTCTTGCTTAGTGGCTCAAGCAAGATTGCTGGACCATTAGACCTGTAGCTTTAGCATGTGTTGGCTGCCCTGATAAAAATTTGAATGTCATACTATGAATGTTTTGCTCACGGCTCCCCATATTTGCTGAAGTAGTTTTCTTACCATTTTGCCTGCTTATTTTAGATTAGGGAAGAAAAAGTGAAGGTCCTGGCACCAAGGGAGGCTGGGTATGCAATTCAACTCTCTAACAAAACCCTGCTTGACGTTCGTCCCTCTATGGAGCATAAAAAGGTGAGTGAATCTCTCTATGTGGATCAAAATTCAAAATCAATATAATATAAGTGTGAGGAAATCTTGCTTATCTGACTCACTTGAGTTATCTTGAAAGTGGAACTCATTGTCTTGTTGTTTCTATCTGTGGATTTCATTTTTGTAGTGAACTTCCTGCTTCATTGCATTCTGTGGTAAATTTTATTCAGTATGTTTTATTTTCCTCCTCATGCCATCTAATTCAATCCTTTGTTCAGGCAAAAATTATTGTTTCATGAACGGAATTGTGATTCTTGTTAGACCTTGATGCTTCCTCCTGTAACTTGTAATTCACTAATCATGTAAAAAATGTCTTTTTTTGCAAAAATACGAATTGATAAGAAGTTTTTTTCCTTCTTTTTTTTTTTTGGTTTTTTGTTCTTGTTTTCGTTTATTTGTTTGCGTAAATAGTAATATTGCAATGACACTTGTGTTTTTCATGTTTGGCAGGCATGGGTTAACGGCTCTACCTGGATTCCTATCTTCGATGTTGATAACACATTTGATGTTGGGACACTTTCCAGAAAGATTACAAATTTCATGATGGGTATCATACTAAATGTGCTAGCTTTCATTTTTCAGTGGTTTAAACATCTATGCTAGTAATATACTTCAGGTTCATGTGGTCTAAGGAATAACACTTGGGTATTCCAAAATTGATACTGAGGTGATTTTGTCACCAAGAAAAGGTGAGGTACCATAGCTCTGAAGGCTGAGCTTTTAGCAACCTAAAATTTGTACGAAGTCCACTGTCTACACTTGTTTGCTCTTAGGTCTTGCATTCTCCCAGTTCATCAATTATCAGACTACCACATTTTAGGCTGACTTTATTTTGAAGTGTCAAATTTTCTTGTATTTTCTCAAACAAGTGGACACAGACACAAACACATCAGAGATCTTGGTTGAATTATCAAACATTGAATGACTTGCTGGATACTTCTGGCAGAAGAAAATAGGAAGCATGTAACGGAATCTCAGTTCCTCTTCTCTGTTCTTTTTCATTTGTGTAGGAGGTTGGTGGAGTGGTGTACCAACATTGTCGTATGATAAGTACGTAAGAAGATACATTATTTCATCCAGTTTTTTTTTGTGTGTGTGTGTGTGAGAGAGAGAGATTTTTTTTGTACGTTGTTTTGTTTTCATTAAATATTTTGAATTAAACATATCATGCCACTTTCCAACAGACAATTCATCTCGAAGGTCAATGAGCAGTTTCAAAAAGATACTGACCTTATTGTTGCATGCCAGAAGGGATTGAGGTGTGCTTTTCTTCTTAAGTTTTGTTTGAACAGATATAATTGCTAGTGTTAGAGA
Source organism: Macadamia integrifolia (assembly GCF_013358625.1). Classification (NCBI taxonomy): domain Eukaryota; kingdom Viridiplantae; phylum Streptophyta; class Magnoliopsida; order Proteales; family Proteaceae; genus Macadamia; species Macadamia integrifolia. Next base: position 40,264,310 of record NC_056561.1, on the reverse strand, counting down.
TAACTGCATTTAAGATGCTTGGTAATCATAGAAGTTAGTGTGACTTCCCTGATTGTTGTGTTCTCTTATGTGATGGACAGTCATGGGACACCTTTAACTAAATTGTAAGTTCAGAGGAACCGATCTTTTGAACATCTGTTGGTCCCAGAACATTGTCTGCACCCTGTAATCAAGGTTTTATGTGGTTTAAACATTCTGGAAGGAGGAAAGTAAGGGAATAATATAAGAAAAGTATTGAAGCAGAACTAGTTTCTTAGAGCAATGGTGAAAGGTTTGGGCTGCCAGAGCAAATTCCCAGGTTCAAGTCTTGAGGGCGGCCATTTTGCCAAAAAAAAAGGGCCAAAGCTCAAAGGTTAGGACCGACTCCAAACTCACCCCTCCCAGGACCCTACATTTGCGGGATCAGCACTGGGTAATGGTCCTTTTATTAAAGCAGAACTAGTTCTCCGGTCATCTTGCCGTAGGGAGAAGTTTGTCATCACTTGTCTTGTTGTGGGACATTCTGTGGTTTAAATTTTACACCCATATGGAATCTCACATCTGCTGTCAGAAAAATGTTTCACATCAGGGGTCTTGTACATGTTACTGCACACAGCGACAACAAACTCAGCCTTATCTCAACGTAATGGGTCGGCTGCATTGATCCAAACAAAACAAAGTTAGGAAAACTGAGGTCTAAACAGAAAAAGTTGGATGAAGAGATGAGAAAAGAGGGATAGGAAATGAGATGAATAATGAAAAGTGAGAAATGACAAATGACAGATGAAAAATGAAAGATGAAAGTAAGAGGAAAGAGGCAAAACCCAGCATGTCAGGATAATCTCAGCTAAATGGGTCGGCTACTTGGATCCTTGTTTTCCAATAGGCTCTATGTTACTGCTCACAATATGGAAAATATTTAAGGATGCATATGTGCTTCAAGTGCCTGTAAATAATAAACAAGACTCTGCACCTAAGTTAGGCTTGCAGCATATAAAATTATGGGAAAAGGTTCTCTAAACCTAAGGCATTTCCCACGCCTACACACATTCCCATATTTTATTCATTTATTTAAGTAGAGAGAAAATGGGAAAATGTGTAGGCGTAGGGTGCGCCTTAGGCTCAGAGAGCCTTTTCCCTAAAATTATTTCACAGGCATTGTTGTGATGTTATATTTGTTGGTGTTTCCTTTGTACTTCCTCTTGCTTCAAGCTCAATATATGCATCTGGCAGGTCTCTTGCTGCATGTGAGCAATTGTACAATGCAGGCTATCGAAACCTTTTTTGGGTTCAAGGTGGTTTAGAGGCTGCTGAAGAAGAAGTAAGATTGTTCATTATTTGACAACCCAAAATTTTCTGTTTTGTGGTCTGTTATGTAACTTCGGTTTGTCTTCATTGCTTAATTTATAAATGCTTTTTCTAACACTAATCCAAAATTGAGTATTTCAATGTGAGAAATGCCTTTCTTGTGATGTAGGATCTAGAGAGGGAAGGTCCGCAGCCTTTCAAGTTTGCTGGGATTGGTGGGGTTTCTGAGTTCCTAGGGTAATTATATCTCATCACATTGGTTTTCTTTCTAATATTTTTGCAGAAGAAATGTTGGTGTTCTTCAAGGGTACAGTTAATGTTCATGAAAGTTGGTGAACTCTATAAAGTTCACTGATTGCCATGTTGCAGGAAATGGTGAACATAGGTGGGATCCATGTTATAAGGAAAATGCAGCCATCTTATTTTTCGAGTCTAATTCCAATAGGATTTTTTGGTAGGGTCAAAACAAGGCTCAAATATATACCAAATTACAGGAATGCCAAAACCCTCCGTTATGTAACAATAGAGATGGCATGTTTGTATTTTTTTAAACCTTTAACTCGTTTTTCATCTAAGTAGCATGCTTATTTTGGATTGAAGTTTGACCGATAAGATGGGTAGGGATCCTTATACCATGGAACATCCAATGTCTAGTACACCTATGTTCGACTTGTTAAGACCCATAAAATGGGTGGTCCACCACTTGCATTTATGGTACATGCATAGAAAAGCTGTTTATTAGTTCTATTTACAGTTTATTGTTATGTGAATTCATTAGATCAACCATCTTTCAATATGTCGCTCACCATAGTAAATTAAAGCTATCCCTAGACGTGTCTCCAATCTGGATGGTGGCATCACTTTCAGATACTTTCTTTTACAATATCATTTTACCATATAATGGTTTTATCAAACAGTCTGTTCACCATCAATTTCCTCATTGTTGTCAGTTGGACCGATCAACAACGAGCTGCTGCTGCCAAGGAAAACTGGACTTATCGATTAGTTTTCTCTGCACGTCTAGTACGAGTCTGGCCGACAGTTTGTGTTGATACCACCTACTTAATGAAGGCTTAATAGGTTTACTCTCTCTAACAATTCGAACATCTATGTTTTTTTTTTTTACAGGTCGGACTTTTTATCTTAGCAGATGCCCTGTTTATTGGGGCTCAGCAAGTCGGTCACTATCTTCACGACTTGAGGTCTTAGTGAGACATTGAAGCTCAAGGTTGGAACTATCTTAATCAAAGCACTTGACTTCTAAGAGGTGATTGTTTCCTAGTTTTGAATCACTTGATGGCCACCAGATATTCTTTTGAAATGCAATTCGTGAGTCTGAGGATCATACATCTCTTGTGCTTCTGTTTTTAAAGTACGACTTCCCTGCCCCTGAATTGATCTTCAAGTTTTTCACCTCATTATGTGTAATAGCAGATTTTTTTCAACTATATTTAGTTCAGCTGTGCTATCTTTTTGCAATTCTGGATTTCTGCTGCTCAATAATGGCTCTGTTTTTCTATTATTCATTGATTTTTGTTTAATTTAGCAACCTCTTTATTCTTCTTAACAAGTAACCTGTACGCTAACCCACCTTACAGAAATTTTTTGGCATCAAATGGTAATCAGATAACTTCATTTGAAGAAAGTGGAAGTCAACTCAAGATCAGCTGACTTCAATTGTTTATCCACCCCTAGTTAATTTAATAGGAACTGTCTTATTTGTAAAGAAGCAACATTATGATTCAAAGAACCAAAGATTAAGTGGGTTCAAGCTGGCCAAACATTTTGGATCTTAATGAGATTGAGTGTGGAACTTGTAAAGGTGAGGCAGTATATCCCTTAGAACAACAGCCTAGTGTGTAGTGAGTATTCAGTTTTTGGTTTACTTTGGCGTCAAGGAATGTGGTATCAAATAGCAATCCCCAAAGAAGGGTTTGGTTGACAAGGAAGGAGCTCAAAAGTTTGAGACTTATGATGATTCCATGGTCAAGCTGAATAGCTTTTAATCCACATGGTATAACATAACTTGTCGTGAAGGTCAAGGAATTCTTGCAGAAGAAGGGTTAGATCCTCTCAAGCCGTTGGGACACCCAATGCACATCTATCACCATTTTAATAAACGATGCAGAAAAGGGTAATGAGATTGATCTGCAAGAGGCTCAACGAACTTTTGAAATAGCTGAAGTTAACATGAGTAGAGCCGAAAGAAAGAGAAACAATTGAGGCAAATTTAGCTTTCAGACGGGCTAGGCCGCGAGTAGAGGCTATCAAGCAATTTCGTACTACTTGGTGTGTCTGATAATTAAAAGAAGTTCCGTTTATATACCTGTATCCGCGATTAAATACAATCAATGATTCTGGCACACAAAAAAAAGACGTTATTTCTAAGCATACTAATCCTTAGCGGAAGGAGATAGAAAGCTATGAGTCGATCATGAAAATATTTATCTTGAACAAGATAGTTTCTACATGATAAATATCTTTCACAAACGCAATGGCTATAGCTCAGTTAGGTAGAGCACCTTGTTTATATGCGTGCCAATGTTTTTCAAGGGAATCCATCATGTAATCAACAAAATTGATCTTATTAAGAAATCAATGTCTTACTCTATGAATTTGAGAGAATAAGAGAACAATAGCCTGGCAAAAAATTAATTCGGACTCAGGCACACAACCCAAAACATGGGCACGTCCTCCCCATGGCTAGAAAGGATCTAAGTTCAGGCGAGATTTCCCGTGGGCCATCATTTGATGAGTTACATGGAGGGGTGATATGGCAAATTACCAATTAGATAGGTAGCATACCCTTAGGTCTAGCCAGTTATCAAATTTTAAGTCTTACTTAAGCCGTATGAATCATCATATATCAACATTAATCCTTTTATCATTAGCAGGTCAACCAATGGAAAAACTTTGCGTAAGTTGGTTTTTAAAATAATTTTCACATTTTTATATGTCACGTGAGAAAGCAATTAATTATTAACCTTTTTTTTTTTATAATGAAAAACAAAAACTTAATTAAATAAAACATGTTCAACTTCTGTTTTGTTAGGACTTACCATCCTATCAGATCTAGCTTTCTAGTCCTATCTTTTGATATACAAGCAGAGGAGAAAGATTCCGTAAATAAGTATCCCGAAGGACTGGAGATACTCTGCCCTTGAACCTAAGGGTTTAGCAGCCAAAATCGTTTTAGAGCCCCATGAAGGAGAAAATGAATCTTTTGTATATGCTTTCTTTTACATTTTCATTGGCTCTTGCGCATACCATACTCTCCCCCCATAAGAAACCCTTTCCCCTTTTTTTCCATTAAAGGTTTTGTGCATGGTTATGCTAGTATGTTGTACATGATTGTCACTTCACCCATCAGACAAAGGAAAGAAAGTATATAATATCATTTGTCTCTATTGGATAAGGGGCAAAGCATCAAAAATTTATATATATATATATATATATATATATGACCATGCACAAAATCGAAGCCTATTCGAAATATTAATTTCAATTAAAATAAAAGAGTGGGTTCCCCATGATGCTAGTGCGGGGAGAAATTTGCACACCACACCAATGGTAGTGTAGAAAATGGTGTCATCTGCATGGGGGCCATATGGTTCCAAAGACTTAGAACAAAAGAGTGTGTGTGAGTTTGTAGCCCCACATCTCATCATGTGAGAACATAGATGCTAGAATTTGCATTCCATCATTATGCATTTTTTTTTTTTTGACAAAAAAAGATAAAATATTAAACATTAGCATCATAGTTCCTATTTCTGGTCGGATTGAAATATTTTCATGGGATACACCTTCGAACATGCAATTTCTCTTTCACATAAATTATTTATTATTTTTACTCTCATATTTTAAATATTCTTTTTAATGCAAGATCCATACTAAGACAAGATAAGTGACACCTTGGTTAACAAAAAAAAAAAAAAAAAATTAGATAAGTGACCCATTAGAGTCAGTGAAGGGGCCATTAAGCTACACTTATTACTAACTACTAACCTACAACTTCTACTATATTTCAAGAAGATGAGGGTTAGGAGAATCGAACAAACAATTTCCCCCTGAACTTTTACAAATAATGAGAGTCCAATTGCCTAGTTACCTGCCTCCGAGCTAGAAGCTTATTTTAAATATGTAAGTCGCATCCCCTGTGTGTGTGTGTTTTTTTTTTAAATAAGTATTGGTGTGGCGTACAAGTTCATCCCCAGGACCCCACATATATGTAATTATTCATAGACCTCGGGTGACGTGAAGTTGGTCTCATGGAATCACTTCCCCCCAGGAAGTAGGAAACAGGAAAAAGAATCATGCAACAAAGCCTTGTAGGAATAAAAGAAAACAGTTGGAGTAATACAGACGCAACGACAAGTTATCCTAATGCAACTACTGTTGGTGACAAATAAATTTGTCACGAGGAATATTTTTTTGAATATTTAGAAAAGGGTAAACTTCACTCCCCTCCCCTAAGCTAAGGTGAAATATCAACTGAACCCATCACCTTTGCGAAAATATCACTCTCCTCCCCTACAAGATAAAGATGCTATCTAACAGTCTCAACCGTTAGTTTTGGTTGTTAAGTCAAGTTAATTTTTTTCATAATCTCTAAAATACCCCCTATTTATTTAATACCTAAGCTACCCTCATCTTAAGTGAAAACCCATTTCTTTCCCTCTCTCTCTTTCCCCCTGAAAATCGCGAGGAACCCCAAGTGCGATTGAAGCTGCTTGAAGGAGAAGGAGAAGGAAGCAACTGGTAGCTGAATCGTCCTTTGAAAATCATGAGGAGCCCTTCAAGTTCTTGCGATTTGGTGCCTATACTCTGCAGGTAACACCCATTCACTGAATCGTCTTCAATGGCTTCTTATTTATTTATTTATTATTATTATTATTTTTTTTGTAATTTTGGGAGGGTGGTCTTGAGCAATGTTCTTGTTCATGAGTTTCCTGTAAAGAAGATAGTTGGGATTTGTTTGAGAAGAAGGTATGTATAGCTCCCTGGCCGCGAGCACAGTACCACCACCACCACCACAACACAGTTTGCCATCCGTTTCCCTCCAGAGTTGGCTGTCCTTGGAAAAGAAATGGTTAGAAAATGTGGAGGAATCCTGTCTAATTCTAGAATTGGCAAATCTGTTGTCCAGAGTGTATCCAACCACTGAGGAGTGGTCATGTGTGCTCCATGGCACAGATACACATCTCGGTGATCAAGACAAAAAACCTTGGTCTAAATTGTCATACACTGTTGATGACATCCTTCCTCTACATGTGAAACAGTTCTTGCATCTCTTTCATGCAGGAACCGATATCCCTGAATATTGATATCAATTTGATCCTTGATAATTGTTTCTAAGCCTTGTCATGGCTAGGAATGAAAGGGGTTTAAGTAGTTGTATAGTCTAAGGGTGTCAATTTGGTACTTTAAAGTATAACTGAAAAATGATAAATGTCATTTGACTAGGTAACCAAATGTGATTTTCATTCCTGATATTTGCATATAAATGTCACTTCAAGTGTCAGTTGGAGCAAGTCTGATGCACTGAAATACAAACGTGTAAGGTGTAGATGCAATCGAAAAGCTGTCATTAGGATCTCTAAGACAAATGATAATCCGAATAGACTCTTTCATAGCTGTCCAGACTTGAATGAATGTAAATTCTTTGCTTGGTGTGATCCCATTAATGCACTAGTCGACTTACCTAATAGAGAAGTACCAGCAAACACCCTCATTTGTAACTTGCTTGAGTTGCAAGCGGAGGTACGAGGTTTGGTAGAACAGGTCCGTGGCCTGCAAGTCGGGATTCGTGAGGTGTGGGAGGAGTTGCGAGTCTTGCGAGAGGTCGTATGAGGGTTGCAACAAGAGTTTGGAATTGAGAAGTTTAGATTGGATGAGATAGAGAAGTTGACAACATCAATCAAGCTCGTGTGTCAATTTGTAGTTGTTTTCTTTGTGGGAGTACTTGTAACTATTTGTATGGTAATATTGTGACAGTATTAGAGTACTTGTAACCTAACTATTTTGTATGGGTAAAATAGTGTGATAGTATTAGAGTACTTGTAACCATTCCTCTTTAATGAATTGCTTCTTTGTTACCAGAATTAAATGTTTTAAGTTGATAAGCATTAGGTAGAATGAACTTGATAATCCTCAAGTGGAATCTTTGCATGTCATCATTGCTTTGTCATACCAGGCCACTATATTTTGACATTCAAAAAAAAAAAAATAATAATAATAATAATAATAATAGCATTTTGCCACTATATTTGACATTCCAAAATGTGCCTAATAATGCAATAAAAAATGAACATATAAATTTAACATGTCTAATAAACATATAAGTTTAATATCTCCCAAAAAACATCAAAAACCACATCAGCCAATGATTCAAGAATTGATACCAAGTTTCATATCTCTAAAAAAAAATCAAAAACACATCAGCCAATGACTGGTGCCATCCACCTACTTAAGGAATACAATAACGCTAAAAAAAGATTACAAAGTGATATCCCATCCCATCCCAAGCTTATGTTCAATCCCATTTGAAAGCCTTCAACCTTCTCAGTGTGCTCCAGATGTACTCCCTTCTTTCCTCGCCTTTTTCCGCGCTTTTTGTGCTTTTCTTTTCTCTTCTTTTAATTTCAACTGTGCTTTGGTCTTCAATTGTATGTTCACTTCAGTAGTGGTAGAGGAAGCTTGTGACCTGGTCAACATCTGTGAATTGTTGATGGTAGATTGACTTCCCATACTTCTCTCCTTCCTCTGCACAAACCAAAAAGACAACATGATTAGTAACATGCAACTATAAGTTAGTTATACTTATTGTAGAAATAAACCTAATACCTTTGTCCCTACTGTCTTCCCAGAAGAAGCAGCTTTGTCTTTCCCTGGGGCTCCTTTACATCTCCTCACATTGTGATCAGTCGACTTGCATCTAGTACACCGGATAGTATGGGATCTTCTTCTGAACTGTCCTGATGGTTCTTCATCTGGGTCCTTTCTCCTACACTTAGTTAGTTTACCAACCAACATTTTTAAAGGTGGAGGTTGAACAATCCTCATCATATGTTCCTCCTTCAACTCATCTAGACCAGGCATTGCATGAATAATGTCCTTGTAAACTGTCATGTACTTTGCCACACTATAGTACGGATCATAATACTTTTCCAATCTCTCTCTCTTGTATCTTACACAAGCGGCTGCATGCTTGCATGGCAGTCCAGAACAATCCCAAACTCTATAGGTACAAGTATGCTTCCTTAAATCTACCACATATCTCCCATCACTATCTGTGACTTCAAATTCATCTATTCCAGCAATAAGGACCATGCACCCCCTAGCTTCAGTGGCCACCACATCCAATTTAGTCTTGATTTTGGGTGTGACTCTACCCTTAAGCTACATCCCAATTGATATATTTGTTGCATCTTCTTCATCAGTTGCTTCTTGATCTCATCAATCAAAATCAGGATTGGTTTTCCTCCGTACGGTCCAATCGACTGGTTAAATGATTCTGTCATATTATTAGTGATATAATCAGATTTACAGCTGAAATCAAAGGCATGCCTTGCCCACAAATTTGGAGGATTCCTACTCAGCCAATCAAAAGCTTCCTTCTTGGTGGCTTTCATGTCATTCATTGTGTTAGATCAAACACCAAGAAACACGAATAAAGAGAGATAATAGATCCGTACGGCACAGAGATTTAACGAGGTTCACACACCAGGGTGGTGTGCTACGTCCTCGGGCGAAGAAGAAGATGATTCACTATGCAGAAGAAAGATTACACCCTAGCAGCGGCGAAGAAGAACTCGCCCTGAAACCCTAGCTTCGTGAAAACCCTAGAATACAATGACTCTCAACAAGCAACAGTACATTATATATATATTCCAAATAGCGATTCGACCCATCGGGTCGCAGTCGATCCGGTCAAACCATACTACGCCCCCGCACCCCCATACGAGATACGAGATCAGTGATGGGCTCCGGGCTTGGGCCTATCGGCCCAAGCCCTCTGCTTCCATCACAGATCTCAGAAAAATTCCCATTCGGGTCGCCACCAAAATATGTCGGATTGGGTCAATCTTCAAAACGGGTCAAGAATTCGAGACAAACTTAACACATTGCTTTGTCAAAGTAAAACTGACTTGATGTCTTTGCTGCTTTCCAAAAGTGCTCTCTCAACAATACTCCAGGATGTAGTGACTTGAAATTGGCATATAGATGTCTAGTACACCATCTGTGATGAGATCCCGGGAATGTATTGGATATAGCATCACATAGTCCCTATAACATACAAACAAATAAGAAAAAAATTTAGTGATTACTAATCATGATATTGATTATATGAATATACTAAAACTGAATTGGGAATACATGTTACCATACCTTCTGTTTGTCAAACATGAAAGTGATGAGTTTGACATAATTGGTTGTATTCAGCATGGCATACAAATTGCTGAGGAAGAAATTTCAACTCTCTTTACATTCACATTCTACCACACCATATGCAATTGGGAACAATCCTGTATTCCCATCAACAGTCACTGCTACCAACAAAACACCTCCATATGTCCCCTTTAGATGACAACCATCTACCACAATGAAGGGTCTGCACCCATTCAAAAAGCCATCTACACATGCCTTAAAGCTAACAAATTGCCTTTTAAACACAAGGGGATCTGACATTATGGTCCTCTCATAAAACTGGAGTTTGAACATACTCCCTGGGTTTCTTTCCAATATCATTTCACCATATGCAGGTAGCCTGGCATATGACTTGGAATGGTTGCCTTCATTCAGCACACTTGCTCTCTTCTTGGCTCTGTACAATGTCTGGTAAGGGACATTGATCCTGTAATTATCCATGAAATATGCATTCATTGCATCAGTATTCATGTCTGGGTCTGCCCTTAGCTGTGCTGCAAGATGGGAAGCTACCCATGTGGATGTAACATTTTTGCTTTGATCAACTCTCCCACAACAGTGCTTATTACACATTGATTTGATCATAAATGTAGCTCCAAAATCACAAGGTGAAGCAAAGATGCTCCATGTACATCCTTCTGAGGCACACACGGCTCTTAGTCTGGTTTTCTCATTCTTAACCCTCAAAATTTGAAAGCCTTCTTGAATTACATGGTCCCTAAGTACAGACCTGAAGTGATTAACATCATCAAAAACCATTCCAATCTCTAATTTATTTTTCTTAGTACCAACAGAACTAACATTCTCAACATATGGTTTGTAAAATTCATCAGAATCATAATCAGACCAACTATCATGCACATCATTTACATTATTACCTGACTGATCCCTTCTTACATCATCCTGCAGGTCAGATAAATGCTCTTTTTCTGGCTCAAGTTCCTGATCACTATCAGTATCTTCCAAGCTATTTTCATCTTCACCATTTAATCTCTAGTCCTTGTCACTCTCTTCATTACAGTCATTATCACTTATCATTTCAATTCCACCACTAGTAACTGTATTTTTATCAGTTTCAATTCCACCAGTTCCTTTACTACTGGAAGGCTTAAAGGATTCCCCACCACTTCTCTGTTGATGCTTCCTTCTGCTACCACCCCTCATCTGTTCTTGCTGTACATTAGAACCATACACAATTTGACTTTGTTGGATAATAGTACCAACACCATCTTGACTTTGCTGTATATCCTCACCAAACCCAGTCTAACTTTGTTGGATAATAGTACCAACACCAACTATAGCATCATCATCTTTTTTAACCAGCTAACCAGTTAATGCATTTACTGTGTATTTTCCAAATGGTCTTTCATCAACATACAGATCATATACATATAAGTTAATGTAATCAACTTGTAAATTCAATTCAAACAACTGAACCACAACTTCATCCTTATTAACCTCCAGATCCTGATTATTTGGAAGTATGCACTTCACCTTAAATCTCACATTATGGCCTATGGGGACATGCCTGGTAACAGTATTATATATGTCGGTCACCATGTCTCTGTAACAATACTCATCTGGATCCACCACTGTAAGCTTCGAGGTGTTTGCATTGTAGTGATAATATATTCCTACCCTTATCTCCATAACAGAACAGAAGTAGATCTTTCCAAGTGGTCCTGCCAACTACAACAATATAGAAAGTTGAGAGATAACTACAACAATATAGAAAGCTGAGTGATTAAAAGAGAAAAAAATAAATAAATAAAAAGAGCTGAGCAAATTAGGAACAAGCATGTACAGTTCAATAAGGTATAGTAAAAGTGATTTAAGAAAAAAAGAAAGGGTAAATCAGTAAGGTATAGTACTGTATTGTATTATCTTGAATAAGAGGGATGATTGGATGAAGAAAGATTCAGGACTTCCAGGTACATGGAGTGATGGAGAAAAGCTGATAAAAGCTTTCTCGTATGTACATTTGAATTACTTGCAGGCCAAGGTTGGCTTTATCTTTTAGTCAGTTAATGTGATATATAGTATGACCTCCGCTAGCCAACCATATCTCTATATCATATTCCTTCTGGTCAGTCAACCTTACTTACAGTGAAGTTTCCCTCTTCTTCTAGGTAATTTCAGGGAAGGTTCTTTTATCTCTACAAAAAAAGTCATTTTTGGCAATAGTTTTCTTCTTAACCACATTCTCTATTTCTTATTGTGGTTGATTTTTTATGAGTGTGATATCCTTGTCAAATGAACTGGTCTTCATTTGTCCATATCTTGGATGTCAAGGAAGCTTGACCATGAATAACAGAAAAAATTCTAGACTAAGGTGTTTGGTTCTCCACCCCCTTTTTTCCTGTTTGATGCTCCAGCTCACAAAAAGGGTTTAATAGGATTAATTAAAAAAAAAAAAATTAAGGCATTTCCTTGAAGGGAATTAACTTACCTGGTGAGATGTGTGAAGAAGCCTAAGGAATGAAATTGAAAACCTCCAGCTATATGGAACTGATTCATCAGGTAAGATCATTAGGACAACAACTTAATTGTAAAAGTCGCCTCTAGGATTTGAATGGGAGATGAATAGAAGAACAGCATAATAACATGCATTAGAGCAACATCCCATTTAAACCTCTTTGTCCTATTGTTTTTTCAGATTCACTAGCTTGTCTGTACAGAGTTCCAAACTTAACCGAAGCGACTAATCCCAAGGATTACACCGGTTGTGGGACTTATATAAAATGTCCTCATCTGCGACTCATTTGGCAAAGGTGGTGTGGACTGTGTAACTCACTAAAAACCGAAAACCACAAACTGCAAATCAAAACAAAGCAAAGATTTCTCCACATCAATCGTCCAACGTAACAAAAAAAAAAAAAAAAAGCAAGATTGAAGCCGATTGAAGACAGGAAACTCATGAACAAGAACATTGCTCAAGACCCCCTCCCAAGATTACACAAAAATAAAAAATAAATAAATAAGAAGTCATTGAAGACGATTCAGCGAATGGGTGCTACCTGCAGAGTATGGGCACCAAATCGCAAGAACTTGAAGGGCTCCTCACGATTTTCAAAGGGCGATTCAGCGACCAGTTGCTTCCTTCTCCTTCAAGCGGCTTCAATCGCACTTGGGGTTCCTCACGATTTTCAGAGGGAAAGAAAGAGTGAAAGAAAAGGGCTTTCACTTAAAAGATGAGGGTAGCTTAGGTATTAGACAAATAGAGGGTATTTTGAGAATTATGAAAAAAAATTAACTTGACTTAACCGCCAAAACTAACGGTTGGGGTTATTGGATGGCATATTTGTCTTATAGGGGAGGAGAGTGATATTTTCACAAAGATGGTAGATTCAGTTGATATTTCGCCTTACTTCAAGGGAGGGGAGTGAAGTTTACCCTTTAGAAAATGGGCTAGATTAGTCATGTGTTAAATTGATACATAAAATTCAATTATTTTTACCTTAGATACGTCCATGTAGCACCTTTTACATGGTCTTTTCACCCTCTTGATAATTCGGGATTTATCGACATGGATTTAAGTATTGGTATCGTATTGATCATATCAACCCACTTGATATCTTAGACATATCTGCATGTAGCACCTCTTATGTTTTTCACTTTATTCCTAATATGATCTTATTCGTATCATATAAGTATGGGTATTTGATATATTGACCATATACAATATCTACAACCTGTTTACAATGCTTTGTTTTGTCACATATTCAAGAGTACAAATGATCAAGATACGATCTCAATGTTAAAAAGAACACTTTCAGAGTTTTAAAATTGATTTCGTTCATTAAAGCATTTCCTTCGTTTCTAATTCTTATACAATTTTATATCGATATTCAACAATCTCATTATCTTAACAAACTTTGTCTGGACTGAAATATGACATTTTAATAGGGGTTGAAGTGTCCATAGATTTTAATATCATTTAATCTACCACATGGTAAGCATTGTGATAGACTTAGTTTTTTTTCTCTTCTTAATTTGTCAATAATTATATTTTAATGAAATGCAATCTCATAATATAATTGTGTACCTTCTAATTTTTTTTTAGGACTCTGGTTTATTGGATGGCCTCTCAAGAAAGGCCCTCTAATTGACTAAAAACAACTACATTGGAAAAGGTTGGATTGAGCTTAAATTATGTAGATGTTGTCACTGTAAGTTAGAGATTAAAAATCCAAGGCTACCCAGACATGCAAAATACATGGAAAGTATACTTTCAAATTTAATTATAAAATTTAATCAACTTAAACCCTCCTTGCACATGGCAACACTATAAGTGAGCCAATCATTTATTTATTTTTTGGGGTAGAGGTGAATCAATTACTAACCTGTTCTTACTTGAGTCATTGGTCATGCAAAGGACCTTTTCTTTTTTGTATCATTTTTTATTGGGAGAGCCAGCATCGGAAGGAATCTACATGCCTCATCATTTTTTTTGGGGGGAGGTAAAGATGCCTCATCAATTAGTGCTATGAAAATTTTACCGAAAAAAAAAATTGCTATGAAAAAAGTATCATTCATGTGGAGCTCATATCTTTCAAAATAGATCAGAAAGAAAAAACAGAGATATATTGCTTCGTTGCCATTGTACATTTGTACCCTCCTAACATGATAAATAGTGGGGTCAACATTGACATTCTCTGACCTTCAAAAAAAAAAAAAAAAATACATGAACAAGGCATTCAACTTTTGTGAGGAAGCGGGCAAAAGAATCCACACAAGAATTATGTGCCAATCTTTTGCCCTTTTATATATATATATATATATATATATATATATATATCACTTTTAAGTCACTTTCTTGGTTATCATCTACCATGACAAATCTTAATTTTTTTGGTCAAATTGTTACACAGATTATGAGCCAATATAAAGTTGAGGCACCAGCCTTGGCCTTGTTGTAGGGTCTTTAGTTGTTGATAGTGGAGACAATGTGGGGAGCTGATCCGGAAAAGGCAGCAGCGCAAGCATCCAAGGCAGCCGTCGGCAGATACCTTTGCTCTCCTCTGTTTCCTGGTTTATCTTCCCGTTGGAAAACTAGCAGGTCTCGTGTCTGAAAAGGCAGCTGTCAGCAACTACATCCCATGGAACCATAGCTCCCCAACCCTTTCACATGGCAGGGAAAAGACTCCAATGAGATGGACCCTTCTTTTAGTTATCAGTTTCTGTAACTGTAATTGTGTCGGATCCAGCTCCTCTTCATCGACTGCATCGTCTAACTCCCTTTTAATGGCCATTCAAGGATTGGGAGGAGTTGGACACACATCCCAACACTTGTCAACACCTAAAGATGCATGTCCATCTCATCCCAATCCTTGGAATGAATGTTGAAGGATGTTGGTGTTGAAGATGATCTTTTTCCAAGGGTCACTCTCATTTAATACTGATATGTATGAATTGAATTGATTCATTTAAGTCTAATTATGATCAATCTAAACCATCTTTTGGGAACAACCATTGTATTGGCTATGTATTAATTGAAAAAAAAAATAAATTTCTAGAAATTTATAAAGTGACCAATACCTATCAAATGTATCGGTTGATACCAAAATGTATTTACCATATAGTCGAGATTTTTTGTACCTTTATTGTGTCGTCATGGTCAATCTAATCGATATGCCTGATACCATGATCGATATAATCAACCATGCAAGTACTAGAAATACCGATACGTAAATCTATATAAGGGAAAGCATCATACATTACTATCACTCCATATATGTGTCAATTAGTCAAGGGGGTTGGTTCTGGTCTAGCCTAATTGGTCCCCACCAATTTCACCTTTAACAACTGGGCCTTGTAGGCCAAGCACGGACACATTTTTATTTGATCAATCAGTTATCGATGTATAATCAGACTCAACGTAATCAAGCTAGGCGTGCTATAATAGGGCTATAAACAGGTCATACTCGGGATAAATTGGCTTAAATAGTTTATAAACAACCATTTATCAATCAATCGTACTATTCAGTCGACCCTAATCTAGCGACTCTCAAGCCACTACCTTGCACTGAGAATGCAAGATTATTAATCGATTAGTGCTTGAACCCAACATGTTTAGTAATCAATCGAACCGATCTTGGTCTCAAACTTCAACCTATCAGTTCAGGTTGGACGTACCGGCTCGGACTAACTTTTGACACCTACCGCTCTACTGGTCCATATTGGTTTTGGACTTCTGGTAATTCTTACAGGTTAGGCCTGTAAATATATAGATTTCTGGTGTTATTACCGGCTCGGGCTAACTTTTGACACCTACCACTCTACTGGTCCATATTGGTTTTGGACTTCTGGTAATTCTTACAGGTTAGGCCTGTAAATATATAGATTTCTGGTGTTATTAATTACAACATTTTTTTGATTGTGCTTTTGAAAACGTTTCAGTAAGCGTCAGCGGAAACAATAAAACATGAACAAGAGGAAACCAGCATGAGCAGACATCCTTTTGCCACCGAAGATAAGGATTAAAAAGTTAGGGGGAGCGGTGCGACATGCACGGAAATCTCAATTTCTTAAATCTCTGTAGTGAATTTCAGAAGGAATTTGCTTTTAACATCTCTATTGATTGTCTTCTGTGAATCAAATTCACGTTTTTTTCTCCTTTTTTCCTTCTGATTTCATCATCTTCTATCTAAACTACTAGTGCCGTTTCTGCGATCATCAAGATGAAGTGTTTGAGGGAATTTCCTCACACTTATAGAGATCTTCGTCTTAGTTGCAGACGAACGTTATCTCTTGGCATCCATCAGGTATCAGAGGTAGATCTTTCTTCTTCTAGTTCATATCTGGCATGATCTTACCATTTCTCCTTTTTTTGTAGCTCCGATCTTGTGAATTTTAGTTATATTTTGATTTCCTTCGTCTGGTTTTGATTATTATCGTTCATCTCGAGTTTTGCTCTTTGCTGTGCTCTCTTTATTCCAGAATTTGTTGTTCTTTTGTTCAATTCCCCCCCTCCCCCCTTTTTGATAATCTATCCTACGTTACAGTTTTGGTTTCTTTCTTTTAATTACCTTATCGTACTCTGATCTCTGTTTGGTTTATTTTTCTACAGTTTATATTGTCAAACATTTCTTTCATAGTAAGAGTGCCTTCTGTTTTTGTTGCAAGCTTTTTATTGTTTCACTTAGACATTAATTAGATCATCTTTTTCTGTGGATTTTTAGCATGGCTAATTTTCCAGTTTTAGCTGTTCACTGTGTCTATTATTACGTTCATGTAAACCTTATTTCTTTTCTTTTCTTTTTTTGAAGATTTCGTTATGGGATTTTTGAGCTTCTTATCTCACTGGAGAAACCATGGTTGTATTAGCATGTTTGGCACTTTTTTTTTTCTCTCTCTCTGCAACTGCATGCATTATTTTCTTTACGGCGTCCTTTTATTGCTGGAAAAATTCTTCTTCCTGTCGCAAGCTTTCTTTGTTATAATCCTGTATAGTTGCTTTTCTTCCCTTTATGAGATGTCAAATTGTCAATAATTACTCTGTTTCTCAATTTAATATTAGTAGGTCCAAAATAATTGATCACCTAGACTGAAAGCGAACAGGAAACTATAAAGTTCCCGACCAACCTAATTGACCTGGTTGTGCTGCATGCTTGAAGTTGCAAAACTGGCAACATAAATTTCAAATGTCCACATGAACATCGTTAGATGGGTGGCGTTTATGTTAAGAGAGAGAGAGAGACAGTTGAACCCAACAAAGTCATCCCAAAAGGTAATGAGTGCAATGAGAAGCATCTCAAAGCATAAGATTGAGGGTTGAAGGCAAAGGATTTGGAACATTTAGTAAAGCGGTGAAGAGAGCTCTAGTTACTTGAGGCTTGAGCTGAAGTACCACGCGTTTCATCACAGTTGCTGTTCTTTATCAAGCTCTCATGGCTGTTTGATCTTATGTAAATATTAGATTCAGTAATTATTACCTTTTTCATACTTTTCTTGGGGAGTTTGAGGATCCCCATTTCCCCATTGAGGCTTATTGCTTTGGAAGTATGGGCATCATGATGATCTTTTTTTATTTTGTTGGTTTTTCTTTTTCTTTTTATTGTTTCTTTCTCTTTAGTAATATAATAACATCATTAATTCAGAAGTAAAACCTTACCCTCTGCAAATTGCTGGATCCAAAT
Organism: Macadamia integrifolia; assembly: GCF_013358625.1. NCBI lineage: Eukaryota > Viridiplantae > Streptophyta > Magnoliopsida > Proteales > Proteaceae > Macadamia > Macadamia integrifolia. Next base: position 40,246,458 of record NC_056561.1, on the reverse strand, counting down.
TTCAGACACAGTCTAGTCCCTTGTCCAAGGTTGTTCAATGTAATTCATAGCTGGGCTTTTTTAAAACATGAGTTCTTTGAGACAGACATCTGCCTATTACACTAGTTACTGCCTTTTCCTTTGAATGTCTTTTGAAGAGTTAAAATAAAAATGGAAATCCTGTTCTTTTTCTTCGCAAAATCTCTTTCATCACAATCCAACCATGAAATTGAATCCCTAAAGTATGCAACGTTTTTAAGGTGGCTCTAGCGAGGGTTGAGATGTTATTGATTGGTGCAATTGATTTCTAGGAATAATCATCTCCTCTTGTGTTTGAATTTCGCATTTGATTTTATTTTTCCTCAATTTTCTACAACAAAAATGTGAATGGAATTTTTTTTTTGTTTTTGTTGTCAATTGATTGTTCTGTTGTTGAAGGCCTCGAGGGAATCGTTGATTGAAATATTTGATTGATATTGGATATGTATCTTAGATGCAACAGTTGTATTCAGCTTCCCTTGTTTTGCTAGTGTTTAGATTTTGAATGTTGGCATGTGCTCCTTTGATGTTTGATTTAATATTTTCAGTCCTTGTCTATTTTACTGAACTGAAGAAAGAAAAATCCTCTCTGTTGTGGGTAATCGAAGGGTGTCAATTTGGAACCTGAACGCGAATCATCCCTCTAAAACTCGGTACTGGACCGTTCCATCAATAAACAGGATGGCTCTTGGACAGGATTCCTAATAGTACCAGTACATACAGGTTAGGTTCCGGATGAAACCGGAACTGCCAGGATGGTTTCTAAGGGTATATTTCATCTTTTTGTGTTCAAGTTTCATGGCTGTAGTTTGATGCATTTGAGTGGCTTTTCTCTTATGGAGGTTTCTGCTGATGGACCTATAGTTCTAATACTATAAACTTTGTTTGGTGATGGCACTAAAGCTATATTGGGGTTGGTTTTTTTGCTCATCATTAATTCTTAGGTTTTTTTTTTTTTTTTTTTTTTTTTTTTTTTAATGAAGCATGCATGTGATCTTAAGATAGTTTGAAGAAGTAAAACCATGAAATTCATCATGGTTTTGTATTCTGAAGTTGCTTTCTAAAGTAAGGGACACCTTAGATCTCAGATAATGAAAATATCCATAACATTAATAATGGAACCATCTCGTTAGGAACCATTGAAGTTATTCTCCCTTTTCTATAATGCCTACAATTGTTTAGGAACTGGTAACATCCCGTTAATAATCGGGACTGGGACTTAGGTTTGGTCCTGTTAACTAAGCAGGATGGTTCTGGGATTTGCACCTTTGGTACTGATACCAGTACGGATGTCCCGAATACTGTGGACTGTCTTGATTGGTACCCTACTGGGCACTGGTTCTTTTTTGTTCTGATTTTTTTCCATTTTCAGTTCATCGGTCCATTGCTTCTACTGACTGAGATCTTTGTTCATCATCTTTTAAACACTGTATCTACAGGTTTGCGACAGTTGATCATTTCATCCAACCCAGTACTTGGGATCTGGCTCTGTGCTTTCCTTGTCATTGGCTGGGTCTGAAGTAGCTCAAACATCAGCGGGTTTCTTTCTAATTGATGAAAAAAAAATTCCTACTCACCATCAAATGCTTGACTGAGTAATTATATGACACACTCAATCTAAATGGAGAATTGGGAATTTATTCCTCATTGTTATAAAAGGTGAAGTTGGTGGCCGTGTTTCTCCTTTTTCTCTAAATAAAGTGGTGTCAATGGAAAATAGATGATCAATTTGTAATAGAGTTTTGTCGATTCTTCTGGCAAAGTCACTTGATCAAGTGAAAAAGAGAAGTAAGGAACTGTGGATTTTAGATGGTTTTCAAGAGTTTGTGGACAGCGGGAAGAGAGCATTAGAATTCTGGTGCTGTAATTTCACACGACCCAGATCTCTTATACCCAGCTTAGTCCGGGCACTGCAAGCTTGCAGTGCCCATGGCTGCAACAGGGGGTGGAACCCCATCCATTCAATACCATAACATTGTTGAACAACCTGTCGCTGCTATTGTTTCCCCTCCATTACCTGCATTTCAGTGCCACCAACGTCATTGCTTTGGGGAATCCATTCCTGGAGAGTTCCCTTTGGCTGCCAACCCTTCTATCGTTCTCCATTTCCTCACAGGTTGTAATATGGACCCTCGAGATCTTGCAAAACTTGAGGCAAGTTGCTCTGCTTCTATTCTATTTGAGCACAAAAAACTCTTTTCTGGGTTAGAATTGATAATGCTGCTGATTATTGTGGATATTATTGCAGACAACATGTGCTTTCTTCAGGCGACCAGCACATTTCCCCCCTGATTTTGGCCTATCTATATCGGAGTTGGCTGCTCTTGATATGTGCCACAAGAGGGCCATATTTAAGCCAATGACAGCAGAAGAGCGAGATCTTCTGAAGCATAGATGTGGGGGTTCGTGGAAGCTGGTCTTAAGATTTCTGCTGGCTGGAGAAGCATGTAGCAGGAGGGAGAAATCACATGCAATAGCAGGCCCAGGTCATAGCATTGCTGTAACATCAAAAGGTGCAGTGTATTCTTTTGGGTCCAACAACACAGGCCAGCTTGGGCATGGCACATTGGAAGAGGAATGGCGGCCTCGGCAAATCAGGTTCATTAATTCCTTCACTCCTCTATAATCCAGTATATTTGAATAAAAAAATGAGAAAACTATTTAAAGAAGCAAACGAAGAGAAGACATGGGAAGGAACAATGATTGAACAGATTCTCGTTGATGCCCTACAGATGCTTGCAAGGAATTCGAATTATTCAAGCTACAGTTGGGGTTGGTAGGACAATGCTGATAAGTGATGTTGGGAGGGTGTATGCATTTGGAAAGGATTCCGATGGAGACATTGAATCGGGAGGAGAAGGAACTAGATTAGTTACTACCCCACAACTTGTTGAGTCCTTAAAGGACATATTTGTCGTTCAGGCTGCGATTGCAAATTTCTTCACAGCTGTTCTCTCTAGAGAGGGCAGAGTCTATACAATATCTTGGGGCAATGATGCCAAACTTGGTCATCAAACAGAACAAAATGATCAAGAGCCACATCCTCTGTTGGGGCCTCTGGAGAACATACCTGTGGTGCAAATTGCGGCTGGGTATTGTTACCTCCTAGCTCTAGCTTGTCAACCTAGTGGCATGTAAGTATGCTGGTACTAAGTAATTACTTGTCACCTATGAACCAAAATCACTTATTTCTCTGAATTTGCAGATTGTTGTTCGGTTGTCTTCTCATTTCCATGCATTATTATTAGGTCTGTATACTCTGTGGGGTGCGGTTTAGGGGGAAAGCTTGGTCATGGCTCAAGGACAGATGAGAGGTACCCTCGATTGATTGAACAATTCCAGGTTCTTAATCTTCAACCAGTAGTGGTTGCAGCTGGTGCTTGGCATGCTGCTGTAGTGGGCCAGGATGGACGAGTCTGCACTTGGGGTTGGGGGCGTTATGGATGTTTGGGTCATGGGAATGAAGAGTGTGAATTGGTTCCAAAGGTTGTGGAAGGTTTAAATAATGTGAAAGCTGTTCATGTTGCGACGGGGGACTACACAACTTTTGTGGTGTGTGAAAGTGGTGATGTGTACTCATTTGGATGTGGCGAATCATCTAGTCTCGGACACAATATTTTGCCTGATGGACAGGTTTGAATTCTCATACTTTACCGATTTATGGTGGTTTAATTGTGTTCGTGTCTTATTAGCCAGTGTAGATCTCTTTGTGGTTTGACTGGACTAGAATGCTGAAGACGGAATTCTAATTACTTTCTTATATCATCTGAGTTGATGATGAATCATGTTTTGGTTGTGTTTTGATACTGGTCAATAGGGAAATAGGCATACAAATGTGTTGAACCCAGAGCTGGTGATGTCACTGAAGCAGGTGAAGGAGCGAGTTGTACAAATCAGCCTCACCAATGCTGTTTATTGGAATGCCCATACTTTTGCACTAACCGAATCAGGAAAGTTGTATGCATTTGGTTCAGGTGACAAAGGGCAGCTGGGTGTAGAACTTGACCAGAGTGAGAGGGGGAATCCAGAGTGTGTTGATATTGATCTTAGTTAACAATTAATGACTTCATCCTCTTCCTCACTGCCACCCTCTTGAGTAGTTTCTGACTTATTCTCATCACTATCGTCATCGTCATCATTGATACAACTGGTTTAGTGTTCAGATTTACTTGTTTATTCTGTATATAGAAAGAACTAAACGTTACATCTGTTTATTTTTGTATATAGAAAAGGAAACTATTTTTTATATGCTTTAGTCAAGTTTTCATCTTTTACTCCTCCCTACTTTTTTGACTTGCTATTTATTTTCTTTCATCAATTCTTTCTTCTGCATATTGTGGTCGAGCCCATTGTTTACCATCCACAGGGCTAAAGCAAGCATTGAGAATGGAGTTTGTATTTTTTGAAGATATATTGAAGAAGAGAAACACTACCAGCAGATGCAGACATCACCCAAAGTCCCACATCATATGGAAAGCAAGGGTAAGGTGATCAATGGTTTATTTTTTTCTTTTTTTTTGGGTTAGGTACAGTTGCTTTGCTATCTTCTTTTGTGTTCACTAATCGATCAGGAAGTTGTTAAACCAACATCCCATCCAGATTGTAAATCTTACCATTTCACTATCTACAAAAAGGCAAACGTTTGTTAGATTATTGAGTGAGAAGATCTAATAGATGATGAGAAAGCGCTCTTCTCTCCATAAAATCAAAGTAATCTTGATTCAGCCAATAACCAATCAGTGGGTATTAAACCAAGTTCCCCACCCAGGTTGGTAGGAGTAAACACAGCCCAATCGTAGGCCTTGCCACAAGTTCATTATAGCAAAAGTGAATGTGGGAATCTTGATCCAACCACTACACCACCTCCTTGGCATTCAGCTCTAGCTTTAGGTTGCCCATTTGCCTTCAAAACTGGCACTTTTGGATGGGCCATTTTCAGAACAGATTCTGGGTCTAGAACACGTTCGAAAGTGAGAAATAGAGACGAATTAATTTTTGAATGCTTTTTTAGATATTTTGAGGATTCGTACTAAATACAATCTTAGTTTCTTTAAGGTGAATAATAACCTCTCTTTTTTCCCAATGGATTTGGAGGAGTAACATGCATTGAACACCCTCGCCAGTCGCCACTGAATAAGTTTGCATTGGTCGTTATATATATTCTAGGTGGATGAGATGCTTATTCCCATGAGATGAATACTAGCCCTTCAAGTTCACTGCTCCAAGTTCAAATATTAGAATCAGATTCAGCGAAATTGGCCAAATCAAATTGGAATTGATGCCCACTAATACCGATTACACCCAGTTCTCAAAATGGCAAATGGAATTGGCTAAGCACATTGCGTCGATCTTATTTCATGGCTATTACTCCTCCCTTTGGTCACCAAAAAATTTTAGAAAGTGAAGGGACCTTACCTTTTGTGGTTTTTTCTATAAGATTATTGAGCTAATAACATAAACCTGATCTTCTATAAAAATAATTCTAAAGAAATTTGTATCCACTCTTCTCAATCCTTTTTTTTTTTTTTTTGAGAGGGTTCCTTGAAAGGCAAATAGCCCATGCGTAATGGGGACGCATGAAGAAGTATCGATAAGGATGGAGGATTTACACCTTTCATGAGGGTGGAGCACTCATTTCACCCCTTTGTGTCCAAGCATATCGGTCGTGTTGCTTTTCAGGTTTCTTTTCTCTTTTTTTAACAAAAAATAAAGCATGTCTTGAATTTAGATGTGCGGGCATGCATAAGAGAGAGAGAGATAGAGGTACGTAGATTTGTACTTGAGAGAGAGATGAACACTAACTTAGCATAGTGGTGGAAATTTCGGCTTGAAGAGTTGGCGCCCAGGGAAAGAGGTTGTGGGATTGAATCATGTCGTATGTATGTGTGAATGGGTGAGCGTGTGTAGGAGTAGACTCGCCATTGGCCAGCAGTGCTCAATAGAATAGTAGCACAAAAAAAAAAAAAAAAAATACTTACTTGGTCTTCTCCCACATGTACTCCTATTCCTATGTGGTAAAAGTGAAGTATTATACCTCACTAGGCATAGTAATGGGAAGAAGAAAAAAACTCATAAACAATTTAGAGGAATCTAGAATATTCTAGGAGCTCCAGACTGTAGAGTCTTCCTTACCATTTGTGCAATTCTAAAAGTTTTGAAAGAGTTTTTGTTTGAAAAATAGGACCTAAAAAATATGTTTTCTTTTTAAAGGGAATCATGAAAAATCTTCCCTTTCATCACATATTTATACAAAAATGAGGCATTTTATGATTTTGGTCTCCCATTTTAGAATGTATTAAAAACCAACATTGGCATAGTGAAACCAACAAACACTATCAAACAAATCTAAAATCGAACCAAATTGATTCTTTATTAGACTAGTTTCAATTCAAGGTATTATGAAACAGGTTGAAAACCAAACCACACCGGACTAAAAGTGATTATATATATATATATATATATTACAAATGTAAAAACTAAAAAAATTAATGAAGTTCAAGCTTAATTATATGCATCTTTTTAAAGGTGTTGATGTCAATAAACTTAAATATAATGGCAGATAGTAGGTTATGTCACATTATGCTTAACTTTTCTTTGAGAGGGGTTCCAACACTACTACTGTGGGGAGGAATCTTTGCATCCCACTAATATGTGTCTTGAAAAAATTTATATCTATGTGTGATCTACTTTTTTAGAGTAAGTGAGAAAAAATTATATAAAAAAAAATGTGAGAAAAAAATTTTTTTTTTTTTGGTAAAGTGAGAGAAAACTATACACTAACATAGTGACAACCTTTCTGCCCTTTAAATTTTTTTTAAAAATTAATGCTTAAAATATTGCAAAAGAACAAATCATTTTGGTGAAAATTTTGTGAGGAAGAATACTCTCATTACTATCTCATTACTAGTGATTTGACCTTGTATTGGATTTGTGTCATGACTTATGTGGTTCTCAACCATATTTCTCAACCATATTGTTAGTATATATGTTTCTTACTATATTTCATGGTATAATATATGTACTTGTATTTTCAAAAAATATTATTTTATGATGTTTAAGCAAGCATATGAAAAATTCACAGATTATATGACTCCGAATTAAACACACATAATACATGATTTAATGTAAAAAAAAAAAAAACAGTCTCTTATGTTGCTTGCTCTAGCTCCGAATGACAAGACCTCTAACTTCATCTCTCTCCAACATAGAGAGGCAGGCCCAAACATAACCCAATTTGATATTAAACTGATATGAAACCAATACCAATCTACAAATAACAAAAAATGTGTTTTTTTAGCTTCTCATAATTATAATTAGGGAATTATGGTAAAGAAAACTGATATCAGACTGATACAAGGAATTACAACAAACCAAATCCAAATTGATACAACCCATTCTGACATTGAAACCTATTTAATCGAACCAAAATCAGACAAAACTGACCGATTAACACCCATTCACTCTGTTTTATCCCAAAAAAAAAAAAAAAAAAAAAGGTAAAAAATCTTCAAAGAGTTGGTATCAACCAATATACATCCGATTTCGATCACTCAAAGTATGATAAAAAAGTGAAGCTGGGACCTCAGAACATTGTTAGATGTATATCGGTCTCATATGGATCTATATTGGTATCAGTTGTGATCAATATCGGTCCAATATCAAATCGATGAACCGTAAAGAAATGATAAAAAAAAAAAAATGATTTTTCACCAAAATACACTCAATTCGGTATCGAATACTGATCCTCGAATCCAAATCCTCTCCAGCGTGCCTATGTGCCCAACATGCATCGAACTTTTGACAGTATTTGGCACGCATCACAGCCGTCAGATGCTCGCTGGACGCACTAGAGAGAATCTGTTCCTACAGACCTTTTGAGTCTCAAACCATGCCCTGGAAGAATATAGAAAAAGCTAATCCAACCATGGTTAGAAAGGCTAACGGCTAACCGAGGTTGAGAACATCTGGTCCTATCATAAGGAATAAAGTAAGTGGAGCAACTATTAAAAAAAATAAAAAGAGAAATTTATATCCCTTCTCCTGTACTTTATTCTCATTACATTTCATTTCTTATATTTTTAAAAATTACATAATCCTTCCTTGTCTTATGTTAGCTTTTATTAAAATACTTACACCGTTAAGTTAGATTAATATTTTTATAATACCCAGTTTACCCTTCAACTTTGTCAAAAGACTATTTCATCCTTTCTAATCACAAAGCCCTGATGTACATGAAAACTTCCACTTTAACCACTTGCCCCTTCTCTATCTTTTATGCATCTCTATCTTCTTTAGCGAAAGGTGAATTGATGAAAAACTTCGACGATATTCGAGTGTTAACTAACGTTAACTTGTTAACTTTAAGTGTCAAAACCTTATTTATGATTGAAAAAATCTAAAACCGATGATGTCCAAATGATAACTGACGGCCTTCACCATTGCATGATCATTACCTCACCTTTACCGGAGATGGTGACTACCTTTTTCACAATACTTAGATTTTCATTATCCTAAATCTTCTCTTTTCAATTTGGTGGAAAATTGTTTTAAGAAACAATAAAGGTAAAATAAGTATCTGATTTGTGGTTGAATTACAAAAGGTTAAAATCGTCTTTTACAATTCAAAATTAACAACACGCTGACAACCATCTGACAGGAGAGAATTATATAATTTGTAAAAATATAGGGGAAGATATGTAATAAAAGCAAATTTAAGAGGAAGGGATGTAAATTACTCAAAATAAAAATAAAAAAAGTTCAGAGGAGAGGATTATGTAATACTGAACATGAACAAATACATGTCACCAAAAAAAAAAAAAACATATATATGTGGGACACACAAGTCGCGACACGTACTGCAACTCAAGTCTCAACCGCTCACGCTTCAGCTAGGGTTAGGTATTAGGGTTTCGTGATTCTTCCGCCGAAGAACATTATAGACATTACCGTTCTTGATCTTTTCCGATTTCGTTCACGTTTGCTATCGATCTGCGTGCGAGTGCCTCTCAGCGATCATGGAGATGGAGTGTTTGACAGAGTTTCCTCACACTCATATGGATCGGCGGCCAAGGAAGAGGCCGAGGCTAGCTTGGGATGTCGCACAAGCACCAAAGGTAGATCTTTTTTTCTATGATATTCCGTTTCTTTGTTTTCTCTGGATAGATCTTGTCGGTTTTGTTTGGTGAGGCAAGTTTTCTGTCTCTTTTCTTCTCATCCCGCTCCACTCATGTTTGACGAAACGACGAACTATAATTTTTTGAGATCTAAAACTTCTGAGTTGTGGAATTTTGCGTTTCCCCCTCCCCCCCACACTGCAATTTCTCTAGGATTTCGTACAACTCTCCACCCACCCCTGAGTTTACCCATCTTTCCTCTATATATGCGCCTCAGTTTTGGTAACGATTCTTTTTTTTTTTTTTCCGAATTTTTTTTTTTTTTTTTTGGTCCTGGTGGCGTTTTTGCTTATTCTCTTGGTATCGAATATTATTTTTTTATCATATTTGGTCAATAGTTGAGACCTAATCGAGGTTTGGAATGATAGAAACTCAGATTTCGCGCTCGATATGCTTCCCTGAACAGTTATTGCTTGGATTTCCTTTTTATTATGCAGAGTAAAGGTTGCAAGCGATTTTTTTTTTTTTTTGGGGGGGGGGGTTGGGGGGAGGGGGAGGATGGGGTGGGTTAAGTGGGAAATAATTGTTGTTGAAGCCCGTTTGTGGAGGTTCTTATTATCTTGAGAAACTATTTCTTATTTCGTGATTTTCTTTCTTACCTTGTTGCAAATATTATGTTTTATGTGGTAAGCTCTCTCTATTTTCTTCTGTGTGGTTATTTCTTAACTCCATATGATACGATGATAATGACTAAGGGATTTATGTTGGAAGGGAATAATGAAGTGAGATCGAAGTTATTAATTATGACTGTGTGGCATATGAATGGATGCCTTTGTGTAGGCTCAGCCAGGAATGTTTTGTGGCCAAGAGATTGGAAATCTGACAAGCTTTGCACCTTCGAGGGCCCCCTCAGACCATACTAGTTCTCTGTTTGTAAAGGGAGTCGCTCGAAATGGTTCTCCTCCTCGGCGAGATGATGACAAAGATGGGCATTACATTTTTGCGCTTGGAGAAAATTTAACTTCTCGCTGTAAATACACTTGATCACCATTGAAACAATATCTTTGTATTTGTTTAGGTGGATTGATCGTCTGGAAACGGTTACTTTTTTTAAAAATTATTTAGTATTTTTTTAATGATTTTTTTGGTCAATATATATTTTTTTTCCAATTTTTTCAGTAATGATAAATTTAGAGACCAACAAATTTTTAAATGGGTTTTTTCATTAAATTTCAGCAAAATGAAATATGTTTGATAGATTTCTGAACCTACTAGATCTGCTAAAAACTTTTGACAATAAAGTTTTAAGAAGATTGTTCAGAATCAAATTGTTAGTTTTGATACTTCTCTAGCACTTGCTACAAAATTGTTTGAGTCAATCTCTCAGAAGTTGTTGTACTGTTTTTGTCATCAATTTTACAAGTATTAATCCTTTATGAAGATTTTGGCTGTTACCTATCCCCTAATGTAGATTATGTGTCTATGCATTCCTGTACTTAAACGCACGCGTACAAACATGCACCAATTACTTGAACTGTTAGTTCACAATTGGTCCTTTGTTCTTACTGACGTTGCTCTGTTTTGGGTTTTTGTTTATGTATTTGCAGATCGGATTCACAGCAAAATGGGTGAAGGTTAGTTTTAGTTGATCATCCCTTTTTCTGCCCGACTGATATTCATAAGCATCTTTATATATTTGTTCCCATATTGATAGCAGGCTAAAGGGTTTTAAAGCATGTTTTATATAATGTATTTTTAGTCGCATCCATCCTGCTCTTTTTATTGTTTCAAACATCAATGTGCTAATTTGTTTTTTTCTAATAGACTTGTATCTTAATTATATGTATTTTTTTTTCCAGGGACTTTTGGCCAGGTTTTAGAATGCTGGGATAGGGAGAGGAATGAAATGGTTGCCATCAAAATTGTCCGTGGTATTAAGAAATACCGGGAAGCTGCCATGATTGAAGTTGAAGTTCTTCAGCAGCTCGGGAAACATGATAAAGGGGGCAATCGGTGAGTATATTTTTTGTTACTTTGATTGCCTTTTTCATAGATGATACGGAACTGCTTTAAGGTTTAAGGTAGATTTTGTGTCAGTGGTTAAGTGGGTTTATTCTTTGCAGTTGTGTGCAAATACGGAACTGGTTTGACTATCGTAACCATATCTGTATTGTAAGTATATGATTGATTAGTGATGGCTTGCTTTCCCCAATTTCACAAATATCGTGGGGGTTAAAGACTTGTGGGTGGATTTAAATGGTTTTAACAGGTCTTTGAGAAGCTTGGACCAAGCTTATACGATTTTCTACGGAAAAACAATTATCGCGCATTTGCAATTGATCTTGTCCGCGAGCTTGGCAAACAACTATTGGATTGTGTAGCATGTGTGTAGTCAACTCTTCTGCCTGCTTCTTCTGTCATATTCAAGTTGGATAGCAACACTTCTATTATGTCGACTCTTTCCTTGAACTAATAAAGGAAATTTGGAGCTCTTCTCCTAGATCCTACTCTTTGATTTAGTTTTAGTGTTGGCAGGCGAAGTACTTTTTGTTCATTGTTACCTGATGATTTTATTTGATCCATTATCAGATATCTTGTTTTCTAGTTTTATGAATTGATATTTTGCTTTATTTTTATTTGCAGTCATGCACGATCTGCGTCTTATACATACTGACTTGAAGCCAGAGAACATACTACTAGTTTCTGCAGATTATGTTAAAGTTCCAGATTACAAGGTATTTGCAATTGTTTTATGAAAATTTACTCCAAGCAGTATTTGTTGTTTCTTACCATTGTGGTGGTTTGTTTTCATTGCACTTGCTTTGGTTCCCTTTCCATTTTCCTGTTGTCAACTCCTTTTGTTCTTGCTTTATGCTTCCGCTGGTTATAAATGTTGTAGAAGTATCAAGGCTCACTACTTTTTTTTTTTCAGGTTTCATCTCGGTCACCCAAAGATGGATCCTATTTCAAAAGGTTGCCAAAGTCGAGTGCTATTAAGGTGATTGATTTTGGCAGCACAACATATGATCACCAAGATCATAGCTACATTGTATCAACAAGGCATTATCGTGCACCTGAAGTTATTTTTGGTATGCTTTGTTCTACACTTCTCCGCTATTGTATGGATATGAATTGATGGAAGGAATCTCTTATCTCCTGTTTTACTTGGTGTTTCCTTGTAGGACTTGGTTGGAGCTATCCATGTGATATTTGGAGTGTGGGATGTATTTTGGTGGAGCTCTGTTCCGTAAGTGTTTTTCCCTACCCCTTTATATTTTACTATTTGGGGTTGTTTGTTGTGCATGGTTTTGATATGTTGCTGTTTGGAACATTTGTTGTTTTGCAGGGAGAAGCACTTTTTCAGACTCATGAGAACTTAGAGCACCTTGCCATGATGGAGAGGGTGTTAGGTCCAATTCCACAGCACATGTTGAAAAGAGTCGAGTGCGTGTATTCTCATTACTATCTCTTATCATTCAAGATGTCTTCTACTATTTTTTTCTTTTCTGGGTGGGAAGTACCAAGTTGGAGTTGCTGAAACTTGTTTTTTTGATAATCTGTTGACTTCATTATCCTGTAGTCGTCATTCGGAGAAGTATGTTAGAAGAGGTAAACTAGATTGGCCTGAGGGTGCAACTTCAAGAGAGAGCATCAAGGCCGTCTTGAAGCTCCCTCGTCTTCAGGTACTAGTCCCTGTCGGTGGATATGCATTATTGGAATAGATTCTGGCTATAGAACACATTTTGAAACCTGTTTTTCCCTATATTTTCTCGCTTTAAGAATGGGATCTCATTTTGCCTGTTATTGTTTTGTCAGAACCTTGTTATGCAGCATGTAGACCACTCTGCAGGGGATCTCATAGATCTGTTGCAAGGTCTTCTTCGTTATGATCCTGTAGATCGCTTGACTGCTCGCCAGGCTCTCAGACATCCTTTTTTCACAAGAGACCACGACAGGAGGTCTTGCATATTGTAGACAGACCAAACTTCCATGGGAAGCAAGCTTGGAGGTGTGTTTGGATGATTTGGGGACATGTTCGCTTTGCGGCTTCCTCTTCTGCAAATTTGTAAAACAGTGGGTGGGACTGTAGAGAAGGTCGTCCATTCCGCATATTCCTCCATTCAAATGTACCATAACTTGTTAGATATATATATACTAGTGATTCGGTTCTTCAACTTTTCCATATCAATCTTCCATATAATTGGGAAAGATCACCTAAACCAGAAATAATCCGGCCCTTTCCAGTTAATCGTGTAGGTAAAGAAATTGCAAGTGCCCCGGACGTTTCAGTTAGAAAGTTTGAGGCAAGGTTATTAGTGGATAATCCTAGCGGGTCATCCAAATGTACGAGGAACCATTTCATGAGGAAAACAATTATTGTTTTCTTCATTTCTTGCGCACTCTAGATAAAAACAATTCAATTCTAAGGTCTCATTTGTGTTCCGGAATGATAAAATAGATTTATGGATCTCTTGGAAACAAATTAACTAAGAAATGAGATATTTCTGGGTTTGATATTAAAGCTTGGTTCTGCATTTGTGTGCTGCCAATACCCCGATTGGAGGGCTGGTCATATTGAAGGTGCATTCGGTAAATAGCCAATATGAATAATGAAAGAGACTTCCGAAATTAGATCGAGTTCGAAATGAGCCCTTGAGGTGGAAGATGACTCCATTCAGTCCAATCTGTTTCCTCAGCTTCTGGGTGACATCCATGGGGAGAGCAACTTGGCTAGAGATCATCTCAACGGCATGGAACCTCGACTGTGTTCCTGTTGCAGAGAAAGGATCGATGGCCCGAGTGGCGATGAGGGTGTTTTCATAGTAGAGCTGAAGAACCATGTAATTGAAGTCCACGCTTACCTTCTTGTTTGGATTGGTGAAATTGGCAAGGAGGGTGACATCGGCGTTAAGCAGAGAGCCTGTATCGATGTAAGCTGCCTTGAGGGTGACGCTTGAGACATCGAAACGAGGGATTCGAGGCTTGAATGTGAGGTAGATCACCAGAACGACCAAGCCTGCAACTATGATTACGAACCCCAATATGGCGAAACAGACTGCAAAGAACCAGGTGTAGGCCTTGGTTTTGCGAGGCTGGGGCACCTTAAGATCTGATCCTCCTCCTTGTTGGTTTCGTGTTTGCGCAGACGGGGATGGCGGTTGCTGCACCCGTTCCCTTGGGAACAAGTGTGGATTGAACTCAGGGTGATCGGAAGACATGGATGGGAGAAAGAGGAACTCAATTTGAAGGAAGAACTAGAAGAGATTTTAACAATCTAGGGGTTGGCAAGCCAGAGTGGAGGAGTTGTTCATTGCAACTGGGGAAGAAAGGGAAAACTCAGAAGGTAAGTAAAGAATCGGACATGGTTGGTTTTAATTGTGAGGCAAGTTTAGCATATCAAATCAACCCAGAGTCTGATCCTCCGTGGGAGACGATCCCAAAAAACGCATTTGAAAACCTTAATGGGTTTTGGATTTCGGATTCCATGTCCTTTCAGATTGGTTTCCTCATTTTCTCTATAGGTTGACCTTCCCCTTTTTTCCTTCTCCTCCTCCTGCTACTACTCATCTTGCAGAGTTCCTGTATCTGTCGAAGCTCATCACTCTTCCACTTGAAAGAACAAGGAGTTTTGAATAAATGGAAAGGGATTACCATGGTAAGGGTCTGTTTGATAACGTTTCAAGAAACGTATTTCTGTCGTTTTTGTGTCAAGAAACAATAGAAACGGAAGTGTTTGACAAACTCGCTCCGTTTCTCTTATTTTCATAAATAGAAATCAAAATTTATGGTGATTTCTGTTCTTGGAAACGGACATGACGAAACAAGTATGACTTGTTTCGTTGTTTCTAAGAACAGCTTTGGTGCCCAAAAATCATGAAATCCCGCAAATCCTTCATCGTATGAGAGTGATGTCCCGCAAACCCTTTGTCATCAATGGATTGAGGCAACACACCAACGACCTCTTCTTCTCGGCTGTGTTTTGGAGGTGGAGGCGGAGGTTCAGACCGAGCCTGGCCGTTGGTATTGGGCACTACGATGCTCCTTGCAGTTCCCTCCACCTCCCTCCTCTTCTTAACCGATTGATCTCTATCAGTCGACACTGGCATTTTCTCACTCTCATGCTCATCATTCGCAGCTGGAGGCACCCGAGCTCTACTGGATTCAAGATCCACTTGTGGTTCCGCCTCCTTAGGTTTTGGAATTGGAATAATCTGACCAGAATCACTTGCATTCGTCTCACCAAAGAACCTCGCTCTGAATCCAGTCCTCTTGGCCCACGACGATGGCATTGCAGTGGCCTCGGTTGCTGGCGGCCATGGTCCTGGCCTCAGTTGTCTTGTTGGGTCGGAGCTCGCCATTGAAACCCCCACTAGCTAAAGCTGCTTCACTGGATAACAAATGCATAAAATGCCTGTAGATTTGATCTCTATCAACTAGTATTTAGGGTTCTTGAGAGATGTTTCCAAACTAGTATATTGAACTGGTTAGCTTAGCTGCTTAGGGTTTTGAGAAAGGAAGGGAAGGTGAATTTCTGGGTAAGCTGCTACTTTCAGTGCCCAAAGAGAGAGAGAATGGTGTGCACGTTGGAACGGAGAAACGCCAAAACGTTGAACAAGAGTTTTGTTCAAATCAATTATCAAACACCTTCTTTTCCGTTTCTGTTTCCAAAAATTGCAGAAACGTTATCAAACGGGCCCTAAGTGCTAGTCATGAGTCCGATATTATTATTATTATTATTATTATTATTATTATTATTATTATTATTATTATTATACTTCAAAGGTTCAAATCGGAGAGTTAATTCAATATCGTTGATTATTATTATTATTTTACTTCAAAGGTTCAAATCGGAGAGTTAATTCAATATCGTTGATTATTATTATTATTTTACTTCAAAGGTTCAGATCGAAGAGTTAATCGTGTTAATCGTCTCTTTGTAAAGGTTTCAAAGTCATACTTGATAGTTGATACAAGGTCTAAGTTATGCATGTCCTCACTTGAAGTCATTTTAGGTTTTACCTCTAGTTTTTATAAATCTTTTAATTTGAATCAATAACTCTTTATGAAGCATCCAATTGCCTTTGTTGAATATGGTCATGTCAAACAACTTTCTCCTAGCTTATGATGCATCATAGGAATTCTTAAACCTAATATGATCATTCCTTTCCTCCTAAAAAAACAAGATCATTCCTTACTTTTATCTTTCCAAGTTTTACTATTCATTCATTTCAGCATCCTCATCTCCGTTATACTGAGTTTATCTATATAATACTTCTGAATTACCTTACATTTCGCACCATACAAATGATCAAAACCAACCCTTATTCTTTCTAGGAAATTACAACATAACTTTTATAAATTATTACTATTAGTATTAATTAGGATTAAATATGCATCTTAAATGGATCCTAGCAGTTTCGTCTCACTAGTTCCTCATTAGTCTTTCAGTTTTAGAATTGTTGGGAAACCATCCTAAAATCGTCCCCTGGCCATTAATAGTATCAGTCTCAAATTTACACCCTTAATCTTCATCACTATTAATAGAACCATTATGATTGGATTCATCATGTTGAATTTTTATTTCCATCAATATCACATAATTTGACATTTTCCATTGAAGAACATTAATTCTATCACCATTGATGGTAAGGGGAACCTGCATTTCCCATCTAACTTTTCTAGCCATCAATGTGGAAGAGAGTTTATTTGGAAAACTATACTTATTTTCATCCCATTGTAACACGAAAATTTTCCTTTGTCCTGCATATTTTGTGCTTTTCTTTTGCTTCCATTTCTAAACGAGCAAGTGGAGTCATGTCAAGAAAACTAAAAAGGTAAAATCAAACGTAGCCACATATTTCAGCCCATCAAGGTGGATTTTTTGGGGTTTTCGTTTGGTCACTTTTTTCTTTTGGTGGGGGTGGGGGTGGGGGTGGGGGTGGGGTTTTAGTATTGATTTCTATAAGGTGATTCATATTGGTTTGGCAAGTGTTTGATCTTCATAATTGATCAATATCGTATCAATTGAATGGTACAAATTAGGAGTAAAAAAAAAACATTTTTAAAGTGAAACAGGGGTATTTATCTAATATCATAATGTTTTGGGAATGATCGATACCCATTTCAATATCATGTGTGGAGTTAATGAAGATTATTTGAATTAAAAATTAATAAAATAATATAAATTTAAATGTTAAAAAAATAAGATGTAAATTTATTCTAATCCTTATTAATAATAACTGTGTGATTAACTTAAAATCTTACAAACATTACTTCATTTTCCACTTAATAGGTTTTAACAGAAAAGTATGACCCAAAAGTAAATTTACTTAAAAAAAAAAATTTCAATTACTATCTTATATTTTTTTAACAACCCCACCTCCCAAA
>NC_056561.1:40146360-40228919 GCF_013358625.1 Macadamia integrifolia | reverse complement strand
CCCCCCAAAAAAAAAAAAAAACTACTTAAAATGCTGTTATTTTCAATTGTATAATTACTTCTTTCTCAACATATTTGTATTATTTTTCATTATTTTGCATCCAACCAAACAAATACTCTAATGAACAATGATGATTCCCAACACTGGTCTTGCACTCCTCTTCCCTTTGAGAAGAAAAATGGTAAACACTTCTTTTTCTTTGGTAGACACTTTACCCACCCAACCATCGGCACTTTTCTTCCCTTCCACTTGGAAGATCAAGATTTGGTCCATGAAGAGCTGTCGAGGATTTGTCAAATGTATTTTTGATTCATTCTTCTAGGTTAAAAGGTATGTTTTTTTTATTTTTATTTAAATAATTTGATAGTATCTTTAAGGGAAAAGGTTGAGTACGTCGCCCATATACCTAGATATATGTCTATCTATCTCCTCCTCCCCATGGAAAAGTCTCCTATGCCCTTCCCATCCCAACTTTCTTATTGATTGAGCCGCTAGCTTCAAGAAAACAGGCAACATACTAACCTCCTACCTATCTTTAAATATGACAATCTATTAATATAGCATACTAAGGCATGAGATAAGGAACTAAGCCAAGTACCAACCTCACAGTCTCCCATTGAAGTGGAAGTTAGGCAAGGACCACAATTAAATAGAAAATGAAGCAAATAATGTTAGAGTGCAAAAACATGTGCCCTCTCACATATTGAGATGTGAGGCTCACGTCGACACCCTCTATTTCTCTTCCTCTGAATGATATGAATCCTTTGTAGATGATGCTATTCTCTACACTTACACTGGTGTGGCATGCAAATTTCTCCCTATAATAGTTTCATGGGAAACCCTCTTCCAAAAAAATTTTGAAAGCTCTTTATTTTTGTTTTGCGCATTCATTGGCTTTAAGCTGCAAATCAAGTCCATTCTTGCTTACCCTCTATACCTTCTCATGCAAGGAAAACAGATGTGAAAGTTACAACACCTGACTAGCCTTTCTTAGGCTATTATCAGAAAAAAAAAAAAAGGCTAGCCTTTCTAAGGTGACATGTATGACTCCCATACTTACACCTTCACACCTTCACACCTTCACACCTTCACAATAAGTGGTGAATTAAAGGTACTTTAGTAGCTTTTACATGTAATCAGAAAATCAATCAATCAATCTCTCTCTCTCTCTCTCTCTCTCTCTCTCTCTCTCTCTCTCTCTCTCTCTCTCTATATATATATATATATATATATATATAGTTTTACTCTTGAAATACTATGATAAGTCCAAATGAAGCTTCACCATATACAATTGGTCCTTAATACGAACAAGGTTCCTCTATTCATGAGGCCACAAGGCTTGATGGATGGTGACATACAAATGTTGTGACCTCTTTGTCTCATGTGCACTTTAATGAAGATTGGTTAGACTTTTGCTGGAGAAGATGGGAAAAGAACTTTAATTTTTTTTTAATGCAGGCCAATGGCAGAGGAGGTGGTGATTAGCTTTCTTCATTCAAGCCCACTTTCCTTGACTTTAGTTAGTTAGTTCTTTAGCTCCAACCTCATCCTGCACTCATATTCAATATTTCATCTTCCAACCTATAAAAAAATAAATAAATAATTTATGTTCATGACCTGACCATGAGTCCATGACCAAGCAATAACAGCACTCTCCCCACTTTAATTGTCTACTCTTACTACCCATTGAATTTGTAGCTATACACAGATTTAATAAGTAGATGTAAGTATAGTATCATTTGGACTTATTCTCATGCATAGGAATAGACACATGACATAAAAAAAAAATTACTCAAAGTTGGATAATTTACTTCAAGCTATCAAATGCAACTACTAGGGAAATTTAAAATCTGAATTTCATAACTCATCATTTAAAATAGACTCATGAAAGAGTGATCACCTAACCATTTTAATTATTTTTTTTTTTTTTAAAGATGAATATGTTTTATTTTGGTTCAAATTATTAATTTAGATTGCGAGTTTGATAAGATTGCAATTTTAAGAATAGATAGATATTCAGCCAAGTAAAAACTAGCCAAAATGTAAAAGTAAACTTTGAAGAATCAATATAAAAAATGAAACTTGTTAAAAAGAATGGATGATATATAGTAGTGTGTATCATTGAATTTAATTTCGAAATTCTCCTTGATGCAAATTTAGATAATTTCCTATATATTCAATGATAGTCTGATTTGACACACCATCCTTCCACGTGGCCAAATTAGAGAGGTACCTTTTAAAATGTCCAATCCAACAAAAAAAAAAAAAACTTTGACATTATTGGAGATAACTAATTAAAATTAATTATGGTCAAACATTATTGCATTTGACTATCTTCATGAAATTTAAGGAATAATGATACATGACTACACGTTATTAGATTCTTGAATTTCTTGTTTATTATTTCTACTAAAAAAATTGTTTATTATTGATTCTAAAATAACATTATCAAACAACTGAAGTTTGACTAGTTCTAAAGATTTGGTCCCCAACTCGATGTTTCAAAATAAATATGGTATCATAAAAAAATAAAACTAATTGGAACACTAATAAAACTAGAATATAGCTTCTTCTTTTTTTTTTTTTTTTTGGTTGGAAACTAGAATATAGCCTCATGAAGAGGGTAGGATGGGTCACTCACATTTCTTCTCGTTTTTTGGGGGGGAAGGATGTGCAATTAAAATAGCTTCAGCCTTTTCTGATATATTGGTAGTGCAAGTTGGGAGTTAGTTTACAGTGTAAGTTAATCCGTTGTCAGTTAATTATATACCAATACCAACTCCTAAATCCATGAGTGCAAGGATTTCTCTTATCATCAGAAAGAACTGGTTCTAAAGTGATTGGTTAGGAACCATGCCCTATTCTAGTAGGAGCATATATTGTAACTTGTAGCCTTTTAGATTCACAAGGAATCCTATATGACTTATTCGATGATGTCTAAATCAATTGACCCAATCCTACGAAAAGTGATTCATGAGAAATGAGACGTTCATGATCATTTTGTAATAAGTATGAATTTAAATAGGGTTGATTGAAGAGAAATGATACATGTAACTAATCCTATTTAATTGGGATAAGACTTAATCGAGTTGAATATATAAAGCATACTTATGAGCTTAGGCCTTGATGCATGGAGCATCCTATGATGACCAAGTAAGCTTCCAAATCTTACTATAGTTTGTGTAGTACCACAAGCTTAGGTTGGTGGGTGGCCGGAGGGGGGGTCCAAACATTTTTCATTGTAGGAACCCCCCCCCCCCAACATTTTTGACTGTAGGAACCCCCCAATTCCCAAAATAAACTCCCTCCTACAAAAACCCCTAAAGGGGAAAGAGACTTCAAGAAAGAGAAGATGCACAAGCACACAGAACCTGTCATGCAACTTGATACTAAAAGTCACTACTAAGATAGGGATTGGGGGACGTATTACTACCAAGAACTTAAAACCGACAAACCCTAATTGGCAATTGGCAAGAGGTAATTGGCAATCATCATCTCCTTCTTTTTCTCTATGAGAGGTAATTGGATACATCAGATTCCCTTGTCTAAATATATTCAGATCATGAGTCGAAGTAATTAATACACCATTGACTCGTAATCTATTACCACATAGATGATGGGATTCCACGTCTGAAGATCACCACGTCGGCAGAGGATCCAAACTGAGAGTAACATTTTTTCTTTAGATAAAATGTGGGGTCTCTACTAAATTGAATCCTTCTCCCACTCTCAATTGTGCGATTTTCCATTCTAACGTCGTGGGAAACCTATAATATACCCTATCATTATTTATTTGAATCGAGTTCTAAATTCTAAGTTTGAATTGATTTCTAAATTCTAACTTCATGAAGTCATCAAGAACCAGAAACCATGAACGTTTCCCCTCTCTCTCTCTCTCTCTTCTTCTTCTTCTGTACTTAAAAACAGCAACTGCTAGTAAGTCTCTTCAACTGTTCAACAAACCCAACTAAACACGATTAAGAAATTACAAAAGTAACGAAAACTTTCCTTTTCTTTCTAATTTCTAATCGTTCACTTTCGAACTGTTGTTGAGTTGAATCCATATTGCCATATTCCACCAAAGCCTATGGTCCATGCTTTTACTCAGTCGTAGTTGTGTTTGAATTTTCTTCTCCCAATCCCAATCCCAATCCCAATCTCCCCTACTTCTTCTTCTTCTCTGATACAATTAACAGAGAGAACCCAATAAAGCAATCAAACTTTCTGTATCAGTTATCCATCAGCCTTAGCTATTTCCCTTTCTCTGCAAACCCTTGTTCGGGAATTGTTTATTCTGTGATGGGTCGTCGTCATATTGATCATCCAAATCCAATTGCCCAGCTTCCGTCTCTGTTCCGACGGTAAGTGAACAGACAACGGAGTAGGATGTTGGAAGAACAAGGGAACGACGGTGGTGTGGCCGGCGGTGGACATCGGAAGACCTATCTTCGTTCCGTTTCATGGTCTGATCGATGGTCTCCTTCTTGTTCTAACCCTAGTTCTGGTTCCAACCCCAAACAACCCAGCAAGGCTAGGTCCTGCCTTCCTCCCCTGCAACCCCTTTCCATCACTCGCCGCCCCGTTGAAGAGTGGCCCATTCCCGGCTCCGACGACCTCGGCCAATGGCCCCATCCACCTACTCCTAGCGCCAACCGTGGTCGTCCGTCATCCTCGTCTGCATCATCTTCCCCCAGACACCTTGACGGTGATTTCCTGCTCCGCAAGGACAAGCTCGCCTTTTTCGACAAGGAATGCTCCAGGATCGCTGACCATATCTACCTCGGTAGCGACGCCGTCGCCAGGAACCGTGAGACCCTTCGCCAGAATGGTATTACCCATGTCCTTAACTGTGTTGGGTTCGTGTCTCCCGAGTACTTCAAGAACGATCTCATCTACAAGACCTTGTGGTTGCAAGACAGCCCCTCCGAGGACATCACCAGTATCCTCTACGACGTCTTCGATTACTTCGAAGATGTACGGGAACATGGAGGGCGTGTCCTCGTCCACTGCTGCCAGGGTGTCTCCCGTTCCACCTCCTTGGTCATTGCCTATCTCATGTGGAGGGACGGCCAGAGCTTTGAGGATGCGTTCCATTACGTGAAGGCTGCTCGTGGGATCACAAACCCAAACATGGGCTTCGCCTGCCAGCTCCTGCAGTGCCAGAAGAGGGTTCACGCCGTTCCGGGCCTCCCGCCCAGCCCCAACTCTGTGCTTCGGATGTATCGGATGGCCCCTCACTCTTCCTACGATTCCCTCCATTTGGTTCCCAAAATGTTGAATCATCCAGGTGCGCTCGGCCTCGATTCTCGTGGGGCTTTCATCGTTCATGTACCCTCGGCGATTTACATCTGGGTCGGGAAGAATTGTACGCAAATGATGTTGAATCACGCCAGTTCTGCTGCGTCTCAGGTCGTTCGTTACGAGAGAGCTCAAGGACCCATTGTGAGAATCGATGAGGGGAAAGAGCCTTCAGAGTTCTGGGATGCCCTCGCCAATGCCCCTGTCCTTGCCGACGATGTTGTGGGGAAGGGAAAAGATGAAAAACAAGGAAAGGATCAGGTTGCAGCGGCTATCAGTCTTGGTGTGGGTAACAAGAAGGTGAGAGAATACGATGCTGACTACGAAATTTTCCATAAAGCTCTTTCCGGTGGTGTTGTTCCGCCGTTCCCCTTGTCGGCGACAGGATCAGAGACTCATCTTCCTGCTAGAGAAAATGGTTGGGGAAAGCTGAGACGGAAACTTGCCAGTGGGATTGTGAAAGAACTGTTGACATCATCCAAGTTGTTGATAAATGCCCATATGGGTGATAAACCAGATACGATTTTCATGGATTCTTGCAAAGACGTTTCTGAAGAACACCCTCGCTCTCCCACTGATTATTGGTTGTCACCATCCCCTCCATGTCGTTCCCCGGATTCCTTATCCTGTTATTCTAATTCCAGCTCCACTTACAATTCCAAGCCTCAGTCACCTTCACCATCGCCATCGGAAGAACACCCTCGCTCTCCCACTGATTCTTGGTTGTCACCATCTCCTCCATATCGGTCTCCGGATTCCTTCTCCTGTTATTCTAATACCAGCTACAATTCCAAGTCTCTCTTACCTTCACCATCAGATTCTTCTAGTTCGTTCACCTTCTCACCTGGCTCCTCTAATTGGTCTGATCTTTCATTCTTGTCTTCTCAGCCTTCACCTTCATCTTCAGAATTTAAAGAACTAATGGTTGTGAAGGGTCCCTCTTCCTCTCCCTCCCATGAGGAAAAGACTTGTTTGCCATGTACAGGGACTTTCTCCTCTCTTGCTGCTTCGAGGGTGGAAAAGGCCTGTGTACTGCCGTGTAAGGGGAATTCTCCCTCTCTTGCAGAACGCAGAGGAAGCAGTCCTCCATCATTGGTGTTATCACCATCAGTCAACACTCTCATGCATTCAAAAGCCCCCAGAAAAATAGTAAGGTCATGGTCGTTTTCTCTCCCTGACTTAGAAGAAGATATGATGATCGATAATGGATCCAACCAGTTTGAGCACAGAGATGGTGATGAATCGAGTGGGAAAGAGTTGATGTCCCATATTGACCTTTTTGGTGCTGGCAGTGAAATGCAAGTAGAGTATGATAAAGAATTTTGTAATTTGCCATTGAATTATTCAACCGAGGGAGAAGTAAGGCAACCTGTTCTGTACCAGTGGCCAACCATGGAAAAGGTGGAAATGCCTTCTTCCGGGGTCCTTGATTCAAGATCAGTTTTTTTTTTGCTAGCTCAAGATGTGAAATTAGGCGACAAGAAGCCTAAAATTTTGTATGTGTGGGTAGGGTGTGATGTTCCATTTGAGGAGGGGCAATATCAGTTGATTCACAGTGATTTGGAAGATAAAGGGAGTTCTGTATATTGGGAGAAGGTTGGTCGCGTCTTCCTTAACCATATGGGCCTGCCTATGGATGTACGTATTCAGGTATTTATCAAAACTTTTGATGAAATATGTCTCCATATGTTGCTACTTTGATCATGGTTCAAGTCCTTTTTGGCTAGCCACATTTGATGTTCATTAAAATTTCTTTTGCTATTGTATAGTGATTAGTTTAAAAGGAAAATTCATGTAATTGGATTCTTTGGGTATGAATATGATCACTCACAGACCTGCATATTCCTATCATTACTGTATTTGCTATTGAAGATAATTATACAGTAGCTGTAAAAAATCAATAGAACTAGATCTTATAGATAAAAAAACAGAAGGATGGTGCTGCAGTGATTGATCAAACTTTCTACACACATGTACAAGGGGATCAATGGGTCTTAAGAAATTTGGGAAAAGGTGAGCATTTTGAGCTCCAGATAATCAGAAAGTGAACATTTAGCTAAATCATTCACGGTGAGATGCAAGGCAGTGTGAGATTTTGCCCACACTCCATCGTATTATGCATTATGTAGGAAATTTAATAAGAGAAAACAGGAGTGGAAATGCATTCTATGAATTGAAGGGAAAGGGTAGAAATCTAGCTCTATGACAAGAAGTAAGGGTAAAGAGCGGTTGGCATGGATCCCAAAGTTCCAACTTATGCAGAAACTGCAATCTTGGGTTAATAATTGTTGTGAAGTTCTCCATTCCTAGGCTGGAGATGTGAAAAGGGTGAATCTCTCTCTGACCCACACCCCACAGATGTTCCTACCAGTGAAAGGGGTAATTTCACTAGGGGGGGGGGGGGACCTGGGAATTCCTTATATTGAATTTTTTAATTTATCTTAAAGATTGCAAAAAGAAACATAAAGAAGAGTATTTTGGCACATCTTTGTTACTTATCCCAGAACTATGGTAAACTGATTGCTGTTTTCACTTTCGAATTTGAAAGATGGAACTTACACGAGTTAGAGCACTGAGATATGAAGGTACATGATATTTGCATCTGGGTTACTCATGTACATTTGATATGTTCTGTAATAACACTATGGGAACATTTTTGAGTTTCCAGGTGGTTTTGATTCATGATTTTCTTTACAAAAATTGTACATTTGTATATAGAAATAGATCTTTCATCTTGATAGGATGGCAATCTTTGATGAACAGGTAGTCAGAGACCGGAAGGAAGCCGAACAACTCATAGATGGTAGCAACCGTTTCTCATTTCAACAAGTGGAAGACGACTGCCACCGCTGAGAATCTGAGGGACAAGGAGCCCCTCCAAGCATTGACACTGGGTTGTTAGACAGAGTTGTTTCAAGCCCTTTTCAGGTGATTTGGCATCCCAAGTGGTGTAAGTGAATCTAACCACTTGTGTGATGGTTATCATTGTGATAAAAGCATGTAAAGAATGAGTTCTTGTAATTTATAGATGTATGTTCAATAGCATTTGGTAGTAGTAGTTTCTTTGATCTTGTAATTTATAGAGATGTAAGTTAACAGCATTTGGAAGTTGTTTCTGTTAACTTTGTTTGCTTTTCTGCTGTGAATTTCTTGGAACAAGAGCCATGACCAACACCTAAAGGAGCTGTTATAAATTTGAAATATAGATGGGAGTAATTTTTACAAGGATTTGAACGTCAGATCTCTGGTTTTTGGATTTGTTGGGGGTACACCAGCCATGCTTGAAGCACATTTGATTCAATTTTTTTATTTGAGTAACATCTGATTAAGATGCTAAACAAGACTAGATATCATCGTAATTCAAGATTCAGTCGGTTGTTCTGTTATTTTTTGAGTCGTGCAACGAAGTAAACGACATGAATTTGCATGTGTGTTTCGGTAAATAGTCTCTAGCTATTTGAACACTAACCCTGTGCTTAGTTGACACTGTATTGATCAGGGAATGCTATTGGCACATCAATTGGCATAAATGGCCAATGGCTGCAAGCAAAGAGGAAGCAGAAGGAATTTGGTTCTACATCAAATTTATTTGATCTCTGTGCATCATGTTCCTTAAGTTGTCCCAGGGAAATATTCACAAGTATGCTACGAATTGTTCTATTTGGAATCCACATTAATGCTTCCCTTCCTGTATGAACAAATACTCTCATCTTTTGATAACTTGCTAGCATCCTTCTCTTGTACAAGGGATCTTATTAATCAAAAGAAAAAGTGAATGATGAAATTTGGGATGTTCTTTGGAAACTTACACAGTAATCCAAAGCTTCTGAATCAGAGGACAATGAAGTAAAGGACACCATTGTCCAACCAAATAAATTGTTTGCCAGCTTTTAAGGGTGTAGTGACTGTAGTCAATGTTTCTCCAACATTTTTTTATTTATTAATTTTCTTGGACCGAGTTTTCCTTCACCCGTGATCTCTTAGGCTCCGTTTGATTGCAATGGGAATTTAAAGGGAAGGGAAGTGAAATTTTCATATTTGAAATAAAAATGTTTATAATCATTACCCCATATGATTGTATAAACTATTTAATTTTTTTAACTATATTTAGTAATATATTTACATGTAATTCTTAGTTTACATATTATAGCAAAGGGTTTTGGATGCAAAGTAAAATGAAGTTTTATAACCAAATATGGAATGATTTGAAGTTTATGTTTAAGTCACACGGATAATGATTACATATATTTCTTTTTCAAGAACAAAAATTTCACTTCCCTTCCGTTCCCTTTAGTTTCCCTTACAATCAAACATAGCCTTATTCACGATGCTTATTTTTATTTTTTTCTTGGACCAAGCTTACACTCATGGATTCTTACACTTGGTGAGTTACTGGTCGATGAGTTGAGCTCCTAAATACCTAACAATGATAGGGAATGTGTTTCTGGCATAATAGCATAAGCTAAGCATGTAGGCGAGAGCCAATGAGCACCTCCTTATCTGTTCAATCAATGAAAGGGCAAAGAAGAGAGAGAGAGAGAGAGACAGGTATCTTAAACAAGGGAATGATATCCCCCTCCCCTTGGTCACCGTTCCCTGGAGTTGGGACGCCCCTCTCATGGGTTGCCATCCTAGTGGCCTATGGCCCACAGGAAAAAAAAAGAAGAAGAAAAGTAATAATGCCAATTAAATTGTTGGTTTTCCTTGTCCTATGGTGAAGGAAAATTTTCTTCTTTTTAGATTAACCGTAAATTTAGAATTTTTTTTTTTTTTTTTGGAAGATCTTGTAGGAGTTTTTCTGTAAATGGTAATCTGATTCATTTCTTTTAGAGGAAGGGGGGCATTGTTTTTTTTTTTTTTTAGTAAAAAATATTTCATAAAATCAAAAAAGAGTGAACATTACAATAGTCCATAGGGAAGGGAATTGAGATTCTCTTTTTTAGAACCATAGTTCCGACAAGATAATTAATTATATCATCATCAGGTGGTTTGAGCTGGTATATGAATTTAGCCAAAAAAGATTTAATGTCCAAAAAAATAGGAATGTTATGAAAAGATCGAAAAGTAGTTCTATAGTTAGTCAAAAAAGCCTGTAGATTGGGTGAATCAGTCCCTATCTCCCTAGCTCCCAACCATCATCCATTGCATGCCTCACTCGCGGGAACAACCCTCGTATGCACGTTTCATTTGCGGTTCTTGTCATAATATAATCAGCTCTAATTAAAATATAAATTTTTTACATTATTTAAGCAATAAACCCAAGCAGAAATTGTATGAGTCTGATCAGTGACTCCCACACAATATGGTCGATGAGGTCCATTTGGGAAAGATAGTGGTGGTGGGATAGATTTGATTTGAGGTCACCTGGATGGGTAATTCAAATTTGCTAGCCTGTAAAATCCGCATTGTTTTTGCAATAAGGCAGTTGAGACAGAATGACATCTCTTTCTTGCTTACAAATTTTTAAGCATATCCTGGCTGCTGGGCTGTTGGGTATTAGAACTGAGTTCTTTACCTCTACCTCTTTACATTCCCTGATTCATTCTTTAGTTAACACTCAATCCTTATCGCTGAACGAGAAAAGGGACTCCTATTTCAGTCTTTGCAATCTCCTATTTCATTTGGTTGTCAGAATAATGTATTGTGAAAAAAACATTGAGCCTAACCTGGTAGCTATTGCTAAAGTTATTGATAGATGGGTGTTTGATCTTGGTATCCAACCATCTGTTGATCTTGTTTCTGCCAATGACCAGTTTGGTCCAACCTTGGGCAAGTACCAGAGACTTTTGAGATGGGAGTCATTCACAATTATATGCAATGGGAGCTATTCCACTCCAAATATATATCTGTTTACCCTGCTCTTGGTTATGGAAGGACCACACAAGAGTCAGCTTTGAGAATGTACCAGGGCCTCCAGGAAGCAGAGGCAAGGGTAGATGCAAGTAGCTGTATGGCCGGATTCTCAAGCTAGGGAGGAACAACTATCAACCATGATAACTAACAAAATTGTCGATTCTCTCTTCAATCAAGTCAAAGTTTTCTTTCCCACTCTAAAGTCTCCAAGACAACCATATACAACAATTGGGAATTCATGGCCACCCGGTTTTAACTTTTAACAAGACATCCAAATTCACGAAGTTCCCAGCTACACACACACAACACACACACACACTAATAGTGGGGCAAAGACTACAAAACCAAGTAAGAAATGGTGTACTTAAACATTAACTGTATCCTTCCATAGCACAAAACTGGGTTTAAGGATGAACTTTCTGGTAGAAGTACCCCTCACATTTCATTTTGAGCTCTTAATAAGGCCATGGTAGGGCCCAGTGCACTACTTCTCAGAGCCTTAAAGGACCAAGCACTCCTGCCTGAACTCTCATTCTTAGTATAACCGTTCTGCGATAGCTGTGTCTTCTTTTGGCACAAGGCCTGGCTTAATTCTTCCCAGACATTTTTTTGCTCACCATTTCCTACAAGAATGAATGTTTCAGCATGCATGAAGGCAAATCATGTAGTTTTCATGATTCATGTACCCTCTTCGATAAAGCAATTTGTCAGTAAAGCAAAACAAATACCTGTAACAGGAGTATCCTTATCTCCAGTGTTACCGCTGGGAGCCACACCTCGTACGGCCTTATGATCGCTCATATGAACATCACTTCCAGCATTGACTCCTGCTGCAGGGTTTGAGTTGCCATGATGGATGACACGGGTATCAACCAGCGATACAAAATCAATCTGTACAACCATGAGTCAATGTTTACCCAGAACGATAATCAGAAATGTGTACAGTTTTGTTAGTTTGCCAGCCACCAAATTAGTCACAGAGGTTCTGATCACGGATCACATGACCTACAATTGTCAATAAGTTTAGCTATTTTTCACATTGACCCTTTGTTTTCTGGTCCAAACCCCCCCCCTTTTTTTTTTTTTTTCCTTTTTCCAAGATAAGCAACAAATTCATGTTTATTAAACATGCAGTTCACCACCAATGGATTGCAGGACTCTTTTGCCCCAGCTGTTTCACAAGTAGCTTCATGTCAAGAACTTCTAATTGTTTCCCAGTAAAGCATTTGACAAAGCAAAATAGGATGAATATCTTTAGTACCTCTAAAGAGCCATCTTCTCCATAAAGGGAATCTGGTTGCATTCCAGAAGCATCCTCATCCTCAACTTCATCTAGCCTCTCACCAATTGGGTGCCCAGGAACAGGTACAAGCATTACCTTATTGGACAGAGAGTCATACCATGATACTTTCCCAACCTACAATGAAGATTAATTTTAAGTGGCAAGTTCTATGAGCATTAATTATGAATTCCACAACAATCAGCAACCAATAAGAGTAATACTCGGAAAGAAGACAGTTCGGGGCACCATGATGAAGACAACTCAACCAAACGATATGCAATGACATCGCCTTCCTGCAAAAAGAGACATAATTTATATGCACAACTAAAAGGACCAATAGGAAACAAATATATAGGATCAGTATGGAGCACCAATATTTTATTCAAACCCATTTCCAAGACAACATCACATATTTAATTCCTAACTGGGAAAGAAAATTGATGGCTGAAAAGGTTCAACAGTTTCACTAATACAACAGAATGCTGATGGTCTGACAAATGAAGGCCACAGAATCACAAGGGACATAGATACTACTCAATGCAGTCCTAAACATCAAAAGTATTGGACAGCAACAAACCTTAGGTGGGCTGGAGAATGGAGCAAGGCTCTCAAAGTCTATGGAATGATGCACAAGCTCCCCTTCTTCAATAGTCAACTTTTCAGTAGAATCTTGATTGAAACCCATATCGTCCTTCTTTCTACACGATAAAGTTTGCTCCCCCTCTTCCATAGTCAACTTTTCAGTAGAATGTTGATTGAAACCCTTGTCATCCCTCTTCCTAGACGATAAAGTTTTCTCTGTACCCCATTTTTGACCTCTCTTCTTGCTTGTTGTACCATTCCACTTAAAAGTTTCCTGGAGATGACCTTGCCATTTAACGGATCAGAAACTAATTGCAAATATGTATCATTGAGAACAGACAATAAGAAACGAGAATAAGGGAAGGTAGAACAGATAAGAACCAACTATACCAGGAACAATGGAAGCTACCAAGAAATTTCAGCAAGGGAAAAGTATCTCTGAGCAAGAGCCGAAACCAACACCTCCTCACCTGGCTTTTTTTTTTTTAATTAATTCTTTTGTGGGGAGAAAAAATGAATAGAAAAATCTATGTGAGGGGGCATAGGCTACCCCGCTTGCTCAGAGAACTGTCTCCCTTTAGATAATTAGATTATTAAAATAACCCATGTACTAAATATTACAAAGAAATAACTAGTAAAGTTGGGGTGGTCATCATGTGAAGATTTAATAATTATTTCAACCTGTACATCACTAATATCATGAAACAAAGCAATACCAAGCAAAACAGATCTCAGTATGAAAATAAAATCCTCTCCGACTCAATAACTAAACTTTTTTTAATTTGTAGACATAAAGGAGCATGAAACACTGACTTGATGGGCATTTCAGAGAGCATAAGTGTTAAGATAAAGAAGAAACATCATATGATATGGCTATATTATATAACATCTTCACGAAACCTTATTAAGAACTTCTGTCAACGATAAAAGAAATTAAGAAGCTCAAGTTTTAGCAATTATCTAAGTTCCTGTTCTGAATTAAATATCCAACTACAAACGAAAATTTAGAAGCTCAAGTTCTAGCAAAAATATCTAGGTTTCGTCATGAATAAATGATCCAATTACTACTCTAGAATCTCATAGAAGCAAGATGACCGGAAAGCTGACTTTAAGAGACTTATCGGATAGACGCAAAGAGAAACTATATACGGATTGATGTATAAACCACAAATAAGTAATAGATAATGATATCCAACCAATGTTAGGTTATCTTTGTCTTCACGGCATCTATGTGATTCAAATCTTCATTGGCAAGCAGATATCAAACATACTAATTAGGCAAGAAAAATTGAAAAAAATGAAAATCTGTGATTCAAATCTTCAATTGCAAGTGCGATCTTCCTATGTAAATTGTGATATGTCTGACTGGGCATCACTTAGGTCCATTTGAAGGGTTCATTGTCTAGGAATGAAATTTATTTGTCAAAGTCAATTGTTTATAATAAATTTTGGAAACCTTAGCAGTTTCTTCACCCTAGAAATGGATAAAATCCTTTACTTCATTAAAGACACATAGGAGACAAACTAATGTAGGAATAGGTTTGACAAGCCAAACTAGACCCAAACAACAGGAACTTGTAAACTAAGAACAACCAAGAATAGCCAAAGTAAGGCAGCAGTATAACAGATCAGAATTAAGGAAGAAACAGATTTTTGAAAATCAGAATTTCGAATCCAGAAACTGGAATTTATGAGATCAGAATATAGCCCAGATTAAAGGACTAAATCAGATATAGGAATAGGGTCATAACAGATCATAAATTGTGAACAAACATCCACAGAAATCAGGAACAACCAGATGCATCTATCGATCTCAGAAAACAGAACAGATTAGGTCAAAATATCCAATAATAAATAATACTTAGAACAGACCAGCAGTGAACAAATAGGAATGAGTCAGCAGTAGTATTAGGATGATAACAGTTCCAAATCAACGATAGACACTACAGCAACAAAATAGGACTGCCAAGAACAATCGATTCTGGTTCTGTTCTAGTAAAGTCACTAGAGGACAAGAAAATAGAGATTCCTAATAACTTAAGAACCACAGCCCAGATGGGGACCAAAACTGGATCCAGTTGCTCTTTTAATGAGGGGAACCTCTGATCCAAATATCAGCCAAAAGTGACTAGGGGTTGAGTCAGAACAGAAGTCGAATATTCCTGCCCAGAAAACCTATCGCCTGGACAGAACTGTTAAGGGAAAAGAGGTAAATACCTGTAGCAGCAATAGACCTTGAAAGTAGACTTGAAAGAAGAAAGATAAGAAAGCTTGAAAAGACCACTCGGGCTTCACACCGCAAAGTGTCGAATGGATCAAACACCAATCCCTAATCCTTGATCAAACACAAGGAACATCCAGTGAAACCAGCGGCAGCAACAGGACACTTTTTTTTTAAAACATAAATCGTCTCTCTATTATGAGAGCTCTCCTTTATTTATAATAATGATGGGGTTACATAAAATAGAAACTAACTTTAGTTTCCAAAAACTGAAATCGGAAACTAAAAATTAGAAACTCAACTAGTTACTAAAACTGAAAATAGAAACTTACAAAATAGAAAGTCCTTTAGTTGCTAAACTGGAAATAGAAACTAATTTATGACTGAAAATTAGAAACTAAATAACCCAATCTAAAAAGGAAACTAAAGAAAAGGAAACAAATCACTGAATCCCGTATTCAATCTTAGACCCTCCCTTTTAGACCCATAAAAGTGATCTATTACACTCAAAACACATGGGATCAAAGGCCCAATATGTATGGAACCCAACCCTAAGCTTATTCCTAATAAAATAAGCCTATTTTGGTAATTAATCTGCATCACAAACACTAAACACTTTGTCTGGGTAACATAGCTCTTCGCCAACATCTCGCAAAAATTAGAACTGCAATAGAACTTCTCCACATTTTTATCCTTCGATACATCAATGGATAGGGAAAGAAAGAGCCCTATGAAAGATCTCCCGCAACACTAAGCATTTCATCTCACCAGCCTTAGACTCTAGAATGTAACTATAAGATGTAAACAAGAAACACAAAATAACCTAATAACTCTGCACGAAACTGCTTCATAATTAAATTCTAAAAGAATTGACACTGATTTTTCCATCAACAAATCACCAAATGCAAACACCCAACCAAATGCTCCACCCCCATAATTTTCCAAGCAAAGCATTT
The DNA here is from genome assembly GCF_013358625.1 of Macadamia integrifolia. NCBI lineage: Eukaryota > Viridiplantae > Streptophyta > Magnoliopsida > Proteales > Proteaceae > Macadamia > Macadamia integrifolia. The sequence goes on along the minus strand of NC_056561.1, from coordinate 40,212,727 downwards.
CATACCAGAAGTAGGGGGGCCAAGGCACATTTGTTTCCAATAAGAGCAGATTAAAGAAAGTAAAATGAGGAGCCTTCGTTATTTACACGGCTTCCTAACTCTTTGTCCTTAAAATTTTACAGCTTCCTAACTTCATGCAAGTTATCTTCAACTCCATCAGACAACCAGTAAGCTGTCCAAAGCACTAACTTCAATTTTCTATTGTTTAGTTTTCAGAGAGAGGATTGCAGAGTCTGGTAAGCAGAACAGCCAAATGCCTAACATAATGCAGCAAATAGAAAGAGGACATAAAGGGGTATTTCAAAGGAACAAGTGGAATAAGTAGACTGGAAGTGTACAAGAAACCTTTGTCCTTTCTAGAATGGGACACCTCAGAGAGGGAAGTGTTGGCAGGGGATACATAAGAAAATGCTTGAGAAATGAAATCAGAGACTTCAGAGCTTCTCAACTATGGAAATAAAAGACATTCAGAGAACTACCCACACAATCTGACAGTTAATATTTTAACAGTCAGAAGGTTAGAACTTAGTAATGTTACTTGGACATATCATCCTTCTATTTCATTGTTTTAACCCCCGGGTTCTAGGCTAGATATCACTACCTTAATAGGACAAAAGTTCCCCAAACATTTATAAAAAATCCGTTTCCATGAACTTCTTATGGGCGTCTAAAAGTATTTCCCACATTTTAATGCTTATGCCTTTTCTGGCCTGCACTGGTTCATATTGTGAACAGATTTCCAGGGGAACAACAATACTACCTGAGAATGCATCCTCCAACCATTTAAGGACCCGACAATTTAGCTGGTCCTCCCAAGAATCCCAAATATGCTGCAACAAAATCAACCCGATCAGATTATAATCGACATTCATAAATATTTCCTCGGGCTGGACCAAAAACATGGCGAGTGTACCCAATGCAGCAAGATGTCAATTCAACAAAATAGCATAATTATCCGATCAGATTAATTTTGGAACCTAGACTCCACCTACTGTGCAACCAATTGGGGGTTTCCATTCCAAATTTTGCCCAATTTATGGTGATGGTTTACTGTTTTCAGATCTTAGTTGGCAAGTCTACAAGATCCAGAGCCTGCACAATTCGAATTAAGAATGCAGCAGTTGACTAGAAACTTTAAAACCAAATCAATACATTACAGAAGTTGATTTCTGGTTAGCTCATCAAAAAGACAAGCAAAACCAAATGAAAATGACAGAATAGCATCAACAAGTTATTCCACAAATATATTAATTTGAATTTATTTGAAACAACTATATCCCAAGAGATGAAGCAGTAAAAGGCAATCAGAAGTACAATAAGATGGGAACATACTTCATCTTTATTCTGCTGGGCAACCTGACCTGTATACACCAGAACAAGTTCAGTGTATCAGCACTCTATATCAGTAGTAAGGAGCACACCAAGTGTTAAAATCTATAATATCAAACTGTTTATATCAGTTGATGAAATCAGACACCAGGAATTAGATTACTTCAAGGCAAATCTTTCAGTTTTATCCAATGTAAACAAAGGCAACTTTTCACACCGTAAGTAACTGCAACAGGTAGAAAACTTTAACCAAGTAACAACAGACAAGGGAAGTCCATCGTTTGAGAGTGCCAGACATGCATGTAATGCCAACAATAGGAATACAGCTCTTATGACTACCTTTTTCATGCTTTTAGCTACTTCCATTCATAAAATTTTTAGTATTCCTTCGCTATATATACCCTTAACTGGGTATTAAATCTAATGTGACACTGAATTTCTTTTATCAACATGTCCAAAACCAGCACAACCCTTTGAGATACAATTTGCAAATTTTCAAGATATGCCTTAGAATATCATTTCTTAGAGAAAGCACAAGGATCGTGAAGTTGATAAAAGGTTTGAAATACAGCTTTCTGTATAAATTTTAGACCTATGGAATCTGTATGCTTGCCTCTGCCACAATTATAAATGGCTTGCAGCACAAGACTAAACTCTTCACAATATTAAAAGTAAAAGCAACCAATACAAATATACCAGATCCTGGACTGCTAATGAGATCTGTTAATACAGATTGAGACATCCAGCTGCGGATGTATAACCAAATGGGGAGGGGGGGGGTAAAGAAGAATGAGAAGCAGCAATATTAGTCTAACTAATAATGTTTCTTTTTCTGGTGAAATAAATGACTTAATTAGGCAAATGTGAACCAAAAAACTCTGGACCTTGTAAATATCTACCATTCATTTCCATTTGAAATGGCTGAAACATGTTACTACAAGGTAGAACCAATAGCTAACCTATTTTGCTTTTCAACTGTCCACTCAAAGAAGCCCAATTATGAGTAAGGCGCAACGTACTCATAATAGAGCATGGTTCTACTCATAACCTATAAGTGCAACTATGAGTAAGGCACGCGCAACCTACTCATAACCTATAAGTTTGACCCGGATCAATGCATGCAAACAAGCCAAAAAAAAAAAAACTCTAACATAGCATGCTAACACGACAGCAACAAGAAGAGAAACAAGGAATTGTAGCACAAACAGAATATAATCTATACCTTCGCCTATTGGCTCAAAGCGTATATGCCCAGGCCTAACCACTATGGGAACAATTTCATCCTCTCCATCAGTATTTTGATAGCGTTGTTGATGTTCAGTCAATTCTTCTTGATTAACTTCTTCGAGAGTATGGCTCTGAGTTATCTGCCAGACCGATAATGATAACAAGCAACACATACTCATCAAATATTGAAGAAACATTTTGAATATATTAGACAAATTATGGCTGCTAACTCTGCTGCTCAATTTCGACCACAAGCTCATCAGATGAAACTAAAAAAATTTCATACATATATTACCTGTCCAGTCTCCCTCTGCTCCTGCAGCCCAAAAAAAAAAAGGGAAGTAAGGAAGGGAAAACAGAGAAAGAGGTCAGAGATCAGGTCTGTCATGGAAAATTGGAAATGAGCCAAGGAATCAAGGATTGCAAAGATCTTCTTTGTATGGTCATCAACTTGTGGGCTAAACATTCATGGGATCATGCACCCAAAGATGTGCTATGTATAGCAAATCATAAGCACAAATATATTGCCATAAATGGGACTTAGCTTTATATTCAGCACATATTTTAGGAGTTTAATGGCTGTGGCAGCTTAATTGCAACCAAATGGAAGCTACGGTAATTTGCCACTTCCACCTATCCTATAGCTAGTTTCAGCTAATAGGCCCTATTCACATTGGAAAAAGGGAAAGGGGGGGAGTGGGAAGAAATATTCTGGACCTAAAAAGTCTAACAAATGCACTTTAGAAGAAAGTGTCCTATCACCAATTAAATGGCGATCCATAAGCATGGCAACCTGAGGACTTCCTAGTAATATTGATTATGGACGGTAAGGATCAAAGAGTCATATGCAAATGTGATTGCATATGAAAATAAACAAACTTCATTTCAGAACGAACACATGGTTCACAATTTATGTTCTGGAGGGGGGAAATCTTTAATTCTTTATCTCAATACGCATTAAATGGTATTAACTATATGATATGTTCTAAAGGCCAAAATACCTCTCTCTCTTGAGATTTAACTTCTCGCAACCACTGCCTTTTGGCCTTCTTACGTCGAGCACTTCTGCTAGGAAACTGAACAAAAGATCAGATATGCATGAGAGCTATATAAAAAAGTAGATTGGAAATGGGAACAATCGGATTTATGGGGCCAGAAAACATACATAAGTGAAAAACTTGAGATGTGTGTGTGTGTGTGTGTGTGGCCCCTATGCCCAGACACAATAGGGGGCGAAATGACCAGCTCGCGCCCATGAAATGGAAAAGGACATCTCTATGGATGCTTTCTCGTGCGCTCCCACTGGCCCTTGCGCAAGTGTAGGAACCGCACTCCCCCACAGGGAACACTTCCCCATATATATATATATATATATATAATCAAGAAGAATAATATAATGACAATGAAACAAAACAAATCAGCACAATAACAAAAGGTTATCATGATATATTTTTTTTTTTTTTGGGGGGGGGGGGGGGGTAGAGGGGAAGGTTCGGGAAGGGAGGATGCGACACTTCAATAATAGGGCATTGTTTGAAGAGGGTAATCATTCTTCCCTATTAAATAAATGAGCAATTTTATTGAAAGAAGTGCTACAGATTGTATTTCTATACACAATATAAAGAAAAGCAATTTTAACTAGGCCAAGTAAAGTTGTATTGCTTCCAAGAAACATATTGCTTTCAGATCTACCAACTTGAGACACAACTCACAAGTCCCAGGACAATTTTACACAAAAACCTGTGTTCACACATGAAATTGGAATCTTTCACTGCCCAACTGTTGCGCGCCCACGAAATGGAAAAGGACATCTCTATGGATGCTTTCTTGTGTGCTCCTAGGAACCGCACTCCCCCATATATATATATATATATATATCATCAAGAAGAATAATATAAATGAAATAAAACAAATCAGCACAATAACAATATTAAAAGACCTTCATAAGGTTATCACCTTTTTTTTTTTTTTTTGGTGGGGGGGGGTTGGGAGGGGAAGGTTAGGGAAGGGAGGATGCAACACTTCAATAATAGGGCATTGTTTGAAGAGGGTAATTATTCTTCCCTATTAAATAAATGAGCAATTATATCAGAAGAAGTGCTACAAATTGCATTCCTATACACAATATACAGAAAAACTAGTTTAACTAGGCCAAGTAAAGTTGTATTAAATCTGAGAAACATATTGCTTTCAGATCTACCAATTTCACTGGTTAACCTCAGTGTAACCTCTTGAAACACAAGTCCCAGTGCAATTTTACGCAAAAACCTGTGTTCACACATTAAGCTGGCATCTTTCACTGCACAACTGCTGTAACTATACGTCTTATCTTCTCTAAAATGAATTTCCTCCTTGCCTATCAAAAAAATAAAGCTTTACTAACAAAATATGCACATGTAACCATTTCTCCATTTAAGCCTTAGGTCTAGCTTCAATGGAATTTTCCACTTTACACAACTCAACAAAAGGACCATCAATCTTTTCAAACAGAAAGAACTATAAATTTGAGAGCTTTCAATCTAAACAAAAGCAAACGAATTTATAATCAAACCTTTTTGGTCCCGTTGGCAGCATCAGATATATCAAAATTTTCTGTACCACTTTCTTGGGGTTGACCACATCTACAAAATAAAAGGGCATTATGAATTTGATATTTACCAATTAAACCCCATTTACCCTGAAAATATTTTTTTTTTTTTTTTAAGTAACAAAGACCAGATGATATGGATCCTTTGCCATAAACAGGCAATTATTTGACATGAAAATAATAATTTAATTATTAATGCAACAGCAATAACCTGAAATCAGTATCATTGTTGAATAATAGAGAAGACCAAGCTCCAACCAACCAGTCTTAGCTAAGGTATCCATAATACCATCCACTCCATCAGTCAAGTACAAAGACACTAATAATTATATATGACTAAAATAGCTGAATTAAGGGATTAGGGAATTTTTGCTTAGAAGTGAAGTGATGCAAAATTGAAACAAAATAAAGAGTTTTAGAATCATTATAAAAAATTAATTGTAAAACTAACTCAAAACATACTAAATATGGTAATTAAATTTCATGCCAATGAAAAAAAAATTTAGTAATATTCTGGACCAAAGGTGGGGTAAATTTTAATTACCATATTTTTTACAATTATTCTTGGTAATGATCAAAAGACTTCCCACTTTGCTTTCATTCTAATTTTACTTCACTTCACATCCAACCAAACGACTCCTAAGAGTTGTGGGATAGCAAAATACAAAGCAAACGTAATAAGGCTACAGAACCTACCTGTCTTCGTCGGGTGTAGATTCACCGGTTTTATGAACTTCTTCAGTAACTTTAGATGGACATTCTCTACTTGATTTTGCATTTACATTTGATAACTTGTCTTTCTTGTAAATTCTTTTCTTAGTGAGAACTTCCTTGGGATGCAAGCTTCCATTCTGCTCCTTACACACATCATTTTCAACAGCTTCCGGAATCAGCGGACATTTTTCACTCCTAGTAGATTTAGCTTTCTTCCTCCTGTGATCATTGTGATGTTCAATATCAAAAAGTGACTTGAATGTGCAAACAATAATTCCACACATAGATAACTTCTCTTACAATAAATTTAAAATCAAGTATGATGGTACTTAAAAAGACAAAATTTGAAAATGGATGCAGCATATGAATTGCAAAACAAAGTTATTTTTCACTTTTGCACAGATCCAATATAAAGCATGCATACCAAGTGCATTGGCTCAATGATTACACGTCTAAAGATACACGCATACTGCATCATTATCATTGACATTTGACACTTTCATACTTATGATAGTTTGGATGTTTTTCAAAAGGATACAATTCAATCTACTTTCTAATCATAATAGATAGAACTTGTAATGATGAATCTTCCAATATCATCATTGCATTTCCCATTAACCATGGTGAGAACCAGACGTTTAGTCTACAAATTCCTAAAGGGCTCAATTTTATGTGACACTTATCTAGTGATTTCTAAATTCTGGGTTAAACATATGGTCAAAGTTCTCCATCAATGGATATGCAATGCACCTGTTGAAGAAAATTGGAATGGAAATGAATCTGTTATCTGTAAGCTTTTAACCCCAATATCTCATAAAGAATCTCAGCACATTTCTGAAAATCAGACCAGGCACCAAACAGTCAAATGGCTTTGTTCTGATTTGGCAGAGCTCAATCTGTGTTATTGCTAAATATAAAAAATTGTCGGTTCTGATGGCCATTTGATTTTTTTACCCCGATTTTGACCTTTCTGACTCTTCCCAAATTTTGATTATTTCCCAAATATGCACTTTCAGTATGTCAAAATGTGCAGATCCTGTTCTAACATATGTTGGACCGAGTCTGGCTTTCAGAGGATGATCTTAAGTTACCAACCTTTTCTTGAGATCGACTATGATGGCAAGATAGTGGGTCAAACACAAAAATGTCCTTGGCCTGCACCTGAGGGTTAGGATTTGGTGTACCCTTAACAAATTATGGATCAGGTTTGTTATGCCAAGGTCCCAAGGTCCCACCCAAGTACACGGTAAAATAGACTGGAGACTTGCATGCGTCAAGGGACATGCAAAGTAAGGCTAGAGGCGTAGAGCAGTTATTAATAGGGTCAAACTGGGGATTGGCAAAACCTGTCCCAGACCTTACCAGACAACACAAAGGTATACATCAGCATGCATGTCTGCTGTAAATTATAAAAGTATACAAGTCCAATGGCACTACTGAGAAGCAAAGATTCAACACATGATAGGTCCTGGTAATGAATACACCATATAACAGATATTCACAAGATGGGATGCAAGAACAATACTTTGGATTGGTATGTTCTTTTGATGGTTTTCTTTTCTTTGATGTTGTTTTTCCACCAGATATGTTTTCCACAGGCAATGGGTACACATCACCATCATATTCATGTCCTTCATTTTCACTTTGGGAGTCCCCAGTCTCTCTTTCAAACTCAATTCCTAGGGGCTTTGCTCCAGTAAGGATAAGTTGCTTCTCCATGATTTCAGAATCCTCAACAGAATTTGCGTCATCACTTACCCTAATGACATCTGTCAGTGATACCCCTTTCCTTTTCACCCTGGTAATAAAGAAAATGTAATTGCATTGAATTTTTTCAGTTGCAATATGGAAACATCATATAAACATGCCAGAATAAATAAATAAATAAAAAGATGAACCATCTTGAGAGACACATCAGTACAGTCATTAAATGAACCTGATGATATCTTTATCTTTCAAAATGCGTGTTGATTCAAAAGACGGTAACACAAATCCATCCATCTGCAAGAAAATGTGTTTGGTCAAATCTGATGCATCATTCATACATAAGAAAGCCAAGTCCACACATGGTACATTTATACATAAATGAAAAGGCATGTTATACAATAACAACAATGAAGAAAATGATGATGACGATGTAATTAATGCTTGAATTTGATCTGTGAAACCTTCACATATGGATCATACATCAACATATAGACATATAGTTAATCACCAGCTACTGAAGACGGTGCAGAACCGTAAATCAGGTACCTTAAAGATGTTGGGAACACACTGAACAAGAACTCCAATACGGAACATAAATTCCAATAATCAAATACCATGGAGAGCTTCCTCCATTAAGAGAAAATGAAAAAGAAATTAAAATTTTTCCAATTTATTCATTGGACAATTCCAACCGTGTAGTGCAGAGCTTTTTGGTCTTTTTACTGCTGCTCCATAGAGGGCAGGTTTTTGTTTATGTTACAACATCGTATACTCATTTACATCAGTATGTACTGTACAGTATTTCTGGCAAATGTCTCTGAATGAAATGAGATTACGCTAATCTATCCCCAAAATTGGGGGGGTGGGGGGGGAATAAAATGGAAAAGATGCTGCCGGATTAGATTGATAGTTAGTAGCAAGAGCTCATAGGTTCCTTCTAAAAAAATTGGCCCTTAGGTGTTGCCCTAACGTATTCATTGAACTCTCCTTATGTCTCCTCTTCCGTGATAAGCTCAAATACCCGCCAATGTGCATCCCAATCTCAAATCCCCAATACCTAGGACCACATAAACCCCTTTCAGGAGTCATCTTTACCCCTTTTCTAGTACAAAGAAGCACAAAAATCCAAAATCTAGTCATTGTATCTGCGAATAACAGAAATTAGTGTCCTACATAGCATTCAAAAATCTTCAGCTCGAATATGGAGTCTAGAAACGAAACTTCGCGAGGTGTCGCTGCTTGCGTATGAGTGTTGAGTTGGTTTCTCGGTCAGAGCAGAGGGAGAGTGAGAAACTTACAGAGAGGACGAGGCCATTAGGGCAAGCTTCTTCAAGCTGGAAAGTTTTAGCGACATGAGATGCGAGGTCGGAAATGGTCTCAAGTTCGGGTCTGAGAAGGAGCCAACTTCGCTTCAGTCCCTCCAACTTCAGTGAGTTTCCCAGTAGATGACGATCGTTAAACAGCAGACGAAGCCTCACCGCCTCCATGCAGATTGTACCTATAGAGACACCGAAGAGAGAAGAGAGAATAAATCGGGTACTCTTCTTTAATCGTCAATGTAGCTATCTATGCGAGGCCATAAGGGTGACCAGAGCGTATCACAGGGAAGCGGCTCTACACTTCTACTGTGAGTAAGGGTGTCAATTCTTAAACCGAACCGGTAAAACCGGCCGGACCGAACCGATAACAATACGGATCGAACCGAAGCCTTATTGGGTGGTTCGGTTTTGAGTATTGCAACCCCAAAACCAAACCAAACAGCCCCGTAAACCGGATGAACCCAAAACCAAACCGAAACCGGCTCAAAACCCGGACCGAAACCGAAACACTCCAAAATTCATTAAAAAAATCAAAATTTGCATAGTTTTGTAAACATTTATATGGAAAGTAGAATCCAAACTGGACCAAAAACCAAAACCAACCCGGTTACAAATCGATTTAAGAAACTGAAGACAAACCGAAACCAAACCGCATCGAAATCGAAACCGGAATTTCCTTATTGGTTCGGTTTCGGTTTCAACTTTTTCACATCGAAACCGACTCAACCCGGACCGAAACCGAACCGGACAGACCGATTGACAACCCTAACTATGAGCGAAGGCTCAAATACCATTCACCCCTACAAAAGGGGGAAAAAATGCTCAAATACTTTGTTGTTTAACCTGGAGCAACCGAACCGAAAACTGTCGAGCTTGGGCTAAGATTTTTTTATCCTAAGTGCAGGTTAGAGTTGGAAAACATTGCCCTAGGTATGAGTCAGTGTTGGGCGGGGTCTGAGTTGAGGTCTAGACCCAGTATGGCACTACTCAATCCGACCTTGAATTTTACCCTGATTTTATATAATATAATTTAGAATTGTCATCCTATTATTTTATTAAGAATAATAAATATATGGATCATTCATTCTTATACCAATTTATACGGAAGTTTCTAACTTCATGTATACAAAATTTTGTAATTGCTTTCAATATGTGATATACTTCTCCAATGCGACCCTGACCCAACCCCAGGTCCCTAACTGCAAAAACAAGGTCAATCAGGTTTAGCCCAACCCTCACAAAAATCAAGACAAATTAGGGTCAACCTGGCCCAATCATGGTCAATTAGGATGGGTTGGGTTGGATTGAGCTCAACAAGTTGGGCTTCGATAGAGTTTTGGGGACCTAGGGTTTAGGTTGGGCTTTTAAGAAACCTTACCTAATCTCTCCTTGTTTCACCCCTATATTAATTGTGGAGAATGTAAACTATATGCAACGTGCAAGCCTTTTTCCCTACAACAATTAGAGTTAATTACATCTAGGGTATATACTACATAGTATTTAAAGAGATTACATATGAGATGCCTCACATTTTTTTTTTGTTTGGTCAGAACACGACTTTTATTAGAAGAAGGATGATTGCTGAAAGCGTCGACCATAAACAAGAGAGCGATTTACAATGAAGGGGGGTGGGCGTGACCACGAGACATGGGAAACCTTGAGCTTGAGGGCTTCAGAGGCTAGAAAAAATCCTCTAGAGAGTTGTTCTCTCGACGAATATAACAGATAAAACATGTGTGAAGGAAAGCACGAGGTCACAAATGTCCAAGGCAATGGTGTGAGCAGCCCAGTCAAAAGATATCGCCTATCCGTCGAGGAAGGCGACAATGGAAAGATAGTCTGAAATGATGAGGATCTTATGTAAACCGAGGCTGTGAGCGAGAAGGAGGCCATCCCGAATGCCCTCCAATTCCGTGGCGCAAGCTGAAGCTAAGAAGCTCCATTTGCACTTAGCTGCAAGGAAGGCACCTCCTGGATCCCAAATAATTGTTCTTCGACTGCCATGGTGGCAAGTAAGGTTCCAAGACCCCCCGTGTAGATGGTGAAAAATGAATCAGAAGGGGGGTACATGATGACCAGGGAGACAAAAGATTTGGCACACTGATTCATCCCTCCTCTCAGTGTCAACCGGGACCCAACACATCATTTGGCATATCTAGAAGCCTATAAACAAGGCCATTTTTTAGTTTACTACCCCCTACATCAACTCTACCTTCTCGACCTTTTCAACCTTTAATCTCATGATCGCAAAGGGCAATCAACGTTTGATTCATCCACTCCATACCCTATTTTTGACCCCTCTGTTGTACCCCTAATATGGCAATCACTATTTGCACTTCAATAGATACATGCACAGTCTACTGATACTGCCCAGAGCTGTTATGTATACTACTCACGATTCTTACTGTTGCATGAAACTTACTCACATAACCTGTATTGCTGCCCAGAGTTGTCTCATAAACCTCACACGGTAATCACTGTCTCGTATATACAGTCATATACACATCTACACTGCACCACCAAGTGGCCATGTCTACCAGATGTACACACCCATCCTACAGCAAAGCACTCCAATCCACAATAAAAATATGAGCATACGCATTCACAACACTAGAAATACATACTTCAGTCAGTTGCCTACATGCACGGAGTAATGTCCACTATCAGACTCAGTATTTACTTAATATTAATTATGACTGCATCCACAGCCAATGGAACACGTTCTCAATTTCCACTAATGACATATAACGGCTAGATCTTCACCCCAAATTTTCCATAATGATTTGAGAGGCCACACCCACAGCAAATAGGTTTAGGTAGTAGTAACTATCAAGGAACACACAACCCCTATGTCCAACACACACTGAACACTAATAAAAATAAAAGTTGGGCTTATAACAATGCCCTATAGTGAAGCACTCATACATACAAATTTCCCCCAAATAATCTACAACTATCACTAAGGCATTTTATTAAACATCTTGCTTATAATGATTTATAATGATGAAAATATGACAAAAGTGAGGTTACCTTGGCAAGGAGTAATTGTTATAGATGCAATGATGTCGATCTGATGTCGATCTCCACTTGATGCAAACCACAACCACGTTGTCTCGGTGCCTTTAATGCTTCAACCTTGGCACTTGGGTTTCTTGAAGCAATTCACAATAACCAAATTCTATGTTATTCTTCTTCTTTCTTTTCTCCTTGTCTTTATTTTCAATGGAACAACAATGGCACTCACACTCACACTCACACTCCTCTCTCTCTCTCTCTCTCTCTCTCTCTCTCTACTTCTCTTCTTCTAGTCTTCATTGTAAATAAAACTTTACTGGAGAAATAATATTTTCAACAATAACCATCAAACTCCATTAATTGGGCTTGAGAAAATATTTCTTGAGAGGCATTAATGATACACACAAAGAGAGTGGAAAATTTATTATCTATTTCCCTCTTATTCTTTTCTCTTCCCTTCTCTTTTATTTTATCTTGGCAACAACCAATAGAGCTTGATGCCTTGTCTTCCAACAGCTCCATAAGCCTCTAATGGGAGTTATGGTTCAAGTACAAGAGGATGGAAGTCTTTCCTTCAAACCCTAAATCTTCCACTACCTTCAACTCATTTTTTCGACTACCTCTACAACCCCTTTGCCTGATCTCTTCCCTTTGGTGTGTATAGCTTGAAATGGTGAAAAATCTCCAACTTGAATCATCCAAATCGGAGTTGGGATGAGGGAGATATGGTCCTTTGAAGCTGGGCTAACCAGAAAGCTCAAAATAGAATCTTTAGTGGTTGGCATAGCGTACACTAGCAGTGCGTGAAATGATGGCAAGATCTGGACCGTCGATCTCATACAAGAAAAATCTTTTAATCTGAGCCATTAGATGATTCAAATGGCTAATAAATCTCAGCCATAAGAATAAATAGGTAAACTAATGACGTCATGCTGACGTAATCGGTTAGTCATTACTTTTTGTTGTCGATTTTTTATTGGCTCATTTTTTCGAATTTTAATGGAGCTTGTCACCCACTCACAGAATGTGAAGCGCCTATCAACCATTGGATCCGAATCTGTCAAGATTGGCTTTGATCAGATCTCTTGAGATCTTTAAGATCATAATCTTCATAATATCTTATATGCACGAGCGAAACGCCATAGCACAGCTCGATCAAATGCAGCGTCAGAGCATCACCTTCAATGCACCAATCCAATAGAAGGGCTCGTGATGGAATATTCCACACCATTATCAGCACAAATCCAAGTGTTCCCTTGGATTAGAACCTTGCCTACGTGGTGCAATATGAGCCATCGATCATGATCAACTGATTATTCTTAATAGCATCTAAGCCCCTACTCCCACAAATTTCAATGTCAAAAACCCTTTAACAGTTCAGACTTCAAGATATTGAAATTGCACAAAAGCCCCTAAAATTAAAAAAAATAAATTATGGAAAATCCTCTATACAGCGAGAGCAAACTGAGATTTTTTGGTTTGAAATTTCAAATTGGTTTCATGGAAATGCATGTAAATTTTTTATACAATTTCCGATCGAGACAAAACAAATTGCATTGAAACCATGACTCGATGCTCTACAACTTTCTAGAAGATCTGGTCGTCTGACTCAGTCATGAAAATGACCAAAATGACCCATGAACTTTTTCAATTACACATCTTGCTCATACGAAATCAGAACGTGATGAAACCAAAACTATTGGAGAGATCGGATTTTTTTCGTATCGTTACATGGATAAAATTTATTCAAAAAAAATCATCTTCAATGTCGAAACTATCCCTAACTGCTACAAATGTCGTAACTTCTTCATACGGTATCGAAACACAACGAAATCAAATGCAATGGATTAGATAAATTACAATATATCTTTTTCATTAATAAATGGTCTTCCAAAAATGTCATTTTAACTGTCGAAAATGCCTCTGAGCGTAAATAGACCAATTTTGTCAGTTTTGACCTAGTAACCCGCACCACCTACCATGGATGAATCAAACCACTCCATGTATACAATGTGACTATGTTATCTCATCGATGACATTGAACACTGCCATGTCATCACTTTCGGCTACATCACATAAACTAGCCACATCATCACTGTCACATTGATGGGTTGCTGACAAGGACAACCATAAAACAACATGATGGAAGTCCAAATGAGATCCAACGTGGATGTGGAGGTTACATGCTTGAACTAGGTGTGGATAAAGGAGTATCAGTCCACCAAGGAATCACCTTGGAAATTCGAAACTGATAAACGAAGTGGAGAGAGCCCCCAACATGTAGTCGCGAAGTCGCACTTGATGATGGTGTGCATGGGGTCCTCCGCCGCCTGACAACATATGGGGTAGAGGGGGTGCAAGCCTATGCCTCGGTTGAGGAGGCGTGCATTGGTTGCCAGAGCTTTGTGACCGCCATGCCAAAGAAAGTATTGGACTTTCGGTTGGATGTTCATCTTCCAAATTCATACCAGAAAGGGGCAGACGTCGATGGTGATGGAGATGCAGAGCGACTCGTAGCTGAAGCAAGGCTAGGGTAGTAAGTTGAGTGAACAGAAAAAACTCCCAGTGTGAGAGAGGGACCAGATCCACCGATCCTCACCATTCTCTATAAGTGATTGGTAGTTTTTTGATGGCATGGACTTCACTTGGGTTGAGCTAGGATGAGGAGAAGGTATGTTTTCTAGCACTGGAACCTCCAATCAATCATATCAGTGACTTTGAGGTCCGGCATATGGATGGGCCGTCTTGATACTCTTCCTTGTGGAATGGTTGGAACCCAATTGAAAGGTTGGGATATCTCATTTTTTGTAAATATAATGGAAATTTAGACATACCTCCCTAGAGGTTTGACCTGATTCCATCCACCTCCTTCTTGTTTCATTTATTACAAATCAACCCAGCCCAGCTAACTCCATGAGAGGCTTTTGAGGTTTGATCCCTTAAGTGAAGTCATATTGTGGTTAATGCCCACAATGCCCTTCTTTATTATCTTAAACCTTCCAACTAGCAAAGAAAATCCATTCTTAACCTCTCTATCTTCTCCGTCGAGGAAAACTTACATCCGATCATCTATGTCTTCTCCAGCAATTTAGTAGATTTTTGTGTTGATGCCTTAATCTCTCAAACTTGCGGTGATACCCTAATCTCTCCCCTACATATGTGGATTTCCCTAATCTACATACAAAAAACTTCTATTTTATACAATTAAGGAATAATATGAATTAAGGTATTAAAATAGGGTGGAGAGAGAAGTGGGTTGTTGTTTCTCAATGTCAAATGAAGAGGGTGAGGGTGGTCGGGTTCGCCCCTCTTTTTCCACATAAGAGAGAGAGAGGATAAGAAAGGAATAAAGAAATGCTCACTGCAGGAAGAGAAGGCTTTATGGAACAAGACGAAGAGAGGGTAATATAATAAAGAGGTAGTTCATCTTGTTTACCTTGCATGTCTCTTTTAATGGAACATTCATAATATCATCTTGTTATTCAATAACAAAACAATCCCCCATGCATCTGATCAAGAAACTACAAGATTTGGATCTCATTCGTCCTTTTCATGTTGAAGAGAATAGTGGAAAGAATATTATGAGATCATTGACATGACATTTTTCAACGATGAAAAAAAAAAAAAAAACATTTACGATAGAGGGTGCATGATCGGGTCCTCTTCGCCATTAGATGTTTACTATACTTCACTGTTCCCTGCGGTGAGAGAATCCAAACTCCAGGCTGCACCTCATTGAAGCACTCTTCCACACCGGGAGAACTCTCTCCCATATTTTAATTTTAATTTACTATAATACCCCGGGATACTTCCCGTGACCATGATAACTTGATAAGTTTGGATGAACCGGTTACTTTCACTAATGACCCGAGTCATCAGTTTATGATAAACCCAATCACAAGTCACAACGACAACCACTCAGATGGTCTTACTCAAAGTCATAATCTTAATCATAGACTTAACAGTCATAGTCAAGGGGAGAGAATAGAGATCACTGAACGGATTCAAAAGGACGAAAACGCCCTCTACAAGTGAATCATTTCACAAGCCCATGCTGTACGGGATGTGAGAAACAGATTAGAGGAAGAAAACGAAGTGCGCTACACAGAGATAGCGACACAGATAGAGAGAGAAAAAGGGGGGTTGAGCCTCTGATCTGAGGTCTTGAAGTAAAGAGAGCAGCGAAGCTGGCTTCGTTCAGTCCAAAACGAGCGATGGCGGAGTTACGCCATTCGAGTTCGATTGGAAGTAGGGCGACGTCGTCTCCGCTGAAGCGAGACGAAGATACGACGCCATTGGTGGCTGATAACCAGGTTTACAATGATGACCACGGGCGTCACTCCTTTAGAGACCGTGATAGACCTTTCTGGGTTAATCTTCAAGCTTTGTTTCCATACTTCGGCGAAGAATATAGGGTTTCTCCTTACATTTCCAAGATCTCATTGGCCTTGCTCTCTCTCATTCTTCTCGCCGGTTTGGTCTCCATTCCTTCCATCTGGAATCGATTGGTTAGTTTTCTTTGTTCTCTCGCAAAGGTTTGGCTGTTTTTGGTGTTTTAGGCGCAGTCTCAGGTTGTTTAGATCAAGTTCTTCGTCTGTCTTTCGTGCTGCCCTTTCTATGTTTCTCTTCAATGAACTCTCACATCCCGACGATCTGGTGCATTTTTCAGCTCCGTATCTAGAATATAAATTATATTGCTCAGTGCCATTTTCCCCTTGTAATTGATGTGTTGGAGCATGTTTATGCTTGTCCTTATTCAAGGGAATGGTTTCTCCTCTTCAAATCTGGTATGCGCCGAGGCGTGCGTCATTTATGTTAATGATGTTCGCTGAATTGATGCATGTGATAATGGCGGTCTTACCTGTATTGGAGAAACAGGTGGAATATGTGGTAGCTGATAATTTGATATAGGGAGCAGGAATCTTTTCCCAGGGTTCTTGTTAGGATGTTTTGTTTGTGGAGGACTGGAGCCCTCAGATAAAATTGGTATCAGAAAGAGTGTTATGTTGTCTATTGGACATTCTGAGACTAAATGTGAGAGTTTTCTTGTTTTATGATAAGTTCCATGAGTGAAGAAAAAGTTCTCTGTATGAAAAGGCCATACCCAGTGCATGAGGCTCCTGCCAATGCGGGCTATGGGGAGGGTAGTAATGTCCACTGCTTCCCGGAGAGGCTGTTTCCTGACTAGAATGCGTGACCACTTGGTCACAATGGAGCAACCTTATTGTTGCACCAAGGTCCACCCTCAAACAGTTTTCTGTATGGTTTCCACAATAAATGCCAAGCATATTTCTCGCATTTTATGTATTTGTTCATTCTTCAGTGAGACAGTTCACTAAAATGCCGTCACCTTGATATTACGAATTCATTAATTCTGTAGTTTTGGAGTCCTTTCCATTTGAGGACCTAATCGTAATCTTCTGTTGTTTTTATACTGTCATTCCACATTGGATACTTCTATCCATGTTAGGATGGGTGTATGGATCTATATCTCCATTGCTAAGTTTGGTAATTTGGAATTATTGGGATATTAGTAGCCTTTTAATGTTTTACATAATATTAATACTATTCAATTACCATCGCTGGCATTCATTTTGTTGCAGAATGCCCCATATTTGTGTAGAAAAGATGGCATCGTTCTCCATTGCCCACATGTAAGTTTTCTAGGGATCTTGTGCTTGCTTCCATATCAGATTTATCTTTGTTCTAAGTTTTTCTGATTCAATTGGAGCTTGTGTTTATTCTCTTACAGGTTAAGGAGTCGCCTTCACTTTGGGAGAATCCTTATTCAGCCACCACCTCCTGGAAACCGTGTGCTGAGCACCGTGATGGTGTAATATCAGGTAATTCTTTAATCTTTTATCTGGTATTACCCAATTTGCGAAGTCGTTCTAAATGTTTTTTTGCTAACTATATGTATTTACCATATACACTTAACAAGCGGTGAATTTCGAAATATATCAAAGCTTTTAGCACCATTTCTGTAGATTAGACTTTTATCTATCTGCAGAGAATTTTTAAATTTATTAATGCTTTTAGTACCCCCAGTTATTGCCATCTCATGTGGTGCAAAAACATTTTTGTAAGTTTACAGTTATAGGTCATAAAAATCAATATAAGAATCTTCATACAACACAATATTTTCAGTCTCCCTTACTGTTGATATACTGTTATTAGCTTTTCCGTTATCTAGTTGCCATTAGTTTTAATATTTTAAAATCCTTTATTGCCTGTTTGTTTCTTTTATAGCACAGTAATTTCTTTCAGCTCTGTGCAGATCTTCCTCCTGCGAATGAAACGACTGGCTATATATTTATCCATGCCGAGGGTGGTCTAAATCAGCAAAGAATTGCTGTATGATTGTCTTTTCTGTTAAATTGTATCTTGGTTTAGAAAATATGATCTTTCAAAGTACAAACATTAAACAGAAACTTACTTGTCTAATGGTGTCATATATGCTCTGTTTCTACTAATCGAGCCATCAATGATGTAATTGTTCACTTTAGTTCTATGTTCATTGAATGCTGTCTTTTATGTTTTTGTCGTGGATCTTGTTAAAAAGTATTTATGGTTTCGAAGAGAACAGTCTCGATGCACCATTGATAAATCATGGCTAGAAATATGATTTTTACTTGTCCATTTTAATCAGTCAAATCTTATTCCACAGCATTTTTTATGTGAGTTCTTTTAATGTTTATCTAGTTTTGACTGACTATGTACTGAGCTGAACATGGTTGACTAAGACTATAGATCTGTAATTTCTAAACCGGAAAGCCAAATGGCTTCAGATGTGGTCTGAGGACAAGAACAGAATGTGTACAGCATTTACAATGTGGATATCATATTCAGCAAAAAACAAACTGAACGAAAATTGAGACAGGACAAAACATATCTATGGGAAACCAATATAAGTCATGAAGTAGTGACCACCAATATTCACCAATATCCTTAACATTAACTTCATCAAATTCTCTGGATGCAGTAGCCCAGTTGGCTAGGAAGTGACCAATATCGGTAGTTGGCAGTGCAAAGCTTCTCTTCTTTCCCACAAAAAGCATTTCTGTTCCTTCTATGCCAGTGAACCCTAGTGCTTCTAAGGAGCTGCCGAATTACTGTAGCATTAGGGGGAAGGTTAGTAGCGGCCGGTCAGTAAACACATTCTTCAACTGCAGACAAGAGGGAGTTGTCTAACCAGCATCAGACATGCCAGAAATTACATATATACACACAGCAAGCTCACAATGCAAAAACTATGTTGAGCAGACTCTTCCTCTTTCAGATGAAAATAACACCTACTAACCAATTAGAAGCCCTAACTGAGCAAAAGGTTAAACCTTCTTTAGCAAAAAAATACAAGCAAACAGTAGAAGACCCATGAGAGGGGGGGTGGGGAGGGGAGGCAGGATTTTTCCTAGTGCCAGCTGTCTACAATCTCATGATCATTACCGGCTAAGAAATTATAATATGTTTTCACCGGGAGCAGGTCTCTAACTCCATCCTTTCATCTTCTTCCCAAGTCAACTTGGATGAGTCCTGGCCAATCCCGAGTCAACACTGATGATATAGCTGATCAGATCCAGCTCCAGATCCAGATCCCTAGTGCTTCTAAGGAGCTCAATGTCATTCTTTATGTTATTTTCTTCATTTTTTTTTTTCCAGTATTTGTGATTTCTTATGGCTTTGGAGGGGCAGATATCTATTGCGTGAAGTGCTGAGGACCAGATTCTGATTTTGTTATATGCAGAGCCATGAATAAAGCATGTATACCAACTTTTTTGACATCATAACAAGCATCACTGTACCACGTGTAACGGACTAACAGGTAGAAGAACTAAGTAAACACTAACCAGTCACCAGGGTTTAGGCAGAGAAGGTAAGAGAGAGAGAGACGATGGACTCGGATGGAGAGAGAGAGAAATAAAGGTGGGAGAACAGTTCAGCGGTAGAACTTGTGTATGTTTTATTGCTGACCATTTCTTTATTAATAAAACCAATATAGAAATTATGATTACAGGAAACCTGGACAAAATAGAAAATAGAATTACAATGTGGATAGGAAACTACTTCTAACTAGATAACAATAACAGAATCTAATTAGAAAGACCTCACTCACGATAGGGACAGCCCCCCTATTGTGAGAACTGCTCACTCCTGATATCTTTAAGCACATGTGTCTAAAATAATAACTAATATAGAGGGTCCGATAGGGGTAGAATTAGCACCCCTATAGACACAAGACCAGAACTATAACTTGACACTATGCTTTAGTATTTCTTTTTATAAGTCTGAACTGCTCTTCTAATCCTTCCATAATTTTTTTCACTGGCAATTTTTCAATAAATTCATCCTGAGCTATCTTACAAACTTTGTAGCATTTCAAAGCTACTTTCTGTATGCACAAACACACCCACGTGTGAGAAAATTTTTGGAAGGGTTGGGGATGGGGGCACCCTATGTTCCATGCAAGTCCTTATGCAGTTTTAAGTGTCTCCATGAAAGTATCATCATGTCTCAATGGCAACCCCAAACACAGTCTATGTAAATGATGAACTAATCATATGTACCTATGTTTCTATATTCGGCCTTCACCGTGATTTATTTAATAGAGTTCAAGTGCTTTGTAGGCCATTAATTGATTACGTATGAGGGATGGTGATTTTTCTTGGTAATAATCAAAGGAGAAAAGGAAATTATCGTCATCTTTCAGGACACATCCTATCTAAAGGAGTGCCTAATTGCTGAAAGGCCTTCCATCGATTCTAAGACTAAGTTGAGATAAGGGATTTGTATGATTTCCTTTTTTTTATTATTTATTTGTTTTTAATATTTTAGGTATTTGGTTACTTGTTCAGCACAACTTGTTATTCTATGATTTATTTTTTATATTTTTTTCCTGCGTTTGCTCCTGTTATATACTTATATATGATGGGTTTTGTTTTGTCTTATTGCTGAAATGGTTGTTTGCATTTCCATACCGACTCTTTGTTCTCGAAGAAAGTACTCTTATTTTGTATGGTGAATGTTGCATTATCGATCAATTCTCTATTGATGTGTCATAATTTATCTCAATTGGACTTGGGTTGCTCCACTGACAGCATATCATAAAGAGTATCTTTGCTTATTTTCTTGCTGAATTCTTCATATACGTATGAAAGTCTAGAAGTATGATCTCAAATTAGTGGTCTTTGGTCTAGGTCTCACTTCTATGTCAGAACTTCTCTTTGGCAAAACCCTGTATTTTTCTTCCTTATTCAATGAAATTCAGTTACTTATAAAAAAATAAATAAAAGAGAACTCTTCGGCAAAACAATATCCGAAGAGAGGGTTAAAACTGCTGCTAAAACATATTTGGCATAATAATTGCCACTGTTATGGATGAGAATTGTTTAATATTTGTCAATTCAGTGGTCTTTTCCATTTGATTCTAGAATGACGTGTTTAACTACATAATGATTGTACTGCTATGATATGTGATGTTGATTTAATTTGCTTATTAAATTTCAGTTGTTTAACTATTCAGCTTATGCATTGGAGTTAATATCCCTTAATGATCTAGTAAATTTTTTTTGCAAGGATCCATATAGCCGACCCCATTAAGTTGGGATAAGGCTGAGTTTGTTATTGTTTGTTGTTGTTGTTGTTGATCTAGTAAATTTTGATAACTCATTGCATTGCAATTGGACCACACACATGTCCGCAAGGGGAAAAAAACACTTTTTTTTAGAACTTCCAATCGTATGTTTTCTTGCAGATATGTAATGCTGTTGCTGTGGCCAAGATAATGAATGCTACCCTTATTTTGCCAGTGCTGAAGCAGGACCAGATCTGGAAAGATCAAACGTGAGATGTCGTAACTGAACTCCTTTTTCTTACCAACCTTTCAAGCATCATTTTTCTTTTTGTAAATAATTTGGATTGAACCTTTCTTTCAATTTTTCTTTACTTGTGTATATTTAAGCCTTAGATTCAAGCAATATATTATCATGCTAGTGATAGATGCCATAACAGAGTTAAATGACTTGCACTTCTTCACTCCTAAAAGACTCTTCTCAAACTTTGACCAGAAGACATTGTCATAGGAGGGCCCTTATCTTTTATCAATTTATTTGTTTGATGGAGAGTAGGGCCCATATCTTACTGCAGTTAAATATCTAATTATCTATCAGATTAATAGCAATTTGTCACAGTTAGACTTTTTGGGGTTATATATAATAGTCAATTTAAATACATAGCAACTCCTAAATGTTTGGCTTCTTATTGGTTGTTCTTTTGAAATCTTCCATCTTGTTGGATGGAATGCATTTCAGAATGGTATTTGGTGTGGATCTTCAGATACTCCCCAAAGTGTCTCCTTCAAATTCCTCAGCGTAGCTGTTAATTGATTTTAATTGATGACCTGATTGTTCAAGGGTCAGCTAAATCTTGGGCTCCTATGTTGAAGACATGGATTTAGTGCACGGTATTGGATTGGGTATTGGTTGATTTCGAAACTGACACGTATTTGGCCGGATCAGACGATTTTGCCCCTAGATTCCGATGCCTTTTTTAAAACTATTTTGCCACCCCAAAAAACGTGGTAACGTTGATCAGTATTGATATCTGACGATACCGATACGGCGGCCGATCCTATACCGATTCCTAAAACTGTGGTTGAGGAGGAAGAATTTGAATGGCTTTGAAAGTTCTTAGCATTCCATATGGTAGGCCTCGTCGGATCTGTTCCGTCAGATGGAGTCGGAGGATAGGAGAGGATCCATTGTCCGCATCAGATGAAGTAGGAGGATGGCAGAATATGGAGGTGGGTGATCTTTTTCAAGTGAAGTCTCAACTACAGGCAGTCTTGAATCTTGATATATGCAACATGAGATTTTCCTCATTACTGGGTTGTACAAAAGGGTGTCCATGTAAGGTTCAGTTCTTTATGCGGATGGCTTTCAAGGATCGTGTGATGCAGTTACCTGATAGTGAATGTAGGTTGATTGTTATTTAGTTTTCAAGTTTAGTCTGGTAACCATTTTCAGTTATTAGGAGCAAAGGAGTCGTTGCTTATCTATGTTGTAACCATTGAACGAAATTAGTAGATTTGAAGATTGGAATATTGAATTTGAAGTTTGAGTATTGGGCTCATGTGCATATGCTGTCTTCCCTGGTTCAACATAGGGCTTCCCAGGTACAATTTCTTCCTTGAACCTCTTCTTTTCCTTTAGGCTGTGTTTGGTAGCCAAGAGAAGAGGAAAAAAAAAAAAAGAATCTAGAAAAGAGAAGATAAGAAAAGAATAGAAAAGAAATGAAATGGTAAGAAAATAAAAAAAGTATGTATATTTGGCTACCATTATAAGAAAAGAAAAGAAAAGTTCTTGTATTTTCTTATGTTTTCTTGTGTTTTTGTCAAGATTTTTTTTTTTTTTTTGGGCAGTAAAAGAAAACTTCACCATTCCCAAGGTGAATTTTGAAATTCAAAAAAGAATCTTCTCTTGGTTCAGGACATGCCAAGCACAAAGAGAATTTCTTAAACAAAGAAAAAAGTACAAATTCTTTTCTTTTCTTCCCTTGGCTACCCAACACAGCCTTAGTGTTCTGCTTCCATTTTTTCCTTCCCTTTATTTTCTTCTTTCCCTGAGTATTCTATTTCATGTTGACCCTTGTTCCTGTACTGGCGGTAAGTGATCAGAGAAGAGTTTGTGGAAAATCCTCTGATAGAACTCTGTTTGACTCGAGATTTTGGTCGAGGGCAGGGCTTCCATATGTAAACTAGACCTTAGAATCCCATACCTGAAAGTCCACTCTGTTGTGAATTGCAGAACTGCAACTATTGCTGGTTCTACACCTTCCTCCAGATTCAGTTTCAGCCCGTAGGCACCATTTTTTATCACTTGTTATTCTGGGTGTTTGCTGGTTGAAATCGATAGGACCTCAAGTTAGCAACCTTCTTCTGCAATTTCAGAACAAACTGAGTTCGTATATGAGCACCTGAAACGAGTCTAGTGTCTCTGCTTGTTATATCTAACTTGAGGTTGAAGAAGTTCTCTTCTTATTTAATATTATAGGTACAACTTCTATTATTTTTCATAAAAGCCCTCTGTCAATATGTTTCCTATGTTTTATTCCCACTTCAATTTAATTTCCGGAAAGCCCTCTTCCTCGAATTTAAATTATTGTTTTACTCCAGATACCTTTAATCCTTTCCGAAAGGGTCCTAATCGTGCTGAGATCTATGGAATTGCCACTCAACCATTAATTTGTGGTATTTATCACTGGGCCCATAACGATCTATAATCAGGGTTGTTGAATCCTAGGTTGCATCAGGGTGTACTTATCATTGACCATCCTATCGTTAGAAGTCAAATCCTTCCTAATGCCTGTTCGTTCTGTCTGATGGCTGCTGAATCACTCTCTCATTTGCTTCTCATTTAATGGATAAAATTTTGAAACTGGGGTGAGAGACATTGAGGCCTGAGAGATATTTCTGCTGGTTATTTGAGATATGGAATAGGCAATACATGAATAAAGGTGATGTTAACCCCCCCCCCCCCACCCCGAAAAAAAAGAACATGAATAAAGGTGGAAGAAGGTATGGCTCTTGATGCAGGTGCTAATATTTGGTGAATTTGAAGGCAAGTAATGATAGCCTCTTGAAAACTATGCTCTTCCTTCTCATTAGCTGGATGGATTACTTTTCTTGGTGGGCCTCTACCTGTTCTGAATCCCAGTTATAAATTCCTCCCTTTTTAGATCTCAGGTGGGGGGGGGGTCCACCTGTGGCCCTGCTAGTGTATTTTGCTTTTGCTGCCTTATATATTTGACCATTGATTAATAAAAAGTTTTTATTTTAAATTTTAAATTAGCTTGGATACTGCCTTCATTGCTGCAAAATTCATTCACATGTTGCATCTTCCTCACTCTTGAATGTAAATTTTGTTTCATTCTCTGGTTCTTGAGATTACAGTCTCTTACTGAAATGTTGCATTAACTTGGGAATCCTTTTCCCTTTGATTCAGAGACCGACTTTGTTACAAGAAAGTGCTGATGTCATGTGACTGTAGTTCTCTCGGTTCTATTTGAATTTCTTATAAACAACTGATCTTCTTTACCTTGAATACATTAAAATTCTCTTGTAGGCTGTTTGGAGATTGGCCATATAATCCCTATGTGTGTCTTGAGAAATCTATGGGGAATATCATTTTACTGGAGAGCACTTCTCAATTGCAAAATTGAACTGAAGTCTGTAAACCAGCTAGATTTCTTCCTCAGATATCACAATTATTACAATACTAATCTCTGGGTTTAAAGTATCGGTACTGGGTATCATATCGGAAGGGTAATTTAAGAGATATCGTATCGGAGAGACACAAGATAAGCTAAAGATACATATGGGAATGGTCAAGAAACATATAAAATTGCTTAGGATATATGCAAAGTACATTTTCGAAGCATAAAACACTATAAATATGCAATATGTAAAATATATCATGTATAAAAAGGAACAAAGTATGATGCACAAGTGCAATCTATTGATAAATAGATATATAAAGGTTGAGGTTTTTAGATGTACTAATGCCAAAAAAATTTTAGGTATCGCATCGGTACTGTATCGTATCAGACCTTGAAAATATGATATGTATTGGTTATCGCCGGATACCGAAGGATACTTGAAGCCTTGCTAATTTCTTAAGTACTATATCCTTATTTGACTTATTGCTGCAGTAATTATTTTTCAAACGTTGCTATTTGATGCCTGATAATGGTTTTTTTTTTTTTTTTAGCACTTGGTAGGTATTAATTGGAATGATGTCTTATCAATGCAGTTAAGGGAGAATTTATGTCATGTATTCAGTGGCATATTACGTTGTATAATTACTTTGTGGATATCTGTGCCTCCTTTTCATTTAATCAATGTCCATTTGTCTGCAGGAAGTTTGAAGACATCTTTGATGTTGATCATTTCATTGACTACTTGAAGTATGATGTGCGAATTGTTCGTGACATTCCTGAATGGTTTACTGACAAAACAGAGCTATTCACCAGTATAAGGTTGAATATATTCTATTTTGTGGTTGAATGAGGAGAAGTTTTGTCCTTAGGAGCATGATTATCTGCTAGACATGAGAAGATTCTGCTAGGTTCCATCATTTATA
The DNA here is from genome assembly GCF_013358625.1 of Macadamia integrifolia. NCBI lineage: Eukaryota > Viridiplantae > Streptophyta > Magnoliopsida > Proteales > Proteaceae > Macadamia > Macadamia integrifolia. Next base: position 40,186,694 of record NC_056561.1, on the reverse strand, counting down.
GAGGAGGGTTGTTTTGTTTTGGGGTGCCAGTTGTGGGGAGGCTGATTCTGCGGGTAGTGGTTCCTTTACTGTGATATCTTTGGGAATCTCTTTATTCTGTTAGTGTTAGAAAGTTTTTTTTTTTTTTTTTTCTGGCAGTTTCTAAAATTATTTCATTTAGTGGTGGTCTATATGCTTCAATTTGAAGGAAAAAAAAAAAGCAGAAGAAATGAAATTAGAAAAAAAAGAAGAAAAGACATTGCACTTCTCTAGAAAAGTACATGGCTGCGACCATTCAATATGTTCAAATCTTGCCACTGTGGGCTACATCTGGTGGCTTCATTACCTTTGATAAGGTTGTGTTGAGCTGGTATGCTCATGTATTGACTACAAAGTAGCTTGGATGAGGCATATCTCTTGCTTGGTGTGGCCACTGTTTAAAAAAGACTGCCCACTCCGACGATGGATACCACTTGGAGAATAATGTTTTTGTTTCATATTGTTCTTTTTGTTATTGTCTTATTGCAGTGTCCTTTTTCAAGAAAACATGTTCATACACATTTGCTTTTGTGTGCTCATCAATGTATGGGAGTATGGTCTTTAAAAAACATTAAGATTCCAATCCCCAGTTCTCATATCCATATCTTGTCTTTTCAAGAAAACACATTCACATACACATTTGCTCTTGTGCGCTCATCAATGTATGGGAGTATGATCTTCAAAAAAATTAAGATTCCAATCCCCAGTTCTCATATCCATATCTGAGCGTCTTAGCTGGCCAATCATGTGGTAGCACAGTATTTGGTAAACAGTTAGAAGTTCATTTCAGAGATCTCTGTAATAATTTTGCCTTAATTAGATGAACTTATCTCCTATCCTGATCATATCAATTCCTCTTAATAGAATTTCTATGTTATGTGGAGCAGGCGCACAGTAAAAAACATACCAAAATATGCATCGGCACAGTTCTATATTGACAATGTGTTGCCCCGAGTCAAAGAGAAGAAGATAATGGCACTAAAACCTTTTGTTGATCGGCTTGGGTAAGTCTTGGATGTCATCGCTAAGACATTGGACTTAAATTTGCTCATTTGTGGGACTAAGATAATCAAATTATTGTGTTCTGTTCAGCTATGACAATGTTCCACAGGAAATCAACCGTCTAAGATGCAGGGTGAATTATCATGCTCTGAAATTCCTTCCTGATATTGAACAGATGGCTGATAACTTGGCATCAAGAATGAGAAATCGAACAGGCAACTCAAATCCGTACATGTGAGAGTCATATGCTAGCTTTGTCAAATTAATCTTACCCCTTGCATGGGTTTGCTGTGTTTGACCTGGTGGTGCATGAATTTCCTTTGCAGGGCTCTTCATTTGAGGTTTGAGAAGGGTATGGTAGGTTTGTCATTCTGCGATTTTGTTGGAACACGAGAGGAAAAGGTTAAAATGGCAGAATACAGAAAGAAAGAATGGCCTCGTCGGTACAAGGTATGATTTAAATAGAACTGGTGTTTGGTCTTGTATCAAAATGAAAATGGAACATTGCCACACAGTATGTTCATTATTTTTTTTGGACTTGGTGTGCAGAATGGCTCCCATCTATGGCAACTGGCCCTGCAGAAGCGCAAGGAAGGACGGTGCCCTCTTGAGCCTGGGGAAGTGGCTGTGATCCTTCGGGCAATGGGCTATCCCAAAGAAACTCAAATCTATGTTGCTTCTGGACAGGTTTATGGGGGTCAGAACCGGATGGCACCACTTAGGAATATGTTCCCGAATCTGGTAAGGCTTTCACCACTATTGTGCAATTCTTTTTAGTTATACTGTCTTGAAATTTCTTGACAATTGTGCCAATGGAAGGGATGTTAACCTTGCCATGTGGGCTGATATTTGGATTCGGATGACTGGGAAGGAGGTTGGCTTGGTTAAATTTTCGCGTAGTTAATTATTCACTCTGGAGTTATGACAGGTTACAAAGGAAGAGTTAGCGAGCAAAGAGGAAATAGATGGCTTCAGGAAACATGTGACGAGCTTGGCAGCCCTCGATTTCTTGGTCTGCTTGAAATCAGACGTGTTTGTGATGACGCATGGAGGCAACTTTGCCAAGTTGATCATTGGTGCTCGACGGTACATGGGGCACAGGCAGAAATCCATCAAGCCAGACAAGGGTCTCATGTCGAAGTCATTTGGGGACCCCTACATGGGCTGGGCCACCTTTGTGGAGGACGTCATTGTCACACACCAGACACGTACTGGATTGCCAGAAGAGACCTTCCCTAACTATGATCTCTGGGAGAACCCTCTTACTCCATGCATGTGCAAAGACTAACCATTTAGGGTACAAGTAATGCTAGAAGCCTGAGTTTTAGAAGAGAAACTAATTTCTAGGAGCACCCTCTCCAAGAGCGTATTGGTTGACGCGAAGAAAGATCAGAGTTCTTCCCTGGGAAAACTTGAAGACAAGACGAGAATGAATGTCAATGCTAGGAATCTCTTTATTGTATATCCCGAACATCTGCTAAAGTTCGGACCCCTTCTGATGACCAGCCTTTTATTTTTTTTGGTTCAAACTTTTGTAAAATCTTTTTCGTGTTTTTTTTTTTTTTTTTTTTTTTTTTGGGGGGGGGGGGGAGGTAGGGGGGGGTTGGGGGAGAGGTGGTGTTGGGGGATTAGGGGCTGTGGTAAAATCAGCAGTTTTGTATACCCCTGCCAAGCAATAGATACTGTTTCATATAGATGATTTCTTCAATAATCTCAACCATTCAAATGCAGTATTGCTTTTTACAAATGACATGTCTTGATTTGAACAACAGGAAGAAAGAATTTTCTAGAACTGCTTGGCAACCTGGCTTGACCTTTCGACTTGAAGATCTTCAGGGATCATTCTCTGGCCTCTGCTGTTGCTTTTAGTCCATGCTGAACAGAATTGGATGCAAGGTTTAAAAGTTTGGAATCAGGTACAGGGTCGGTCTCTATCAACTCCAGTTTGAATCTTTCTGGAATCAATCCGACTTGACCAGAATCAGGCAGACTCGGTCTAACTTAGTCGGACTTAGTAAGCAAAGAAATAGGGTTAAACCATGGCCGTTGGATGTGCATTGGGCGCACTTGAGACGATCTGATTCCTAAGTGTCATGACATGTCTGACATTGGATTAGACTTATGAGAGATACTTCGATCGCATACAATAAGGTGTGAGTTTAATGATGAAAATGACTAGTCATGGGGTTGCATCATTGTGAATGAAGAGATTCTATCTTTAGTGGTGGAGAAAGTTTCTCCTTTCCATTTAGGGTTCATATTTTTAGAAATTATTAATTCACAACCAAGTACCCAAGAAGGTCTCTTTCTATCTCAAATTATTGAACCAAAAGGTCGCAAAAATAGATTGAAAACTAATCAGTCGAGGTAAAGAGTAAAATGGGAAATAAAAAGTGGCTGGTGGGTTCTACACACACCCTGATTGTCATGTGGCAACCAAGTTTGTATCTAGATTTAATTGGACTTGTAATCCACGTCATTATCTATCCACGTATTAAATTTCAAACCAATCTGGTCCACATGTTGTTATAATGGTGCAAATATTATGTTAATAAGAAGGAACATTCTAAATGACAATGATTGTTGGAAAATCAAAGGTGAAGAACATTTATACATTTGGGTTATATAATTGAAACGAGCTATTAAATTTGATTTATTTGACGTGCATTATATTAAATATATAAATATATATCATACTATTATATAAGTGCATGTACTCATACTCCGTGACTAATATTTTCTTAAACTATTTTACCTTTCTTATTTAGTTAAATACCTTAACTTCTTCATCATCACTTTTGTTGGTCTTTCTTATTTATTTAATTTTTTTTGCTACCCTTTGTTTTTTTTTTTTTTTAATAATTAAATATTAGTTTCTTTACTCATTTAAAAAATTAATTTTAGTTTCTTTATTAAACTCTCACACCCTCCACTCACTCTATCTCTAATATTTAGAAAGTAATACTACTTTTTAAATAATAATTTTTTTTATTTAGTTAAAAATTATTATTTTTATTAAAATCACTTACCCTCCATATTCTCTCTCTCTCTCTCTCTCACACACGTTTCTTTCTCTTTCTATCTTGGCATAATCTAATTTTATATTATTCTATATTTATACTTAAAAAAAAAATCTATATCTTTCCCCAATTGCTTTACTAATTTTCCCCATGTATATCTAGGAAAACGTTACATTCAATGCCAGAAATAATAATGAAGCTCAACTGCAAGAGGTCTCATCAAGTTTGCAAGATTATTAATTTTACCAATATAAAACTCCATGTGAATCACCTCCAATACATTCTTTACAAAATGCTGAAAGTTGAACCCCATGTAACTTTCAGTCATCAGTGTAGAAATAATCAGTTACTTCCATCTTTACACATCTGCGAATACCGAAATAAAGTGGACAAAATTTCTAAAGATAAAATGGAGAAAGACATGTGCGAAGTAACTACCATAAATTACTAAAACAGCTTTGAAAAACGATGCCATTTAAAAAAGAAAGAAAAAAAAAAAAACTCTCACGCCCTCCTCTCTCTATCACACACACATTCCTTTTATTTTTCTATCTTGCCACAATCTAATTTTATATTATTCTATATTTATACTGAAAAAAAAAAACTCTATATTTTTCTCCAATTGCTTTCCTAATTTCGTTTTAGTTTCTTAATCAATAATAACTCTCTAATGAGCTATTATTCATCATCACTTTTGATGATCTTTTTTTTTAATAATTAAATATTAATTTCTTTACTTATTTAAAAAAAATAGTTTTAGTTTCTTCATTAAACTCTCACACCGGAGCTCTAGTATATATATATATATATATATAAAATTACTTCCTATCCAATGATTAAAATATCAAATGCGCATTCGGGCCTTGGCCTGACGGTTTATAGTGTTCTAAATTTCAGATTTTGGACAGACCTTTTATAAAACCGATAAAAACCAAACCAAGTCAAACCTGCATAAAATCAAATCAAACCCAATACCAAGCTGGATCGAAATCGAATCTCCTTTTATCAGTTTGACTTCAGTTTGACCCAATCTAGCTTGATTGACACACCCACCCTCCATGATTCCTAGTAAAAGGGTGTGACCAAGATTTATTAACAAGCCATGGAAATGGTATTTATAGTAGCAGAATGGGTGATATTTGGCCTATCTCCTAAGTAACTATAATTATGTCGTATCCGGGTCGAAAGTCATTCAACTTTCATTGAAGAGTATTAGGATGTGTTTGATTGTATAATTCGTTGGAGTTATTTTTCTGATTTGGCATAGATTTTGTAGAGAGTGGATTTGATGAATCTTATTTATTTTTGAGACATTCTGGAAAACTGTTTGGTTACTGGTAATTCTGTTATGTATTTCTTCATGAAAACTGTTTGGTTAACCTAAATCTGTGAGAATGATTATGTACAATCAGTAATTAAAAACTGTTTGGTTACTTAATGGATCAAATAGTGTTTAAAAATAAGCCATAAAAAAAAATAATAATAAAACATTTGTACCTAGAGATTTCTCTCTCCTCTTCCTACTCGATACACCTAGGTTTTTAAACCAAGTTTTCAATACAAACGATCTCCCTTATACATGAGTTGATGGTAGCCTCTTGCTTTCCTTTTGATTGCTGGTATGTTGAAGTGTTCCTTTCCCCCGGAAAATCTGCATTTGTGGATTATAAGGTAATAAGAAGCATGCCTCATATTGAAAGTATCCATGTGCAGACATTAAATCAAATTATGTATGAACATAATCTTAATTGAGTAAATGAAAATATGCCATATACGTATTAGAAATTGATCTGCTGAAGATGTGAACTCTTTTATCAATTTTTAAACTAATGGGCTTTTGTTTTTTTTTCCCCCTTAATTTGCAAGAGAGACAAGTGGTTTCGACGAGATAATGCCTTTTGTGAAGTGAAGATTCTTTGCTAACTCCACTACCCTTTTAATTTAAATAATTATTATTCTCAATATCCAACAAATTGAAAAAAAAAGAAAAAAAAAAAAAAAGAAAAAAAAAAAGATGTGCATTACACTACACAGTGGTAAGAGGCTGGTAGCCCTCAAGACTCGGTAGTGTTCTTGGGAGAGATGGTTTCTCGTGGTCATGGCGAGAGTCGAGACCCTGAATCGGTGGGTATCGCTTGTGGAATTGCCGTGTGTAGTTTATGAGGTAGTGCCAAATGCTAATGTAACCCCATGTGGCTCTATCGATCTTTTGACATTTTGACATTTTATTTTGAGCATTCAGCAGAATGAGCACAGGATATCTACTTGTTGGGGAGTAATGAAGTAAAGAAATGCATCTCTGTTTCACTTTCACTCACTCACTCTCTTGTTCTTCGTTCGTCACTGTGTGAACATCTGATCTCTAACAGTTATCATGAAGAGACTCTATTTCTTATTCTTAGCTGGTCTTCTTGTTCTTCAGAGGTAAAATGGTAGTTCTTATACTGAATTTGCAGTTATATCTTTAGCCTGGTTTAAGGGGAGTGGATTCATGTCTTCTTGTGATATTAGTCTTAATGTTTTTTTGTTTGTCTATGGATTTTACTGCATGAGTTCCTGAAAAATCAATAGGGTATTGGATTTATTAAGTTAAAGAGGAATGACAGATGACCCATTACAGGGAATTAACTGAAGCTTTGTCTGAGAGACAGGAGCAGCAAGCTGACCTCCCTCCAAGAGGTTGGAATTCATATGATTCCTTTTCATGGATCATCTCAGAAAATGAGTTCCTACATAATGCTGAAATCATTTCCAAGAGGCTACTCCCTTATGGATATAAGGTTAGAACTTTCAAATCTTACCTGTGGTTTCAGTTGTAGATGCAAATATTCTTTTAATCCCTCTAAATTGTGATATGAATGAAGATAGCAAATCTTTCCATTTTATTTGATTTCTTTTATGTTGTCTTCTTCTTCGTTCTCACTCTTCAAATTTTGTAGTATGTTGTGGTTGATTTCCTCTGGTATAGGAGGAAGGTGAATGGTGCTCACACCGATTCGCTTGGATTCGATGTAATAGACAAATGGGGGAGGGTGATCCCTGATCCATGGAGATGGCCTTCGTCTAGGGGTGGTAAAGGATTTTCTGAAGTAGCCAAGAAAGTTCATGACATGGGGTTAAAATTTGGCATTCATGTTATGAGGGGAATAAGCACGCAGGCGGTCAACGCAAACTCCCTGATCTTGGACACCATAAAGGTCTTTCATTTCTTCCCATTATAAATTTTAATCTGTTTGTTATTTTCTTTCGGTGATATGCAAGGCCTAATGCATTAAAATTAAAATTTACAAGAATAAAAGAACTCACAATACAATTTTGTAGTGGTAACCTTCAGTAGGATTTACTCCTTATCTCAATCTGAACTCATGAACCCAACATTTTGACCCTTGAACTCTATTGCGACTAACTGCTTGAACCTTTCATTTGTGTCCTGTTAGGGTGGTGCCTATGAGGAGTCTGGTAGACAGTGGCGGGGAAAAGATATAGGATTGCCAGAGAGGGCTTGTGCTTGGATGCCACATGGTTTCATGAGTGTCAATACTAAAACAGGAGCTGGAAAAGCCTTCTTGAGGTCATTGTATCACCAGTACGCTGAATGGGGTGTCGATTTTGGTAATTTGATTATTATGATTGAACATCCTTACATAATTATATTTTTGAGGGGAGAGAATTTCACTGTTGGAAATAGTAATTTGTGCCTCTATGTACTGAACTCAAAAGGATATATTCTGCCACATTTTTCTGGTTGAAGTTGATTTAGATAATACTAGGTTTGAGTGGGATTTGAATTCTCCGTTCTTGCTTCTTGATTTTTTTAATCTCTTCACAGTGAAGCATGACTGTGTCTTTGGTGATGACCTGGATGTAAAGGAGATAAGCCATGTGTCAGAGGTGAATTTTTGGCAGCCCTGTTACACTGCTGCTGTGGTTATTTGCCAGTTTAGGATATTCCATTGAGTTAGTTGAATTAATCATTTGGTGGGGGTTGCAGAGGAAGGAAATGATATATAAGTTATGCAGGTCTTGAAGGAGCTTGACCACCGCATATTGTATTCCATCTCTCCTGGAAGTAGTGTGACCCCTGCCATGGCAAAGGATGTAAGTAGTCTTGTGAACATGTACAGGATAACAGGAGATGATTGGGACACATGGGGAGATGTGGCAGCTCATTTTAATAAATCAAGGTACGATGTGTCTTCGACTTTCTCAATTCATATCTCAATGTCTAATTTAAAATTCATGTTCACAGGCTGCGCTCGCCTCCCCATCCATCACACAGCATGCATGTGTAGCTTATAGTGCCTTATATTTTCTTTTGTGCCAGGGACTTCGCTGCTGCTAAAATGATCGGAGCTAGTGGTTTTCAGGGAAAGTCATGGCCCGATTTGGACATGCTACCACTGGGATGGCTTACTGATCCAGGTGATTGATGTGGTAGACTGAAATATGGGTTGTATTCCATCATATGTTGCTGTGGTAACCTAAAATGTCCACTCCCACCACCTGGTGGCCGAGTTGCTGAACCTACAGCCGCAAACTCACAGTTGCTACGTGGAGCACTGTCAAATTGAACCATTTAGTGCAACTCACTATCATATTTGGTCAGGAACAGAGTTTTACCAAGATCAGCTCTGTTATGCTCACAAGTCTGTATCAGATGAGAGATCTCCTTTGACCAAGCAGTTATTGAAACATAGGACAAAGCATAATGAACTAATTACATCACCAGATGAAGATCTTTCCCTTTCCTCTTATTTTATTTATTTATTTTTAAACTTTTCTTATGGTATATGATATGGTGTTTTTTATTCCAAACAACTCAATAAATACACAAGTTATTCTTGAAATATTTACCCATTGCTATGTGAAGTTTTCACGGAAATTACCTTGAAATAACATCTGCTAAAATTCAATTAATTTGGAAAATGTATTAATACTAGGTTCAAATCAAGGACCACACAGAAAAAGTAAACTCAGTCCTGATGAGCAAAGAACTCAGGTATATAGATACCCTTTTTAGTGGTCTAATTTTCACTATCCTTTCAATCTAACTATTGTCTAGCAAGAACTAACATTTAATTGCAGATGACACTATGGTCCATGGCCAAGTCACCTCTCATGTTTGGAGGAGATATGAGGAAACTTGATGAAAGGACATATGGTCTCATCACACATCCTGTCCTACTGGAAATAAATTCTTTTAGCACAAATAACATGGAGGTATGCAACTATCGTTTTACCATATTGGCCCTTCCCAAAAGAAGTCATCCAGAGGTGCACAATGGCATGTTTAGTGACTAAAACCAGATTAAGAGATTAAACCAGAGTATCTGGATAAACAAATTGATTTATAATGGCTTGTTTACATCTTGTATTTCAGTTTCCTTACATAACTGGTAGAAAAAATCTCAAAAGTGGTAAAGGGATTCTCAACTGGCAATCTAGAAATTCAAAGAACAAAAGTGCATCGGATAGACGTGTCTTGGCTCTCAGTAGCTGCAAGGATCAGAAGGGAAAAGGTTGGGCTGTAGAAACTATTGATGAAGATCTTAAGCGGATCTGCTGGAAAGACGACTTTGGAATAAAAGACGATCCTCCAGTTTGCTTGTACAAGAAGAAACCTCAGTTGACATCGTATGGAAGCTTTCTTCCGAATTACCATGATCCATCTTTATAAATCTACTTTATTATTAGTTTTACTTCTAAAATTGTTTAAAGTTCTCTGTATCATGATAATGCAGAGATGAAGAGGCAATCTACATGCAGCAGTATCAAGGAAATTTCCATTTGTTAACAACTGACACAATTGATTTTTGCTTGGATGCTTCTCCTAACCGTAAGCTTACTTCAAAAGAATTGAAGACCTGTTCGTTGTCCAGTTGCACATGGAACTCAAATCAGGTATCTCTCCATTTCTATCCCAGATACCAATCATTTATATTATATTCTTTGGGTTGTAATTACTGAAGTCCAGTAGCTTTAAGCAACGTGTAATTAAAATTCCACTTGCATGGCTTCAAGATCAACATGGACAACTGATAGCAAGCCCTGCATGGACAATTTGGTTGCCCAAGTCAGTATCACTGGTTTACTATGCTTAATACAGAAATGATTGTGGTATATTGATTTCTCCATGTCAATTCCTTTTAACTGGCGATTGTATTGACTTAATCCATCTATTTGGCTAAGGAATGAGAGACAGCATTTCCAATAATTAAGTAGATAGCTCAAAGGCTCAATCATTATTGTAAAAGGAAGAAGATGGACATGAAAAATATAATACATGCAAAACATTCATACTTTGTTATCAAAGGGCATCACCATCACACCATGAATAGATAAGGACTAAAGTCATATCTCTAAGACAGGGGAAAGAGAGAATGAAAGGATATGCAAAATGAAAATTGACCTACAAATGGAAAGAATGTGTCCTTAGGAAATCCAATTTGGGTACTTTAATGCATCTGATTTCTGAGGTGGATCACCCTGCCCCAAGTGTAACCCATGACACTGTATGAAACTAGGAATTCAGTGTATAGTGACTTCAAATTTGTGTCAGCGGCAGTGATCACTTCTTATGATTAGTTATACAACTCCAACAGGTATTAGTTTTGTTTCAATATCATGCACTCGATGACCATGTAATGGGTATCCAATCACCTAAGGACTAGGGATTAGAAACCAAGTGAAAATCTAGAACCACAAATAAGGATTAATGGGTCAAACTGGAGAAAATCAATAACCAAGTTCAAAAGTAATCAGATCTGGTCCAAACCCTGATCGAATGGTCTAGTATGGATGGGTAACAACTCAGTAAAATTTGATTCAAATCCAGTGATCAGATCTTGAAATATCAAAGTCACAAAATTAGCAAGTCAACAAAATAGTAACCAGATTTAGTCACTAACCGAAAATAGCAACTAAGAAGCAAAATAGCAAGTAAAAACTCAAAATAGAAACAAGGATAGAATTAGAAATTAAATTGACCAGAAATACCAAGTTAGTTCAAAATTAGAAACTTGCTGAAATAGCCATAGGATGGAGATCATGGTCCTGAAACAGGACTTAATGATTGACAGATAACTGTTGGCAGAACTAGAGACCAATGGCCAGAAGATCAACACTGTAACAGTACTTAAATCAGATGTGAAACTGAGAAGAAAAGTGAAACAATAGTTAGCTAACAGATTAGCATGTTAAAAGAACAATACAGAAACTGGGAACTAATATGCACAGTAAAGGAGGGAAAATAGAGATCTGATCTTTATTGATTGGAGGATTAAAAGATATGAAAGAAAGGATATGAATTAGGCTTCTCACCTTAATGTATACATTGCCGCTGCCCTTCCTAACAGTTCAAGCTTTTTGGTGAAACAGTAGCGAACATGATATCAAAACAGGGAGGTCAAGTGTTCGACTTCTGGGAATTGCATTGGAAGAGTTTTCCCGACATTTCTTCTCCCCCTGTGCCGCACAAAGGAAATACCACGTGGGTTAAGTAGTAGTCCCTAACAATTGGTTTCTTTCAAAATACAAATTCTCTAGAAACTAAGAAAATAGAAATTACTACAGCTCGTGAATTTGTAGCTAGTATTCCAGCCATTTAGAAACAATAAAATACAAGAAATAAACTTAAAAAGTAGAGCCCATGATAGAACTAAAGGACTGAACTGTGGGTTCAGTCTAGAACAAAAAACTGGTCTAAAACTTGGACCAAATTTGAGCCGCATGAAACCATTCAGGTCTGGTTCTTTCTCTTGCACATATATTTATGAGTAAACTTGGAATCTGTATCACCATGGTTTCCTCTTGCTTCGTTTGAGTTCTTGCTTGTTCTTGATTATTAAATGGAACTAATGCGTCTAATATTAACAGATGTGGGAGCTGAACTCTAATGGAACACTAGTGAACAGCTATTCTGGATTATGTGCAGCAGTGAAGATGGTCAAAGGTGATATATTTCTAGGTTGTTGTAGTAACAATTAATGAATGCTTGTAATTCCCAAATAACTAATTGATTGTTCTTGCAGCTAATTTCATATCTAGTGGAATCCGCTCCTGGATTGCAACTGGAAGACAAGGTCTGATTAGTTAATTCCATTTTTTTAATTCATCGGATTTGCTTTTACTTATATTTTAAATAATAATATTTCTCGTTACTGCATGGTTCTAAGAACAGATAAACTTGTTACTTAGTTTTGGGGAATCCATACAGTTTTAATTAATTAATTTATTTTATTTCTTATATATTTTTTAGTCTATTTTTTTATTTTGTAGGGGAGATATATGTTTCCTTTTTCAATCTAAGCCCGGACACAATGGTAATATCTGCAAATATACTGGATCTGGCCAGGGTGCTTCCTGGACGAGACTCAAGAAAAGCTTCATGTAGGTATAGTGAAGTGTTTAGCGGAAGAGATTATGGGGTAGCAAAACAATCAATATCAATAGAGGTTGAGATGCATGCTAGTGCGTTGTTCATCTTGAGTTGTACTTTTAGTTAGGAACGAGCCTAACCTGCATTCAATTGTAGATTTCCTCTCAGATGAGGTTTTTTATTTAACATTTGTTCATCCTTTTAGAAGTAGGCTTACATTCTGATCATCCTGAATTGAATGATGTTCATGGAAACATGTAGGGAATACTTGGGGAACGTAGTGGGTGATCTTTCTCTCTCTCTCTCTCTCTTGGGGTGGGGGGGGGGGTGGGAGGGGGGCAGTGCAGTGGTAAAGAGCTTTTGAATCTCTTGAAAAATTCTGTGTAAGGAACTTAAATGAAAGATATATCAGTTTGTAACTCTTGAATTTCTTGGATTTTGCCTTCTCCACTGTAAGTGGGGATCTTTATTGAACTTTGTTGATACACTAATTGAGTCTTAGCGGTTCAAACGAGCCTAAGTAGTTGTGGTTGCATTCCCACCATTATGCAGGCTTGATTTCCTTGCAGTTTTAGCTTCCCTTAATCGGAGTTCTGAAGAACACTTTTAAGATAAGCTCAAGAATGTTTCACTGGCTTTGCAGATATTAGAATGCACATACAAGCACCGCTTTAAGACGAGATACCCCCTCCTTGCTTTTGATTGCTCATAGTAAGAGAAAGGGGTGGTTTCAGTATCAATTGCCACTGGAGTGTTTCCTTTCCTCCACTTAACTAATCTTTATTTAACTACATGAGGTTGGCTACCACAAATCTTGTTCTGTCATTTCTCTTTGTTTGAAGCCAAAGTTTCAGGTTACAAAGCTTAACAGTCTGGTGAAGGAATTTTTAAGGTGTCGCAGCCATGCCAATTCAATCATCCTTCTCCATCCGTGCCTGGGGTACGCAATGCAAAATTACTTGTGCAGTTCTTGAACTGTTGGCTTGAAGAAGAAGAAGTGTTGGGAGCTATGACCCAAAGGGGTCGGTCAATTGGTACGGACCAAAATCTCACAATTAAGAGGTCTTGAATTCAACTGTCCTGTTGGAAGCTCATGGGTTCAAAAAAGGCCTAAAGATGCCCCAATAAGGAGTAATTTGATCCCGATTGAAGGAGTTAAAAGAGTTAGGGGTGGACCTAGAATGATTACAAGAGAAGTTATGAGGAATGACATGCATAGTCTAGATCTTGCCCTAAGTATGATCTTTGGATAGAACCTATTGGAGGGCCATAGAATTCATGTAGCTGACCCAGTTTAGTTGAGATTCTCTTTACTTGCTAGGTTGTGCCTCTTTTTTCTTACTTCGCTACCTTATTTTCCATGGATATATCTAAGTAGTTGAGTCATTAAGTTGGGATTCAGCTTTCAACTATCCTTAGGGTCTAGCTGTCCCCCACGCCAAAAAAAAAAAAAAAACAGAAAGATGAATAACGTTTTTTTTTATTTAATTTTTCAATTGAAGATAAATTGCATGTTATGGAAGGAAGGCTTCCTCATTCATGAACACACCTATGACCACCATGCAAATTTCAACCAAATGTAGCCATTTTGGCTGATGAAAAGCTTGCTTTTTATTTAATTTTCTTAATTTGAAGGTACATTGCATGTTATGGCAGGAGGGCTTTCTCATTCATGAACCAACTTATAAATTTGTTTTATGTTTATTTATTGCTTCAGCCATACAAATTTCAACCAAATGTAGCAATTTTGGCTTGACATTTGAGACTGGTAATAAAATTTAATTCAATTCACAATCCTATATTGAAAGTAATGCTGCGCCATATGGTTGGCACTTTGGCCAACCTTTTGAGCTTATTAAGTCACAATCATAGTTATAGCGTCCAAAAGCTTCTAATTTTTTTTTTTTTCAATTAACTTGAAAAGCTTGATAAGCATTAAACTAAGGATTAGTGCAACGGAGGAAAAATTAGAAAACAAAGACGAGTTTCCTAACAACGTCTGTTTGGGTGCGCCTTCCACTTCAGAGAAATGAAGACGAGTTGCAGCGATGGAGTTTTTCTCACTTGGAGCAGGCGAATGTGGAAGATGAGTAGCAGTGACCTCCTGTGGACCTTGTGCTGCTTAAAAAATTAGACTTGTTTTTTTGTTTCGAAAAACAAGTGGGGGCAACAAACATTGTGAAAAACTCGATACTTCACTTGACCTACCCAAACCCCCGACCCATTGTTGAAACTTCTCGCTATCCAAATGCAGTAATTCCAAACTGGTTGTGCGAAACTCATCTCCATGAAGCATACATGCAACTCCAACGTCATGCCTTCACTCGTGAGTTGCATTCCTACAACGTCGTGCCTTCAGTCATGTCTTGAACTCAACTACATTGTTGAAAACGTTTCGGGAAATAAAAAAATCAAACACCTTTTTGCATTTCCAAAAATCGTTTATTAGCGCAGAAACGGCAAAAACCGTTTCCGTTGTTTCTAGACATAGAAACAGGAGAAACAAATGGCACCATTTGATAACGTTTTCACGTTTTGTGTCTAGAAACGGCTGTTCACGTTTCTGGAAACAAAAACGGATTTTTTTTGTGTTTGATTAGCCTGTTTCTCGAAATGTTTTTTACAGACATAATGCCACTAAAAAATCCAATAGTATCATCGGATGCTCAAAAGGGAGAGAAGGTTCGGTTGCCTCTTTTTAGGTTTAAATAGTTGAGAGATTTATCGGGCATCACAGTTTTTTTTTTTCTTCTTTCACATTCGTTTCTAGAAACGAAGAAACAAGTCAGACTTGTTTCATCATAGTCGTTTCTAGAATTGTAAATATGTATACATTTTGATTTATGTTTCTAGAAACGGGTGAAACAGAACAAACTTTTATCAAACGCTTTTTATGTTGTTTCTCTGTTTCTGAGAATAAGAAAACGCAAAAATGGCATAAATGGAACATTTTCAAATGGTGCCAATCAATCGGGCCCTAAGACTTGTTTCTTGAACAAAAAATTGACATAAATTTCAATTTTATGTTTCAAGAATCAGATGAAACAAACACATGTTTATCAAACCTTTTTAAGGTCGTTTTTCCGTTTCTTGGCACAGAAAAATACAGAAACGGTTTTTCACGTTTCCAGAAACAAAAAATGGACTTTTTGGTGTTTGATAAACCTGTTTCTCGAAACGTTTTTTACAGACATCAAACCCAATAGTATCATTGGATGCCCAAAAGGGAGAAAGGGTTCGGTTGCCTGTTTCTAGGTTTAAATAGTTGAGAGAATTATTGAGCACAATAGTTTTTTTTTTTTTTTTCTCTCAAATTCGTTTCAACTTGTTTCGTCAAAGTCGTTTCTAGAATTGTAAATAGGCATAAATTTTGATTTATGTTTCTAAAAATGGGTGAAACGAAACAACTTTATCAAACGCTTTTTAGGCTGTTTCTCCGTTTTCGAAAACAAGAAAACATAGAAACAACATAAACAAAACGCAAACGTTGCCTTAAATATGATTGTTTTCACAAGGGGTATATCTGTCCAATTGGTCTCTGGTGATACAGATATGAGATTTGATATTTGTCCATATTGATCCAGTATTAGACGTAATGTCGAGAAAACGTATCTCGTATATGTCGTTACCGCCAGTCGATTTAGGTATCGTAGTACCTAAATCCATTAGCAGTTTGGCATCATATCTCACATGGTCCTCTTTGATATCATTTTTATTTTTTATTTTTGTTCATAAAAATGGTTTTGACAGCATTTGGTATCATTTGTAGAGCTTGTTTCTATTTAAAAAAAATTGATAAAACACAAAAATCAAAAAGAGATCAAGAGTCATTTATGTGTTTTGGCCAAAATTGATTTTCAGTTATTTTTGTGCTGAACTTTAATGAGCACATGCTTAAAGTCTCAATATGAAGGGGGTATAATAGTCATTTTCTTTGCAATTAGAAATCCAAGCCCTTTACCCTCTCTTCTTCCGTCTAAAGTGGAGAAAGAGAGTTATAAGAAAGATGGATGAAGGGAATCTCTTCACCTATTTCTTGAAAAAATCATTTTGCACATAAAGATACCAAACTATTTCTCACAAAAAACCATTTTTGTCAAATAATTATCAAATTATTTTTATGTTTTGATAAAAAAATAATTTTCATTAATGATTTTTATTAAAGATAAGAATAAAAAAGAAAAATGATATCAAAGACGGCCCTACAAATCCATTACTTAAGGCTGCGTTTGGTGATTATATCTCTCAATCTACAGGTCTATTCTTTTTTTTTTTTATGAAATATCTACAGGCCTATTCATTCTTAGAATATGTACACAAAGATTCCAAAATCAAGCAGCCATCCCAAGTTTGACTTCTTTTTCTCATCCTCTGACATAAGAAATCCACCAACGCTTCCTCTCAAACTCTCATGTGCCATCACGAACGATTGCACCAATGAAAGCAACAATGAAAATGACGATGGCCATGACGAATTGATGATGAGCTTTCTCTCTCTCTCTTTAGATCTATGCCTGGCTTCACTGTCACATGAGAAAGAAAAAAAAAAAAATGATAAAGGGTTAATGGTTATGTAAAAATAAAATAACGCATAAGATAATAGAAAAAACAATGATAAATATTGCACATAGATTTATAAGGTTTCATAAAATTATCTACGTTTTCAATAAAATGAGATTTTATTGAAACTATCAATTGACAATAAGTTTACAGTAGTATTCGTCCTCACACCTCTTAGAATTATCTATTAAGAGAATAATTTTCGTTACAAATATATGTCAAAAAACCCTAATATCAAAAAATACAAAACCGTCTTCAAATAAAATATTTGAATGGAGGTGTGCTCTCTACACTCTTATGCAAGGGGCCTTCTTGTCCCCTTGCAATTTCCACAAGATTATGATTATATCACAAGACATGCACTTAATACTCTTTGTATTAAATTGCCAAAAATACAAAACATGGTACACTCATAAGTTAATGGGTAATGATAAATAGAAGTTGGAAGCTGAGCTTTCCCTTTTTTTTTTTTTAATATTTTCAGTGATATGAGATGAGAGGGCATGAACCATCCCACCATTTTCACATTTCGGGGCAATTCGAAGTTCCAGTATCCATGCAAATCCATCATCCTCGAAGTCAATAATTTATTTCATTACATGGATTCCCTTTCCTATAGAATAATTGTTCATCTCGTGTCACTATCTCCTACTATGTATAAATTAAGGCTTCCCAGTTTCTATTATCTAATTCTTCTTGGTTGCGCAGTTTTAGGATCTGCAACTTCTCCATTTCCTTTTGCTAGTTCCTTCTCCCTCCTTTTTCTGTAACTGTTCGATTCTGTTTTGGATTGAGAAGAGGAACCAGGAGGGTTTGAAACCCATTACTTATATTAAGAATAGAGTTGTAAAACTGGTAAGTTGTAATGGATTCTGCAACCTTGGGGATGATAGCTTCTTCGTCTTGCTTCTCCATAATACCCAACCATAAATCGTCTCCTTTCAGGACTTACAGGCACTTGCAGGACAAGATATCATTCCGCAGATCCCTGCGGCTTAAAGTTAAATGCGTTCATACCCCCAATCCCATTTCATCTTCTTCCTCGTCCTCTTCTCCTCTCAAGTTCGATGCTAATACTCAAAACCCTAGTTCATCTGTTTCCTGCTCCGCTGTGACAGAGGCTTCGTTGGGAACCTCTGAGCTTGCCGTCCACAAGCTTCAACGTCTTGTTTCAGAGTTTCAATCTCTACCCGAGCCCATTGATCGCGTCAAACGTCTCTTGCATTATGCGACGCTTCTCCCTCTGTTTCACGAGTCTCGGCGTTTACCGACCAATCGAGTTATGGGATGCACTGCTCAGGTGTGGCTGGACGCCAGTTTGGATGAGTGTGGGAGGATGAGGTTCTCTGCGGATAGTGATTCAGAGATCACCAAAGGGTTCTGCTCTTGCTTGATTTGGGTTCTCGATGGGGCATTCCCGGAGGAAGTACTGGGTATGAAGACAGAGGATTTGGCTGCCCTCAATGTTGGGCTGCCTGGTCGTGCTCATTCAAGGGTGAATACGTGGCATAACGTATTGATCAGCATGCAGAAGAGGACCAAAGCTCTTGTTGCCGAGAGGGAGGGTAAGCCTACTCTGGATCCTTTCCCATCTCTGGTTATCACCCAGGACGGTATCCGGGCCAAAGGAAGCTATGCTGAAGCTCAGGTTGGTAACCATTTGTCCTCTTTTCTTCTTTGTTTCTGTGCCCCTCTACTTTTGCATCTCCACCTCCCCAATCCCCAGAAGAAGGAAAAAAAAATCAATTTTGCTCACACATACATATGCTGAAAGGAATGGACAAAATGGTGAGCAGAAATTTTAGCTGTGTTTAGCTTAAACAGTTACTAACTTTAAACTGGGAAGGGTTTCTGACATTCAAGCATGGGGCGGTTCCTCCGCGTTTGCCTAATGGAATAATTAATTAATTGCAAACATTCAGAGAACTGATGAATTGGATTACATTATAACATTTAACCTGCTGATCACTCAAACCCAGTGGAGATGGAAATAAGTTTGATTTATGTGGGGAAGCAATTTACATATCTATCTTCTTGTACATAATTCTACTTTACTTTTTTGAATTTTATTCTTGTATGTGACTTTTCGGACTCTCTTGATATCTTTTTATAGCTCATCAGCATGGAGTAGAAAACTCAGTGATGGAGTTGGATGCAAAAGAAATAATCCAGGGCCAGGCCGTTCATCATATGCACTTCAACTGTGCTTTGAAGATTCAGCTACTATTAACTGTTATTAAGTATATGCTGTGGTCAAAATGTTTGTAAACACGACTTTTTTATAGGACGTAGCTTTGATCAATTAGCTGATAGCCTGATAGGCTATGGCTCCAGCTCATGTTTGAGATGGAGCTAAAGCTTCTGTAACTATTCCAGATAATTTCTGGCGTTTTGGTTTTGGCAATAAAAGAGAAGTCAATTTGATGCAGTTGGGCGATGGAAGGGATCTCTTTGATTTGAGAATTTTACTATTTACTTTCCTTTTTTGTTTAGAAATTAGTTTGATAGTATTTTAATTTAGATTTGATTTTTATTTAGTTGCTATATAGGTTAGTTTCTATTTTCAAGTAGTTGCCATTAATTGTCTGATTTTTCCTTTATATTGGACATGTAATCGATGGAATTTTTAGAGAGATTTTTTTGAAGAATAGAAATTTGAACGTAATTTTGGTTTTGAACCATGGCTGCCGATTCCCTCTATCTCCCTCGTTCTTCTTTCCTTGATATTCTTCTTTCTTCCTCTCTATTATTCTGATTTTTTTCTCTTCTCATCTTCTTCTTTTCCTTGTTTTCTTTTTCCTTTTTTTTCAATCTTCTTCTTGCTGATATCTTTCACAGCCCCTGTTCTGGGCGACAGAGTACAACTCAAGGAATCAACCGTACCTCCCTGGATACAAGTGCTTTCACCTCCAAACTTTGGGGCTAGGATCACCTTCCTAAGGCGACCTAACGGCAGAGTTCCTGCGACCAGATTCAGCCCCTGTTGTGAGCTTCAAGACCAAGTTCAGATCTGGTTCCCTATTACCGCCAGATCTGAGTTGCAGGGACAATACAACTCCTCTTACTTCTTGTTTGAACTGTTTGTTTGTCGGAGTCAAGAGACCTTAAGGCTGGCAACCTTCGTTTCCAATTTCAGGTCAAACCAAGCCCTATCGAAGGAGTCCTACCGATCGGAAGTTTTTTTTTCTGTCCGCTGGTTTCTGGTTCTCACGACAAGAAGAAGAAGAAGAACAGGTTTTTTTTTTTTATTTATTTTAAAAGAATTTTCCCTGTTATTACAATTAAGCCCTTGTTCCCCAAAGTTATATTCCATTACCCCTTTTCTCTTTGGTAAAATTCAGAATAAGCCTTTGTATTAAAGTTTTTAGTTCTAGAACTACCCCAGCTGCCATATAATTATTTCTAAGACCCTACTGGTTTCTGAAAATTACAAGAATACCCTTCAACCTTTAAATTGAGATATTTTATCATTCTTGTGGGCCCTAAGCGATCCGATTCCCTCGGATCCGCATCACAATTCTGTTGACTAAGCATAAAAAGAATGAGCTGAGTGGTGTTTTTCATCATAAAATAACATAGTTGGGACTTTTCCACTTGTTGCTTGGTAATCATTCAAGATTGGTTCCTAAATCTGTCAAGATCAGTTCACCATTCAGCATTCATAATTTATCTGATCATCGAGTGTTAATGCTCCACAGATGGCATTCATGAAGTAAAAGCAGTCACTAGTTCATTGATCAGTAAGCAGAGTCAGTATATAGATCAAACAAATTGGCTTTTTAGGCGTGTTCCTTATATCTGGTTTCAACAAGATCTAAAGAGTATTGACATGTGGCAGCTCGCATGGGCACAAATTTTGTGGACTCAAGACCCCCTGCTCACATGTCAAATTGCAGCCCAAATAGTGTTGGTCATGTGGCAAAATAAAGCTCTAAAAATCAACATATACCAAGAGAGTGCACACTATTGCATGACTACCAAGAGGGTGCATGTCAATCAATACAGGGATTTATGGCCATACATGGGAGGGTCTTTGGTTGAGTTGTGCTCTGAAATTTGACACATGGGTAATAGAGATTATGCCCTTATTGATCCAACAATTGATATTGCCACATCATCTTTCCATGTTGTACAATTAGGTGGCTGTGCAGGAAGCCCTTCCTGGACCGTGAAAAGGTCATTTTGCCTTACAGAAAAATTAGTATGAAAAGAATCATTTTAGAATTTACTTTTGTAGCATGGAATGAGCATATTTGAATCCATGCCCTTCAACATGGTCTACCGGTGCATTGACCAAAAACTCAGTATTGCCCTTTTAGTTAAATTCATCCCTACTTAACATAGAAACATGCACATGTTAGATCACAAGACCATTTGGATCATTGGACAGGTTAGCTAGAGTATTGGACTGTCGGACTTCGATGCCAGTATTGTACGGCGAAGTCACAGTTTACCTAACCCCAGGCAGGATCACAAAACTAACCCAAATAGGCACTGGTTTCAGCCTTATAGCAGAATATGAATAACACCCAAACAGTAGATAACCGTAGGTTAAAATAACCCTTTCAATTCCTAACAGCACCTAGCAAGAGTATTGATAACCGCAGCCCCAAAGAGTAACAAACTGCAGCAGTGGCAATACTACCATAGGCCTGGAACAAAGCCAAACCACCCAATTTTAGAAACAATGGCTAAACTCGTTGGACCTGCCTTATATTCCCATTGGGTTTGGGTTTCACATGGGTGAATAGCTCTTAAAAATCTCAGACCAAAGTAATATATATATTTTTTTTTCTAGTAACAGAAAAAGGGTGCTCCATGGTAGTGATCATAGCCCCCAGGACAAACCCCCGTATGGCAAGCGGCGCTCCCGTAGGACCAATGGGCGATAGTGGGGCATGCCAAGACTTGAATCCACAACCAGCCGACAGACTAAAGTAATGGTTGGATGTAGAGATATCACAATATCACAAAAATAGAAACTAAACTCAGATTTTAGAAACTAACAGAGATAGACAAACCCAGCCATCTACTGTGCACCAAATCTTGAATGGGAGGTATCGAATGTAGATCCATTCTTCCAAATATCAGTCCCAATCAATGGTTGGATAGGCAGATCTGAGAACTCGAAATCTCTGGGAGAAAACCCAGTTTTGGTGAGCTGCAGGCAGGCTTTGAGCTTCTTCAGTCAACCTTCTGTTGCATCAGCAGGTAGGACACTCTTCTATTGGAATTGATGGGGATCTCAGCCACACAACAGCTTTTGGCTGGTCTCAGTTTTGCAGAGAAATAAAACCTAGAAAAGAAAACCAGGGAATAGATCTCAGTTGGGGAGGAGAAGAAGGGAAGGAGAAGATAGTCTCACCCTAGGCCTCTCACCTTACTGCATCTCACAGGTTTCTTGCACAAAGCAAATCTTTTTGTCATTCATTAATTCGTTCCAAGACCTCTTAGCGTCGATTACATTATATAGGCAAGGAATGGTTGCCTCCAAAATAGAGACTAACAAAAAGGAAACTTAAGAAAAAGGAAACAAAAGAAATTAGAAACTCCAAAATCAAGTAACTATTGCTTGCCTTTGGACTAAGTAGACAAAGTAAAGGGAAACAAACCTCAGTCTTCTAGAAGCTGACAAGACAGAAAATAAAAACTTGACTAAATCAGAAATAAAAACAGGAAATTGTGGACTCAACTCACTGTTCACGCGAACGGTGTCACATGAACAGTAACTTGCGTTAGTGTTCACGTGGACACTAACTCATGAACAGTTTTTTTTTTCCCTGAATTTTATTTTTGTCCCCTTCTTCATGCTTTGGTCTACATTAGCCAGAATGCTCAAACTTCTTGTCTGGGTTTTAGGACATTGGTTTGGACAATTGACTGTGATGAACTCGAAGTTAGTGTTGCTATATATAAATCAACATAAAATACGGCCCTAATGGGCGAGGGGAATTGCATAGAGCTCGCCCGTTGCTTTTCGAAGTAGATGTACTTAAAAGCTGACTTACTAGCCGTTGCAATTCAGGTATCTTGCATGAAACAACTTTGATGATCTTGTGTTGCTTTCTGGTTTGTCTCCTTCAGAATTTAGGCTTTGTTCTCTTAATTTCTGTCATGATGTTATGCTTTTTACCTTCTCTTCAAAGTCGAATCTTTCTTGCAGAGTGTAGCTGCCGATATAAAATGTGAGGTCTGAATAGGCAAAATAGGTCTTTTGTGCTGCTTGCCTAAGAAGGAACTTTATTAATTCTACTATATTGTTATTCAGGAAGATGTGGATGCATTATCGGAGTCCTAAGTTCCATTGTAGTGTAATTGCAGGCGAAGTTTTTGTTCCCTGATGAGTTAAAGATTAAAGAACTCGTCAATGTGCTAAAGGAGAAGAAAATTGGTGTGGTTGCCCATTTTTACATGGACCCGGAGGTTCAAGGTGTCCTGACTGCTGCACAGAGGCAGTGGCCTCACATCCATATATCTGATTCATTGGTTATGGCAGATATGGCTGTTAAGATGGCTGAAGCTGGATGCCAGTTTATCACAGTGCTTGGTGTAGACTTCATGTCAGAAAATGTGCGTGCAATCCTTGATCAGGCTGGCTTTAGAGAGGTACTATTTTCTTCTCAGTTCATCTCTTTCCTATTAAAGAATATATTCACCATAGTTTGAAATTTTGGTCAAAGTACTGAAATTTCAATGGTTTCTTTGGTTTCAACCCTGTTGAAAATACAATAGCGACTTAGGTTTACAAGATTTCGATTGGAATTTGGAAACTAAAGTGATTGAAACGGTTGAATTTTCACTCAAAATGGTCGAAATTGTTTACTGCTTTCCAGTTTTATGGTTTCTCATTCCTATTGCAGGTTTCAATTATTTTTATTTGATGTTGTATATTATAGGAATAAATTATGTGTAGAGTAGGCTATACAAGGGAAAGGATACGATTAGTTAAAACGTACACTAGCTACATATGGTGCAAAACCAAACCACCACTCGGGGTTTTTTCCCCTTCTCTAATCTAATGATTCAAACATGTGTAAACAGGCTTAAATGGTCACTACAAGAAGTTTCAGGGAAAATTCCATAATTTGGCCACCAAAATGGCCATTTTGAGTTGACCTGTGTAATGGCCAAATTTCAAGCCCATTTCGCAGATTTCCATGGTATATTTTGGTTTTAACCATTTATTTTTGGCTGCAACTTACGAAGAGTAAACTTGCTCTGCGAAGAAATTCATGTCCTAAGCTGTTTTAGTCTTCACATGTACCAGTATACCATTAAGTGCTAGGAAAGAGGAACCACCAAAAGTCATCCATCACCTGAATGCCTGACATTAAGTTTCCTTGTGGCTGGGCTGTTTAGCATCTGAGTCTTAGCCCACCAGTGATTTTCCTTCCACTTTCAAATTTGCTGCAACTTGTAGACTATGGAATTGCTTAAGAGAAAAGTTTGTACGCTACGTTGCTTTAGCCTTTTCCTGTGCTACAAAATGTAGCCACCAAAAATTATCCACCATATGGGGAGCTTGTGTAAATTGGCTTTACATCTTTTTATTAGGCTTTAGCTGTTTCAAAAGAAATATGAAAACAATATGCAATTTTAAACCAGAAGAAATTGAAACACCATCAATAATTCCCAGTCTCTCTTTTTTCTTTTAGTTTCCATGGTGCTATGTAATATGTATTAGCTCCAGGATTCCTTCTTACTTACGAGTCTAATGACTCTGAGGTGAAAAATAGGTAGCTTGAGGGAGCTTCAGCAGTGCCATATTCCAGGGTTACCCTGAACAAATTCTTGTTTCTTGTTACTGTATAAAATATATGCGTGCATGTTTCTCTGCCATGATGAATGAATTATATGACCAATCCTAAGTTCCCCTTGAATGGATACATCCTTCAATATCTCACAATAGGGAATCTGTTTCTTCTGAATTTGCTCCCTATTTTTATTCAAACTCATAAAAGGAATCTGTTTCCCATTCTTTCAGTGAGAATGCACTTCATTGTAACTTGGCATGGGGTTTCAACTATCAATTTTCTCTTCAAGACCAATTCATCTATCTAACTGGATGGATTCATTCATGATTATTATTTTTTGAGAAGGTTTGGATGGGATTTATTAAATAAGAAAGAAGGAAGTAAGGAACATCATCATTTATCCTTCACATGCCCAAAATTCTGTACAGGCCCATTGCTTGGCCAACCCACCCTGCCTTAGCAGTGAGAGGATATTAGCATATAAATCCTGTTTCATTTGTTAAGAATTGTGACTCTTATATGCCTAAGAGCGTCTATTTACACAAAGTAGAGATGTCCTTTGCGTCTTCTATCCTAGGACCAACCTTCTGTTGTTTTGCTCTGGTACTTGTGCGTTTCTTCTTGTAGTGTGTTTCATTCAACAATTTCTCTTTTCCTGAGGGAATGGTTGAAACTGTAGTTTAAGCATTTCTAATTCCAGATAGGTTGGCCACAATGCGGCCAATCCTTATCAAATGGACAATTGGAGGTCCATGTGACTACTACTCCCCCTTCCACGTCACCTATATGTTCCACCTTGTTTTAGATTTCTCTTTGTAATTTGGCCTTTTAAGTTTCAAATTATCTGTTGTGCGTGAGTTGGGCCCAGGAAAATGTAAGACGGATCATGAACCAAAGAAGCCAGCCAAATAAAAGCAACATGACAAATGCAGATTATCAATTTCAGATCCCACCTACAAAGGAGAAACCCTAATCCTTGCACATTTCTAATTATAATCTCAACTCTAGAACACATTTCTTCTTTTTGACAGCATTAATAGTCAAAAGAGAATCCTATTCTCTCTCTCTCTCTCAACAAGCTAAAAAGAAAACCATTTACAGAAGCCCTGTGACAAGGCTTTATATAGACCGTAAATTCTATAAAACAATATGATTATATGACAGCTCATATAGGCCTCAAAACCCTAATTGAGTGGATTCGAAGACAGGACTTGACCATTCACGTTTGATATGAATTGGATTCATCAGTTAAACATTGTCAAATGACAAATGCACAGAAAGGAGAGTTATTTTTCTCCACTTATGCATGAAGCTTTCTGGGCCATCAACTAAGCTGCCTGATGGAAAAATTCGAAGGTTGTCGGGATCTCTCTGCTGGACAACTCATCTAGCAAACTCTCAAATTCTCAACTCATCGAGCTTCCTTCTTTTTTTTATTTTGTGGGGGGGGGGGGGGGAGGGGAGAGGGTGGCGGTGGGGTGGGGCAGGATTGGGCTGCACAATTTAGATAGTAAGATGATTTCTTTTATCCCAGAGAAATGTTATTTCATTCAGCTGTGATGTTTTACTTCTGATTTGATGGACTCCATTAGATGTTCCATATTATGTGATTTAACAAATGACAGTTCCCCATCTGCTTCTAGTTATATCTATTTGTCTTTTTTAACTGTTTGTCAAGCATATTCTGTCTCCCTTTGTTCTCTTTAATGTTCTGTATTTGGCTATTTATATTAGCCCCACAGACATGTGACTTTTCTGTTGGGAACTAATGTGCTTCCATTTTCGTTTTCTTCATGCCATCTTGATGATGAAAAGTCGTTTGCAGGTTGGTGTGTATAGAATGTCAAATGAACGCATTGGTTGCTCTTTGGCTGATGCTGCAGCTAATCCTGCTTATATGAGTTTTCTTAACTTAGCATCTACAGCACCTCCTTCTTTGCATGTTATCTACATTAACACCTCACTGGAGACAAAAGCTCAAGCCCATGAACTTGTGCCAACGATTACCTGCACTTCTTCAAATGTTGTGCAAACTATTCTGCAGGTTGGTTGTTTTCTAGCTCTATCATCTACCTTTCAGTTTACTTTTGGGTTTCCATCACCGTTAATATCTCTTAAATTGTCTTTTTCAGGCATTTGCTCAGATACCAAATTTACATATATGGTATGGTCCTGATTCCTACATGGGTGCAAACATTGCAGAATTGTTTCGGCAGATGGCGAGCATGACAAATGAAGAGATTGCTGAGATACATCCGGAGCATGATAGAAACTCCATAAGATCATTGTTGTCTCACCTGCACTATTACCAGGTAGTTCCTCCCATTCACTGTCTGTGGGATGAGCCTTTTCTTTAATAAAATCGTAAGAAGGTTTACCTGGTTGGAACATGAAAATATTGGAAGAGGAAATGGAAACAAAAGGCACAAAATGATGCTTGTTTTTCTTTTCCCTATTTTCATCTCTTGGCAATGAATATTTTTCTCTGTTCACCATGCTGCTCCATGGTTTACCAAATTTTAAGCCAGCTGAGACTCCACCACTTGGCAAGACAGGAAAGCACGACATCTGCATCCATACTGCATTGTTACTAGGCAAGCTAAATGCCCACATCCTTTTCCAAACCTATGCTGCATGTTTCAACCATACGAGAAGACCCCTCCATCAAATTACCTTGTGCACCCCTACTGAGAGCTCAACCTACAACCTGCATTATTGAATGGTATGGTGAGGCCCAAGCCCCCGAGAGGATGGTCCATCTGCAACTCAATATATGAACATGTTTCTGTACCTACCTTTTTGTCCCATAATGCACATGTTTCTTGATTGGACTCTTATAAAACAACGGGTACTGCCTCTGGGATTGACATGAATTTTGATGTTATCTCTATTTGATTTGCATGGATTGTACTTTTCCATAACCGCTTTTGGGGGGAATGCTCCTGTTTGTTTCTTCGAAGAAATATCACATTAATTATTAGGTCCAAAACCCTTATGGTGTCATTTCCCAAGGTTCCGTTTCTTCTTACATGATAACTAGCATCTTTTTAAGAATATTTCTTACTTTTACATATTAATAGTGAGTGTGTTTGTGTATTCCACTCCACCTCTTGGTTTTCTTATCAGGGACATGAAAATTCTACTGCAGGATGGGACATGCATTGTACATGACCTATTTGGACATGAAATCGTGGAGAAAATACAGGAAATGTACTGTGATGCATTCCTAACAGCTCATTTTGAAGTCCCAGGGGAAATGTTTTCCCTGGCAATGGAAGCAAAGAGAAGAGGAATGGGAGTGGTTGGTTCCACCCAAAATATATTAGATTTCATCAAACTAAGGGTCCAAGAGGCTTTGCACAGAAATGTTGATGAAAACCTTCAGTTTGTGTTAGGAACAGAATCAGGGATGATTACTTCAATTGTTGCATCTGTACGCAAACTATTATGTTCTGTTGATTCCCCTGGGAGGGCGAAACTTAACATTGAGATCGTCTTTCCAGTCTCAACAGACTCGTTGTCAAGAACATCAAAAGATCCACCAGCAGGCCTTAATGCTGCTGACATGAATAACTTAGCTGATCTCTCGGTTATTCCTGGAGTAACAAGTGGAGAGGGATGCTCCATTCATGGAGGCTGTGCTTCTTGTCCATACATGAAGGTAAGCATTCACGGATTTGCATTAGTATGCTGAGGCAACAGTATTTTAACTATTTTTGGAACTCTAGAATCTAGACATGCATGGATGTATCTGCTAAGAATCATAATTTTTTAATTATAATTCTAGATCTATTGGAAAATAAGGAAAAAAGCTTTTACCTATTCCAATTGACAGTCCACAATATCTGTGTGGTCTCTCCCCCACCTGGCTCCCATATTTTGGATTGATTACTTCAACCCAATCCGGTTATTAATCTTCATAACTGTTCCAAACCCAATTCTAACCAAACCTGATGTTGGGAAAACTCTTCTTGCTAATTTTTCTTGGCGTGTCAAGGTTCCGTGTTTGGATTATTAATTTGGTGAGTCCTTAATATCATGATTATTTACCATGATCTATATCCAATTTTGTTGTTTCACTAATGAAACAATTAGAGAACTATAAAATGTTTCAGAATGTTAGATTGCCATGGTGCAACTGTTACAGGTTGGTGGATGTTAAGGTTGCAGTCGTCAATACTTTGTTGGATCTTTGGCTATAAATATTCTCTTCAAATTTGCCTTTGAAGAAATCACATTTTGACTCAATTTTTACTTCTGCCCACCAGATGAATTCTCTCAGTTCACTGTTAAGAGTATGCCACCAGCTACCTGATGATAAAAATGCAATTTCACCCTATGAAGCTGGACGATTCAACTCAAGAACCCTACTTGGAAAATCAGTTGCAGAAGTTGGATGTGAGCCAATTTTGCACATGAGACACTTCCAGGTCAGTTCCCAGTACTAGAAAAGCCAATTTGAAGCATCTAATCCTTCTGATTCAGCATTAAAATTACGATGGTTGGTGTTTCAGGCAACAAGAAAATTGCCAGAAAAGCTTGTTCATCAGATCGTACATCCATCGGGAAATGGGTTGCTACCATGCTAACGGTTCAAATAAGTTTTCAGAATACTGAAAGTTTCAGTTCCTGATGTTTTCAACTTCTGATGCACGCAAAGGCAAGGAGCACTGACCTGGGTTATGGAGTTGAGAGGATCTTTGCCCATCAAGCAAAGTTAATTCAGAATATTTCTTTTGTTCGTTTAGCTTCCAATAAATATGTTATATCCTCGGATTTTCATTTCTTTATTTCTTCTTTTGAAAGAGGGGGGTTGTTTGAAGGAACCAGGGTTGGATGGTTGCCTTCTGCCCTATATGCTTTTTCTTTAGATTGCCCCTCAAATTATAGTGTTACACATAATTTTAGAAGATAATTTATTGGTTTCTGCACAAAGGGATAGAACAAAATTGATCTTTTTAATTCCAAATGCTAGGTTGTTCTTGATCGGCTCGATTATGAAGTTTTGTTTTGTTTTGTTTCGTTTTATTTTTATTTTTTATTTTTTATTTTTTTAATGAAAGAAAAGAAATTCATTAATTAATAAATGTAATACAGAATATTAAGAGTGTGGATCAGGTTCTCGTATGGGAACCATTCTTATATGGTCTGATCCACAGAGATGGAGTTCACCACAGGGTTTTTCGTTGGGTGGATTCCATTTGTGTGGATCAATCCCGTACAAGAATGGTGTTCTCGTACGAGGATCTGATCTGCTCTCGAATTTAGATATCTGGGTTAGAGTTGTTAATGCGGAGCCTATTGGTCATAGCCATTGTGGCTATATCATGCATGAGTAGGACTAGGTCGTTGTTAGCCATGAGAACAAAATAGGTGTATACAGAAAGTTGCAGACATCCAAAAGTAGAGGTAAAAGAGCTCCAAGGTCATGATTTGGAGCTCTCAAAAATTAGTTCTTCAATCTCCTATCGAGTCAGTTCTAAGTTTTTTCAATTCTCCATCCTCCTAATACTTGTTTCATCTCATAAGCTCCGATCGTTTGTTTCTAAGGCTTGTCCTGTCATCATAATAGAGTATACTCAACTATGAAGTCAATAGACTGGAAATCAGATTGGGGTGATAATGCAGATGAAGTTAATAAACATGTAGACAATGATGGAGAGAAGTCAAATTTCTTGAGTGCCAATGAAGTTGTTAATGCAGTTGAAGTTAGTAAACTGGAAGACAATAATGCAAAGAAGTCCACAAAATTTGAGTGCCAATTATGCTAATAAATGGCTGAAAATGGTAAGAGTATTCTCCAAGCTCATGCTAATAATGATTCCTTTGTCATTGCCGAATCAATTGTGAACCAGAGGTTAATGGCCCTTACATGACAAGTGAGGGCAAGGATCTAGGGTCTTAAACTCAGAATCGGGGATCGAATTGGTCCCTGCAGATTCCAATCTGGATCAGATTTGGTTCCAAAAACCCCAGAATTGACCCCTCATAGCTGAAACCCAATGATCCCCTCTCAAAAACCCTAGAATCGGCAGTTCCATGATGGCCCAATTCTCATTTTTAAACGATGGAAAGAATCTAACCATATGATTGGGATAGAATCCTCAAGGGATGCCAAGTGTATCAATGGTAAAGGTATAACTACTATCTTAGGAAGACAATCCTGAATTTAAAAATTGAGATAGATGTACTGCCAAGTGTATCAATGGTCAAGGTACAACTACTATCTTAGGAAGACAATCCTGAATTTAAAAATTGAGATAGATGTATTTTCCAACCTTTTTTTGTATTACATTTCACTAGAATATTTTACCCTTTTTAATCCTCATGAAATTTTGTAGTAGTGGAATGCTGGAAGGGTTCCATGCTTACAAATCAATCAAACATAAAGACCTCATTCTCCTCAATAACAAGATTGATTTAATGAATGCTACTTCTACTGGAGCAGTCGAATGTTGGGAGCAATGCATTCTGGCTAATCAGTTGAAAATAAAGACTTCATTCACCATTCCACCATTGCTTCTACTTCTCAAGCACAAAGAACAGCTTCTGATTCTCGAGCATAAGTTACATAACAGAGGAACCTGGGTATTCAACTATTGTCTTCAATTATATACTCACTGCAAATATTTAAGAACTAATGATGGGCAGGCACAGTTGGTGCTCCTTGTACCCTGTTGAGGAACTAATACATTTAGGTATAAAATAGAAGGAT
Source organism: Macadamia integrifolia (assembly GCF_013358625.1). Taxonomy (NCBI): domain Eukaryota; kingdom Viridiplantae; phylum Streptophyta; class Magnoliopsida; order Proteales; family Proteaceae; genus Macadamia; species Macadamia integrifolia. The sequence continues at coordinate 40,155,248 of NC_056561.1, read as the reverse complement.
GCAACAAAGTTGTAAAGGTTAGAGGGGGATGAAAACTAAATGTAGGGTTAAACACCAGATGAGTCATCTATGTTTGCACACCTCTATAAAGGGAAAATGTCCCATTAATCAGAAATTAAAATATCTCAGATAACTTTCTACTTACATAAGCCCCACCTCAGTGTCAAGGTTTTGGAGCCATCTTAAGACGCATTTTCTGTATAAACAAATGAATTGGCATGAACTCACTGCTAAAAAAATGCATGAGAGACGCCACATCTGATCATTCAATCATAAGTACACTCAGGAATGAAATATCATCTCAGTGCTGGCCATGCGGTCAGTTCCGGAGAGAGCTAAACTGTCATGGTAGACGTCAATGTGACCAAATGCATCTGAGCCTGGAGGGCACTCTAAAGCAGCTTCAAGGACCCGATGGTGAACTCCATGCGAATCAATTGAGTGCCCACCTTTGTGGTCATGGCCAGCTAGACAAACCTTCACACAGTTATATCTATGAATCACATCCATAACTTCATCATAATTCCACAGAAGAGCTTCTTCAGTTGCTGCACCTGGGTCAAGAGGTAGGTGGCAGCAGACCACCACCCTCTGTTCATGAGTGCTAGCATCCTGAAGGACATTGTCCAGCCATTCTAACTGCTCCCTCCCAACAGCCCCATTGAACATCAGGAACCTTCTTTCAAGACCCCGCATTCCCGCTGGACTGTTCTTGTCTGCATTAGGATTCTTTTCCTGCAGAAGTTTCAAGGCCTCCAATGTGTTGGGATGCTGCTCAGGCCAACCAATAGCACTAACGTCATAGCCGTCAAGGACCACAAATCTATATTCTGGAGATGGAGAAAAATCATAGTAGGCATGCCCCTCCAGAGTAGGAATCTTCAGTAAAGGGAGTAATTTTTCTCGAGGAAGATTGTAGAGGCAATGATTGCCAATCATGTGGTATACAGGCCCATTAAATTTCTCAAATTCCTGAACAACTTCCTGTACGGCTGTTAAAGACTGCTCTTTAGGGCAGAACCCATCAACAATGTCCCCCAAATTGATAGCAAATTTCAGCTTCTGGTGGTCGTTCCATTTGCTGACTGCCCTTTGCAAGACTAGAATACTATGACAATAATATCGGGGAACTCCAAGGAACGAGCGACCATCAGGAATATCAGCATACTGGACATCTGATATAACTCCAAAAGAGAAAAGTGGTTGCTTCCCTTGTACGCCGACTAATCCATTTGTGGAGGTCATTGGTGGATCACTGGAATGTGTATCCTGTTAAATAGTAAAGATAGTCAAGAAAATATGATAAAAAGATTTCAGTGTCAACTATATTAAATAGCCATCAAGGTCAAGAAACATGAAGAAGCATACATGTCAAAGAAGCAGTCTGAGGAAGAGTCATTTCACCTACGACCTGCCTATGTCATAAAGTTGGCATAGATGCAGCAGGATTGGCAAATAGCATTGGATAGGGGTGATTGACTGAAGGTAGGGATCGATAGATTAACACAATTATTTCCTCATTTAGAATTAGAAAAGGAAAGCTAATGGTTTGAGACTCTGCCAACATCTCAAACTGTGAAAGTATTCCAGAAAGGAAACAAGGAGAATCTTCCTAATAGCCAAATGCTACGGTTTAGCTATCCACCAGCCCTCCACTGTTGATGAAATCAGTAGCACATACAAAGGAGTTCACCACTGAGGATGGCAAAACTCCAGCAAAACCAACATATTCTTGAAAAGGCAAGCATTTACCATGAGCAGATCCACATTATCACAAACACGAATGGAAATCAAACCTCTAGTTCTTGATTCATTGCTATTGAAGAATCACACATCTTAAATCAATTGTTTGCAGAAACAATCAATCTGATTATGGAAAGTGAAGTTCTATTCGAATTTCCATATACAAAAGAAGTGCATGGTCAACAACCACCAAAACTGACAAACATTCTAGTGATTGTTAAACTATTTTTGCTACTAAATGGATAACCTTGATACAGGAGAGTTTGATTACAGAATTCACCAACTGGACATAGGGACACTAGACCCATAAGGAATTGCACAACTAATAGATTCAAATAAAAAAAAATTGGGATAATCTAGCATTAACAAGAGAAGCATATTATGTATATATTAATTCAAAATCAAAACATTGGGATGATTAAGCATCCATAACTCACACCACAACAAGTGCTTGCTGATGCTCCAACCAATGTACCAAAGACGAATCGATGAACAAAACAAAATAGGAAGCCAGGTATCCTAGAGATGAGTGGATGAAACCTAAGCCCACTCTTTTCAAAACCCACCTGGAAATCCAAGGGGTTCGCTTGGTGACCCATCTTAAATCTCCCCTCTCCAAACCTTTCGCGTCCAAATTAAAATGCGAGAAGAGAGACAGAGAGTAAGAAGCTCATAGTTGATCAGATGCTCTGAATCGAGATATAAATCAAGTCGCCGATGAAGAAAGAATTTCCAAATTTTCCCTTTTTAATTATTGCAGAAACAATAAAACAAGAATCTAACTAGGGAATAATCATAATCAAGAGGAACAAAACACATGCAGAAGGGGATGGGTAGAGAGAGAGAGAATGAGAGATTTACTTGCAATCTTAAGAATCCGAACAAATTCGATCTCAGTTGTTCAGTGGGCGATGAGAGAGGGTGAGAGCGATTGGGAGTTGGATTATGATTCGGTCGTCCCGTCCAAATCGTCCGATAGCCCCGTGTAGACTTCACAGCAGAGAGAGAGAGAGAGAGAGAGAGAGAGAGAGAGTGGTTGCCTATGGGCTATGGCTATGAATCTCTGGTTTTGCAGAATTACCAAAACACCCTCGATTTTCTATAAACCACATGAGTGATATCTGTATTGTATCGGTGTATATGGAGCCCGATTCTGATACAGATTGGATGAATATTTCGAGATGGAAAGGAGGCAAACCTAAAGTCTAAAGACACTCCTTACTCCTTAGAAAGCTAGTAGGGTTCGAGGTTTAAGCTCAGGTATTTCACTGTAGCAGCAGCTATGGAGACGGTGGAGGAGACGAAACCCGGCTCTGGTGCAGGAGAGAAGGACAAGAAGGAAGTGAAGGACGTGAAGGAGAAGGAGGGGCGTGACCTGCTTGGGTCGCCGACGTTTAAGGAGTTGGAGAATGGTCGATTCAAATGCATAGAGACCGGCCACGAGATGCCTGCCAAGGAAATGGGGTCTTACGGTGAGAGCAAGCGCTGTCGATTGGGTCTCATTGACGCTGCTCTCTCTCTCAAGAAACCTCCCCTGAACATGTTCAAGCAGGACCCTCTCAGCCGGTATGTCTTTAATATGTTCCTCCCTCTCTTTCGAGGTTTTTGTGATTTAATTCAATAGTGATGGTATAGAATTCTAGCACAGAAAATTTTTAAGATTGAATGAGGGGTGAAAACTGAAAACAGCTCCGTTTGGATTGGGTTTCTTCTGCCTTAATATGATGTTCTCATACGATGAGGGATTTACAGCTTGTGCTTGTAAGCTTAAACTCAAATATAGTTTTAATTTCCATTCTAAAGCTGTGTAAATCTTTGTGATCGTGAATTTTTGGCATTTGTGAAGATTTCCACTGGGAGGCTTTAGTGGAAATTGAAGATTAAGTATTTGTCAAAATCTGGACTGAATTGTCCCAGATTTCCTCATTAGATATGAGGAAGCTCTTGAAAACAGAAGCCAAGTAGTTGATTCTGAATACTCTGGGATCGGGCTTATTGACTTGTTTTTGTGGTCTGTGGTACTGTTATCTAAGTCATAAGCCAAGCTAATGAACACCACTTGGCAGTGCCAGCTAAGCTCCCAGATTCTGCTCGGTAACTTGCAGCTTTTTAGAGTTCCATGATAATAGTTGATTCCCAAAAGAAATACAAATTAGAATGAACTAGCAGAACACAAATTGTTGGGCCATTCTACCTCTTAGCATTTGAGAATGAGTCAACCCACTTGAAGACAGTTTTTTAGATGAATATGGTGGGATGTTTGAGATTTCAAAGTAATATTCACAGACATCCAGTGACCTGTTTCAGGGTTGTGTGTGGGTTAGGATTACATGTTGATTGCAAGCTATGTCTAATTTGGTGAGAATCAAGTACGGAAGAGCCCTGGAATTATATTCTGTTCAGTATCACTGATAAGTGAAGAGCTGAAGACTTGTTTCTAGTGTATTTGATTGCTAGGCTTCATCCATTTTGAATTGTGTCAAGATGTCTACAATGGAACTAGTAAGATGATAAAACTAAAATGCCCTCAAAGAAATGGAGTGGCCTAAGATTTTTTATTACAATTCCATCCAAACTTGGTATTTTAAAGGCCATCAACATAAACCAATATGGTAGTAACATGAGGTCTAGTGCGATGAAGAAAGAATTAAATCAGCTGTCAAGCCTCTGAATACGAGCTCCAAAAGGTGGTTATGCAACTGCTAGTACCAGGTTCCTGGTTATTGGACTGTTTATGAATTTGTGCTACTCACTAATGGGTATGACCCCTGACAGAATTAATGCTCGCTCCACGTGAATACATTTTCCTCTCTAATGCTGAATAGAAACTTTGAATGAGACATCTTTCATGACAGTAGGAGAAGCAAATATATGAATTCTTTGAGGCTTCATTATTGGGCTGTGAGTATCTCCACAGTGAGTAATAGGTTTTGGCTAAATCTTTTTGCCATGAATCTTGTTTTGTAACATTTATACTGTATTAGCCTTCTCCATTAGTGTGGAATATCCATTTTCATCTGCCCATAGTCATCATGAGATGGAGCTCAACCCAATCAATTGCATTGAAGAATAAAAAAATTAAATTCTTTCTCTGGTTTCAGCCTTCCCAGATGATCTTTAGACACTTCAGTGTAACAAAAGTTTCCAATGCTATGGGGTCTGCGAATGTAATGGTGTTTGATGCCATGAAAGTATGAACAGTTGTAGATTGGAGAAGAGAAAATTCCAGTGTCATAGATCTGTGAACCTCATGAGTGTCACAATCTCAACTCAGAAGAAGTATTTTGTTTTATTTTTATCCACCCCCTATTTGTATGGGTTCAAATTTGGAGGATCCCATGTGATATCTAGGATTTTGGGTTTCCCTGTGTCACCATTTCTGTGAGTTTAGGAAATCCCATTGGTCAATACTTTCTCAAGTGATTAGTGAGATATTGATTTTTTTTATTTTTTATTATTTATGATGATATTGAGTGAGTGACAACTGAACTGATAGAATTGAAGAGACTACAGCTTACTTATGAATGGTTGAACTTTGACTATTCTTTGTGATCATCTCTTGCAGTTACTATTATTATTTCCCAATGTGTTATTTTTGGTATTCTACGTTGTTCATATGTCATTTAATCTTATTGCAGATCAAAGTTAATATGCAAGCTGACAGGAGATACCATCAATAAATCCGAGGAACATATATGGAAGCATATAAACGGGAGAAGATTCCTCAATAAATTAGGTCTGTATTTTGACGTTCTAGTACTTTCTCATCTTTTTCTGATGAGGAGAACCACTGAATCCCTTCTCCAAAACCTGTACCGGTTGCTCCTTGTTCCTGTGTTCTCAAATTTTATTTCTTTTGTTTTCCTGTGTTCTCAAATTTTATTTCTTTTGTTCTCTTAGTTTCAGGATCAATGTACTTTTGGCTTAGCTTTTCAATGTACAATGCAGTTTTTCAGTGTTTCAAGTGCCAATATTGTTAAGTTAAAGTGCTGTTGTGTTGATAAAATGGATGTGTACAGTGTTTATGGGACAGTTATCTTCCTCTATATTCACGTTGGAGCTTTTGACTTGTATGCTACAAATATGCAACATCTTGTTTATTAAATGCTGGTATTTTGTAAACAGAACAAAAGGAGCAAGAAAATTTAGCATCATGTGGCACAGTACTGGAAGAGAGTAAGCAGCTGTCTCGCAAGGTTTCAAAACCAAAAGTGAACGGTAAGCAGCTGGCTCACAAGGCTTCAAAACTAGGAGAGGATGGTAAGCAGTTGGCTCACAAGGCTCCAAAACTAGAAGAGGATGGTAAGCAGCTGTCTCACAAGGTTTCAAAACCAGAAGTGAATGGTGTGGATATGGATTTGAAAAACAGCACTGGCCTGGATGTCTCTGAGCCAAGGAGACCTAGTGATAATGAAAGTGATTCAGAAGAAGACGACTTTTGGATCCCTCCTGTTGGGAGCCGCTGGGACAATGATGATGGTGGAGATCGATGGGGTTCTGGTACAGACTCAGAGCAGGAATCTGAGGAAGGTATTAAAGTGGGTAAGTGTGATAATGGCCTTAAAGTATTAGCAACTTAAATATTTTAACATCATTAACTAATTTGAATTCCTTATCTTATGCCCCCCTTCATTAGCAGGATTAGGAAATAGTTTTATTCAATTACTAGAACAGTCAGATACTAAATAAACAAAATGATTATGGCCCTCATTTTTCCTTGGATACCAAAAGATGTGAATGGTTGTGGTGTTATCTAGTGCTTGCATAACATCATATAAACTGTAATATTTCTGGTGGAGTGGAATATTGTATGCCTTAATCTTGTTGACAAATAGGGAAACAAGCATAACTTGTCAAATGGGTCAAGAGGTCAATCTAGGATCTATTAGTTTCAAAGAGAAAATTCTTTAGATAACCGCCACTTAATTCTCTGAGGACCTGGAACTGAGATGATTTATCAAACATAGCCTGACTTTCTCCTTCCATTTATTCACTTATTCTCTCTTACCCGATCCAACAGTAACATGTTGGAATGGTAGCAGCCGAAACAACCCTGTAATCGAGTTATACATCTGAATGTAATCCATCTACAGTTGTTTTAATGATGGTGAGCTTCTTGGTAATCCAAAACTAGGATTTGTAAGTTCCTGCACAGTAAAATGAATCTAAGAGCTTCTGGGTGGGACAGAGTTACTAAACATCAACCATGGTTGACTTGGGTGGCTAAAGTGAACTGGTTTAACCGTTGGACAAATTCAAAGGGTAACGTAACATTTACATTTATGATCACAACAAATGAAGTTCAGAGAACTGATCTTAAGACCCCTATCCCCTAATATTTGATAGAAAGTAGGTAATGCCTTCAAGCAATGTCTTGCCAAATATGGTTTTAATCTCCTTGTTTTCATCATCAGATGGAGTAGATGGAAGTGGCACCGAGTCGGGAGAGCTTTCCAGGCGGTATGTCCCTCCCATCTTCCTTTCTATTTGTTTGCATCTGACATGCATTTCTTACAGTTATTGAGGTTCTTTATAACTGTTCTATTGATTTACAGAACGAAGCGAATATCCATTGAAGTTGGACCCAGTAGCTTTGCCTCGAGAAAGAAGAAGAGCAAAACCAATAACTGAGGCTGAACAAAGAAGTGGCCTTTTTCTTTGTTCTCCTCTCCCACAAACACTTTTATTTCTTCCTTCTGTATGCACAAGGTTGAAGCCTTGAAGGGCTATCACATGTTAAAACAGATTTTAACCTTGCTTTAATCTATCTGATAGTGTGAGGGGTCTTTATGTTAGATTATCAAATAGAATTTTGTAATTTTTGCGAGGCTCAACAAAATTTCTGGAAATATTGTTGTATGGAATATGGTTGATCTTCAGGTTGAACTATTTCACTTTAGGTGAGCTAGTCTTATACACCATGCAGTGATTGGTTCCAAGCAGAGTGTATGTATGGCCTTGTCTAGTTAAACTCTACATTTCTGCATGTGCAAGGTCCGGGAGGATTATGCAGCCTTACCCTGAAAATATCGAGAGACTGTTTCAACTGTTTGATCATCAAGTCGTAATATTCATATTTTACCGTTGGAATAAGCACACCCCTTTGATTGTTTTTATTATATCTGAATTTTATAAATCATCTTAGATAAAGATTCTAGCTTTTGTCTCTTCAAAAACCCAAATGCTTCGAAGAGTAGTAATAGTAGTAGTTGTTTCACCAAAAAAACAGGAATGTCATAATCCATTGAAAAAATCAAACGTATAATTTGATGATGATGATGGTTACTAAAAAATTTAATATCTAAGTAAGCTTCCACTGACCGAATGGTAGATAAATTATTTTATTCTACGCTATGTGACGTGGGATCCACTTTTGGTATCATTTGAAGCTTGAAATGTTAGGTTATGAAGAAACCCAATGTGATGTATTGTGTTGTGATTGGTTAATAATATGTGCCAATTTGTCTACCTGTTGAACTCTAGAAGGGACAAGATACTTATTGCTCAAGTTGAATTATTCATATTGCTCAAGTTGAAGGTTAGAATTTCAAATATATATATATATATATATATATATATCTCAAGTTGAAGGTTAGAAGTTCAAAATATATATATATATATATATATATTTTTATATATTTTGCTTCTATGTCAACACATGAGTCAATGGGAGAACACTTTGAAGCATCAATAAGGGTGGATTTTGAGTTTTCATGCGGGGTGGGGAGGTCAGTTTACCCCACCTGCAGGTTTTCTGCTATGCTCCTAGATAGTTTTTTTCCCTTAACTTTAGGGATGAATGATTGTTGTCATGTTGTGTACAGCTTGTGCTCTCTAATGGGATGGGAAAAATGACTGCCTTGCTCCCGGTTATCGATGCCTTGCCCCCCCGCACTGGTGCAGGGCTCATACCCGGATATAATATTTTTTCGTAATTTTAGGGTTGATCACACTACATACATTGAAGTGGCACTTCCTTGCACAGATCAATAGAATACCCATTATCAACTATGAAGTTGGCTTCATCTCCATTTTTATTAGCACAGAGAGGGTTTTCTCCGATGATGGTTATCTGATGCGAGCATCCAAGGATTCTTCGGCATTGTGAGAATCTTTTTCCCAATAAGGTTTTTTTTTTTTTTTTT
>NC_056561.1:40137107-40146340 GCF_013358625.1 Macadamia integrifolia | reverse complement strand
AAAAAAAACTTAAGAGTTGTTAATTTCTCCTTAAAATTGTATAAAAAAAAAACACACGTGAGAGCCTAATAATTTTTGTTAATAAAGGCCTAATAAACGCATTAAGAGAACTTCTTCCCCCATAACTTGGGGTGGGCCACCAATGGCATACAAGATACAACCCTTGTGGGTCGAACTTGCCTGTTCAGGTTTTTTTTTTTTCTGAAAAAAACTTGTCTGTTCTGTAACTTCTGTTCCGTGGCGGTTGGGCAGTATTCCCCTTTTGGGCATATGATTGGTGAGATCGTTTGACATCAATTCTACATCTTGACTTTATTCTAAAAGCAGAAAAGGAGAAAGGTTTCTCTTCGTTGTATGTCTTTGTTTGAACCACGTGGAAATTCTAACAACTGGATATGTTGATATTTTTTTAGGCAAAAATTGGAGATCTTGGGTTGGGGTGATAAATATTGGACATGTATCAAATTTTAAATCCAATTTATACACTCCCATGTATACTTTATTTTTGATAATGACATATCCCTCATATATATGCTACGCATTTTTATTTTTTGTTATCCTTAATTTTTTTTTTTATATATTTTTATTTTATCATGCAGTAAACTCTGTTAGGAATGAATCTTTGAATTGTAAAAGAAGATCTAGGATCACTGCACCAATTAACCTCCATCACAACGGCCAACTAGATGAGTGATGAGTGATGATTGGCCCAAGGTGATTGGCCCAAGGTGACGGTATCAGAGTAGTGGGATTCCAACTTAGGACCATCCAAGTGTACAACTCACCCCAACTCATAACCACTGAACGAAACCCTTGAGTTGCCAATTAGAATTATCAGATGAGAGATATCGGGTCATCAAGAGATTCCTTTTCCAACTAGACTAATTAGAAAACACTTTCGGCTCAACAACTTAAAATGTATGAGGAAATTAATTAGATAAAAAACCATAGATAAATACAAAGGGAAATAGCAAATTTTTAGTCTATCTAATCAATATATTTTTAGAAAATATGTTGAAAGAAAAATAGAAATCTCTCTCTAGAACACCTAAATGAGGGTAAAAAAATTCATCCAAACAAATCTCAAAATTCACAATTATTTACTCAACACGACAATAGTAGATATAAATATACTCTGCTACCCGCCACAAATCTCATAAAAGTTTCCAATCAAATCACCACCAAAATATGTCAAAGTGAATAATTCTTAGAAACGGATGAATTCAAGACAAACATAACATAATTATCTAAAAATCCAATATGGCAATTACAATAACAGATTTATATGGTCTTAACTCTTTAACTCACCTTGCCATCAACCAACACATCTTGTATACAATAATTATTGTGTCCCTCCTTAATACTGATAAATCAAAGAGAAAAAACAAATCAAACGTTTCTACTCCTACACAGACATCTTCGCTTTCTTCTTCTCCAAATAGAAAAATCCAAGCAGAGACACCAAGGAGAAAGCAGAGAAGCAAGCAGCGGCGATGTCAAGTGACGCATGACGGCCGCTAATTCCTTGGATTTCAAACAGGTTAGTTGTCTTCTTTGCGTCTGTGGTCTGACCATAACCCACCTCGTCGCCGTCGGAATTGTAAGCGTAAGCCCTCACGAAGTAAGTTGCAGTGGGAACGTCTCTTTCGATGATCCAATCGAAGCTCTGTTTCACATTGTTCGTCGAAGAATCGTAAGGTTTCGACACGATCGAGTGTTGGCAGGTCTTATCTTTGCTCAGATCGTTGTTGGTCTTCCTCCACGAACGATCTTCCTGGCTGAGGGGCGCGTAACATAGCTTTACCTTCACGGTTTTGTACGCTGAGTCGGTACTAGCTGGGAAGCTCTGGTTGAGTCCCCAGTTCACTGTGATTTGTTCTTCTCCTGCTTTCAACACTGTAAACCACCAATCACAAGAATTAAAGCTCAAAGAATCCGGGTTTTTTTTTTTTATTTTTTTTATTTTTAAGAAAAGGGATTTAACCCTTTTATCTTATTGCTCTGTTTGCTTGGGATCTCTGTTCATATGAGAATCCAATCTTGAATTGAGATCTTAAACTAAAATAGTTACGCAATTAGGTTGATTGGGAATTTTGATTCCTAATAGAGGCGATTTGAGAGGGGAGGAAGAGGCAATCACTAACCTTCTCCTGCTTTTGGTGAAGCGGTGACCACCAGAGTTCGCTTGAGCGAGGAGAAGAGCACAGCACCATAGCAGTTCTCTACCAAGCAGAAGAGAAGGAGAGAAGCGATGTGAAGACGAGAGGCCATCGCTAGTTTGTTTGGAGGGAAGAAGCCTGAGGACTGAGGAGGCGATTTTGATGAGAGAGATTTTATAGAGGGAAAGGTAAAGGGCGTGGTTGGGATAGAGTCCAGTAACCTATTACCTCACCTGGGGCTAGTGGGCTACCATGTCTAAGTCAACGGCCCATTTTTATAAGAGAGGAGAGAGATTAAGTTTAGATGGCCCTAAAGCTAGATGAAGGGTTATGATAATCTGCTCTTAGTTTAATGATTAGTCAATCTTGATTATAATCATCTAAGGAGAGGGGATTAAGGTAAGGGGATAGTGCCACAGCTCTTGGGGGTGTGAGAGGGTGTTCTTAAGCAAGCGGTATAAAGGAACGTATCAATAAAAAATGACAATGGTTTTGTAGTTTAGAGGACAAAGAGGTCATTTTCAAGAGAGAGAGATGGATGCTGGCATACCCTCTTGTCGGGCTCAAAGATATTTTCCTAATATTAATTTAGGAACAAAGTTTTATGGGTAAGATACAGGGGCCACGCCAGACATAACGGGCATGGAATAACCCATGTGCCCCTACTGGGAGTGTGTGCCCCTATGTTTCGACACATCACTAGCCTAAGGCCTTGAAAGCCATAGAGAAGAAAAGAAAACTAAACAAAGGAAAAGGGTGACCTTGCGTGATAATGAATTTGATGAGCTTCACTCCAACGATTAAGGAAATGATATTGAGAAGCCAAATAAAGGTTTTGATGTTTTGTGGAAACTAACACCATATTATTATGGGAACAATAAAAGTTGAATGTATGTACACAAAATGCCAATATCAACTAATTCTCACATGGCCAATATTAGACATTAAAGCAAGATGATTCTTCTTGCCTCATTTCGTGTTGATGAATTCAGATTTTTTATTTATTATTCTTTCATAAAGTTTTCTTTTTTCTTTTTTAGTGAATTTGAAAAGTCAATGGCTAAGAAAATTAGTTTAACACGAAAAGAAAATTTCAAATATATGGGAAAGTTGGGGGTGTTACAATCAAATTTTGGTTCCAAATATTGACCCATGTGTAAATGGGATTGAGTTTTCCAACATTTATAATGAAGAGAGAATTCTACGATCTGATCCTCTTATTCAATCGAGAAAGAGTATTTCAGACCTTCATCAATAAGAGATGAGAGATAAGCAATCATAATTTCAAATCATTACGGATGAATGAAGAGCTTCTCTCGTCATCCTTGTGTATCAATGTTAGTGGGCTCTACTTAATTTCTTTTTAAATTTTTTTTAGAGGGTTGGGTCTGGTAATGGTGTCAATTCTGAACCAAACCAATGAAAATAAACCTGATGGAAATCAACTGTTTAAAATCAAACCAAACCATTAATAATTAGTTTGTTTTTGGTTGTGATATTTTCTAATCAACGATTTGATTTTGGACACTTTTGAACCTCTCTTTGACTCTTTTCAATCTAGTGTTCTCTCTTTCTCTATAGCACTCTCTCATCTGTCAAGTTTGATGGACTTCACATTCTTGTAATGCCAGAATTTTCAGCTAAGCCCATCCTTAGCCCAAACAGTTTTGGGCTGGGTAGGTCTATGCTCTGCACGATGGTCCTTCTGTGACATATGTTAGGCTAATATTGTCATTTCAGTCACCACTGTTCTGCCAGGAGAGAAAGAACAAAGAAAAAAAAGTAGAGTGCTAGGTGGTTGTTTTTCTTGGATTTGGCTCCTCTCCTGTGCGGTGATCGCCTAGGTCAGCCATAGCTACTTGGGCGATTGTCATGTGTCCAAGCGGTGATCCAATGGATGTGGATCACCGCCAAGAGCCGTTGGATCACCGCTTAGACACGTGTCGTTTGCCCAAATAACTATGGGCAAGACCTGGGTGATCACCATGTAGGAAGGAATCCCATACCGGGGTATCGACCCCATACTGCAGGGGGCAAATATTGACAACAATTGATGGCTGTACTTTTCATGCACCAATGGTGTAGGAAAACTCTCTTGCAACATAACTCAACCTTTTGAGTAGTGAGGTGCCACCGGAGCTAGGAACTGTTGGCTAATTAAAATTTGGAAAGGTTTCTATGAGCAAACAACACAGTAGAGCATTCCAATGAGGTATAATAAATTAAATGATATCATATGTAGGAGGGCGGTGAGTTCATTTCATAACTGAAAGAGAGGAAATGACTGAAGGGGTGCCCAAGTTTATCCTTTCCAGACCCTAGCTAGCTGCTGGAAGAGCCTCTTCCCTTAAAAAATTAGGGAAAACAAACTACTCAATCATGTGGTTACTGTGCCTAGCATAGGAGCGAGCAGAATTGCCACCCCTCCCCCTATGAAATAAAAAATTCCATGTATGTTGATGCCCTTGCACACAATCTTATTAGCCCCCAGCCCTGGTTTAGTGCTGAGGCCACACGTGCTTGCCCAATTTTTTAATATTTAATATGCATAATGGTGTTGCGGTGATAACCAAGATAAAATAATTCTCTCCTTAAAAACTGATATCCAATGCAACTTGATTGGAGAGGGAATAGTTTTTGAGAAATATTTTCTGCTTCTAACATGAGCTTCAGCACGTCTTCTCATCCGATCCAACAGCATTGATTCTGGCGGCAATGAATCTACATTCTTGTTACAGAAATGATCTGCTGTGTCTATCATTGGTATTAATGCAATTCAAGTACCATGAAACTGGCCGCCCTCATTGCTGGGCCAGAGGTTAATAGTTAAAGCTACCTAAGCATATAAAGATGACACCTTCAAGACAGTGAAGCAACAAACGATGTTTCAATGATCTAAAGTTGGTGAGAATCATCGAGGTTTCAAGAATCAGGAATGAATGGAGAATCACCAATTTGGTTCTGAATAAGTGGTCACTAATCTCGATTCTTGACGATTTGGTATGGCTGATTCAATGTCACAAATTAGGAATCGTTGAAATTTCAGATATGAGGGTCGATTCTAGGGCTTTTTGAGGTCGATTCTGATTGGATCCTGATCAACAACATTGGTAAATTATATCCTTGATTCCTCATTTTATAGCCTTGGTGAGCATTCATTTTGTTGGTGTATGATGTCTTGTATTTTGTCGCAGTTTAACCCAGGGAGTACTAGTGCAGGCACCTTGACAGGATAGAAAGGCAGTCCCGCTTGCCGGTAAGTAGGCCGTGGGGGTTGCAAGGGGGCAGGAGGCCCCCCTGCATAGTGGGGGTGTAGGGGGCACAGTTCCCTCTCCAATTTTTCATTTGAGGGCAGTTTTATACTTTTGGGATTAGGTTTTTCGTTATATATTTGTAGCAATGTTTTCTTTCTCTGTAATGCAAGCAATACTGAGGGGGTGTGAGGACGAGCGTTGTAACTCTATTCTCCATTGATAGTAAAGCAGAATATCATCTTGTGGAAATGATCCACCGAACCTCGTAAACCTGCAAGCATTGTTTGTTCTTGTTTTTTCATTATTTTCTGCATCATTTTAGGGTTGCGTTTCTACACATTTGTAGTTATTTGACAATTGACATTATGATTGGACTCTATGTCCATCCTTTCCTCTCGCCCCTTATTATTCATCATCCAAAATGTCGTTTAAGTCCAGTGATGAGGGTAGATGAAGAGATTCCCTATTCCCCACTAACAGAGAGAAATTGGATCTATTTATTTATGTATTTTTGCTTCATCCTAATCAGGAGTCTACATGCATTTACCATCATCTAGCAAGTTAGATGAGGCTGCAATATTTTCAGACACATAGATCTCATTGTCCTTAGTCTAATGCCAAATTTGAAATTTCACCTCCCCTTACCCCCGTGGAGCTTGTCATGTGGTAAAAACATTAACACAAATTCCAAACAACAAAAGCTACATCAACTATCAATACATTAGAGGGTATGTAATTAAATTTGAGACTAAAGTTTGAGATATAAGTAATTTCTATCATTTGATAGTATCCAATGGTCAAAATAATCAACTCATATATTTCATGTGGAAAAACTAGGTGTGCGGTCCGCAGTCCATATAAAGTTCCCTGGCTTATGCAACAAGGAACCATTCACCTAAGTAAAAGTAAGTTAAAGGAGGAAGAAAAGACACTTTTGAGTTCCTTGCTTTCTACATGTGACAATCATTCAAGAATCCAATCATTTTGAATCTCCGTCTTTCACTTGTTTGATTCTTCCACTTGTGCTTTTGCTGTCCTTCTTCTGAAGAAAGTTGTTTGATTCTTCCACTTGTGCTTTTGTTGTCCTTCTGAAGAGAGTTTTAAGTGTTATAAATCTTGCCCTTCTTGTACCAAGTCCAACACTATTCTTTGAGTTTCATCCAATTACAATAAATGACAAAGAATCTCTTCATCTATGAGTCTTTTCCTGTTTTTCTATTGATCTCTCATGTGGCTGTTTATGAATAATCTTCTTGATGGGCACATCATTTTTGTCATGTGAAAGATTTATGTGGTAAATAAAGTGTAGGATACAACATCAAATTCAATTATTTACCATTAAATCTAATGGCATAATCTTCTATGTATATTCATGCATTTCTATCGGAACTCCAACCATTATTAAATCTCCCTTATTTTTCAATGGTTTATTTTGCCATAGACAAATTATGTACAGATTGGAGCTTGAAATGTGAATATGAGATCGACTGTGAGATTTATATGTCAATAAAATTTCAGTCCAATCTGAAGTACTCCATGGTAGATCTAAGAGTCTGTTGAGAAAATTCCTCAACTTATCGATAGAAAAACTAGGTCCTCTATCTATAAAGATTAACTATTTGATTCAATCGTCATGGTTGTAAATATATATCCTCTTGTGGAAATGATCCCATCATCTCCTTGCAGGAATTCTTAGAACAGATCCGAATAAGTGAAACATATTTTATTCCAAATCCAACCATTTTGTTTGTCATAAGCATTCATGGCTTTTGCCTACGAAAAAAACAATTGATTCATCTTAATAACATGTCTTCTACTGCGAATGACCGATTGGGGATGATCCATGGAGATGGAGATTGGAGTTGACAATCTAAGTTGACATACACTTATGTCATAAATGGAAATCCACCGACTATAAGTTGAAAATCCTAATTGTTCAAGCTTTCACTTGAGGAGTCATCCATGATCCCGAGGACCCTAACACTTAAAACGAACAAAAGTTAAAAGCGTTTGGTTTTTATATGTTTGCTTTAAATGTGACATGATAGATTAGATACTACTCAAATTTTATGGACATCTAAATTCCCTAAATTTCTTACATAGATCTTAAGTTTTGGACTAATAAAAATAAGGGAAAAGGTTAGGTATGCTGCCGATGTCAAGTATGTTAGCACCCATTGTGTCTATCTCTCTCTTCCCTTTTTCGAAAATGACTCTCATATCCTTCCTGAATGATACTCCATCATGTGATCCTATTGATGCTATCCGCTGATATACTTGATATCGGTGACATACCTATCCCTCTCCCTAAAAATAAATAACAAAACAAAGCTTTGAAGTTTACAAAATCTATACTTTGCCATGTGGCAAATTCCAACTCGCACTTGATATATGAAAAATGAATCTAAAGGGTTGTCTACTTGTCCATACAACTTAGAGCCCATCTCATCTGTCGTTTTATAGTTGCTGATCTGTAAAACAGGCATGCAAGAAAGGTTCCTACCACAAATGTATGGAAAGTGGAAACCGCCTCCCTTTTTATCTTTTAATTTTTGTTATTTTTTTCACCTCTTTCTTATGAAGGAAGAAAATGAAAAATAAATAAATAAATAAATGAAAGTTAATTCTTTTACTGACACTCCCCTCCACTCCTTGTGTCATGCAATATTTGAAGGCGTGGATGCCTCCAACCTTTAGATTTCCATTAACTCTACTATTGCTGTGGTCATTCTTTAATAATAATGATAATAATAAAAATAATCATTATTAAAACAACCATTATACGTATACATACTTAGATTAATATCACAGTAGCAAGACGTATGAATTGTTGAAAGCATTACACAAGAATTATAAAAGCAGTACAAGAATGTATACATACAAAAAGTTGGGTGGGCAAGTGAGCAAACATAAGAAATACATAGGACGACCGAGTTTGTAAGGGAGAATGAGAGGTTCGAATGATAATAGTGTAATTATTGACTCGATCTACGCTATAAAGGGCAGACATTTATGATCATTAACGGTTGTACTTTTTTAAAACTTCCATCATAAATAAATATAGGGTAGATTTTGTCTAAATTTAGCCGCTCTGACCAATGGTAGCGTAGGACACACATGACATGGATATCTTTTGATTGTTTTTCATGGGATGGGATTAGGAGAGTAACACAAGTCAAGGTGGCCCGCGTTATGCCCAAACTTTTCTCATAAATATCAAATGAATTTAGAACAAAAAAGGGGAAGAAACAAATGGGGATTTTTTTTTAAACAAAAAAATTGATTGAAAACTTGAAACTAGGGTTGCCAATCCAATAGTTCGGTTCAGTTTTAGTTTGGTTTAAACACTTTTAAGTTGTAATAGGTTAAACCAAAATTAAACCGCTAAATTGAAGTTCAATTTCCAACGAACTCTAGGTTTGTTTAACGAGCTTCTAATCAAGCTCAATGATTGTTTTAAATTCGGTTTTGATTATATATATATATATATATATATATGTAGAAACAAAGTTTTCTGTCCAAGAATAACCCTTGTACCACAAATACAAAGAGCATGCAATGACCACCATACCCCTTCTTGGCTCGGGGGTATCTTTTGAATAAAAAACATTCACCCATGCGTATAAAGGGAAAATTAGTTAAAGGGGGTTTTTAGAGCACATGGTATAGAAAAGCACAACAAAATGATGCCATTCATGAGAGGACACAGAGGTCATTTTATAATCGGAAAAAAGAGATAGACTGCTAATACTTGCATCAGTGGCTCAGAGAATCTTTCCTTCTTTTGTGGGGCTTGTTCTTCGTTTCACGTTTCTATTGA
>NC_056561.1:40122090-40132615 GCF_013358625.1 Macadamia integrifolia | reverse complement strand
GTAGATATGGTATTTTTGTATTCTGTAGGTTTAATATTTTTCTTTCAGTCATATTTAAGCCTCTTCAATTTAATTTTTATTTTTGGGTTTGCTTTGCTTTATCAATCTATCTATCTATGTGCAAGCTTAGTTTCGAGTTTCCTTCATTATATTTCATCTTTAAGGTCCTGATGACCTCTTGTAACAAAGATATCTAAACTGTCTGTTCTGAGGCTTCTTTTTGAGACTGTCTTTTGACTCATGTTTTGCTTCTCTCTGGTGGAGTCGAGTTTGTTGGTGCTCAAGGTGTCAAGTATTGGTATTTGCCAGCGTATCAGAAAACTGTTTTAAGAGACATATTGGAGACACACTATGAGATGCTTAATACGCTTTGATTTACTTATGATACATGCAAAACAAATGTTTTAAGAATTGATAAGCAATAAATAGTGATATCCAACTAGTGTTAGGTTATCTCTGTCTTTACGGCATCTATGTGATTCAAATCTTCATTGACAAGTGCAATATCAAACCTACTAACAAGTAATTAGAAGCAATTAAAGTAAACAGACTTGAAAAAGAAAAAATCTATTTGTGTATTGGGATACTGGCTTAAAGTAACCATTAAAGGTCCAAACTGAGCATACGAACTATTTAGTATTAAGTATCACATATATTAAGTTTCTACATATTAACCATACTACACTTTAGTAATAACATATGAAACAAACCTGAAGTAGTATGTAACTATTAATAAAAAATACTTACAAACAAATATAATTATACATTGTAGATCACAAATTATTCAAGATGATCCAAATCTAGGTCAGTTTTCTAGTTTAGAAATGATACTTGGCAAAACAACCAAGAAAACCAAGATTCAAGCAATAAATAAATAAATAAATAAAACTTTTAACGTATTTCATTTGGCGGCTTTGATGCTTCAATCTCCACTTTGATGAGTGTTAGTGCAATTTTTTGCTTGTTTAAACACTTCTCCTCTGTCATGTTTGAGTGTAGATGGGATTCACTTAGGTTTTGGCCAAAAAAGCGGAGTAGGAAGAAATTTTCTTTTAAAAACTGAGATTTTTGGGTTTTGATAGCTTGTGTATCAAATTTGTCAGTGTGTATTTAGTACTGTATCAGCATGTACCGCTTCTATACATAATTTTTTATGTATCAGTTCTGTATTGTTTTGACATGCCCAATCTCGATATCTATCGGCGTTGTTGGTCCGTAGTGGTTCAATACTTGATACCATGCTAGCACTCCTATATTCTGTGAGGATTATGATGTTGTAGGCAACTTTCTCTAAAATTCCATGGCATTGGATAGATGTTCATTTCCCAGAAGATCTGATGGCAGACTGTGAGGTGGAGGGAGGTCCTGCAATGGACAAGAGAAGAAATGTGGTTGGTGATGTATCCTTGGGGAAGGAGTCACACTTGCCAAGGATCTCATTCTTATCTTCGTCCACCCGTTTGCCATCTCTGATCCCATCATGGCTGAGGAAGAAGCAGTTTTTTTTTTGATGGAAGGCACAAGTCGACTTTGGCCTGGAGGGAAAGGTTCAGTTGGATATGATTCTGAACAAGTCAGCTGGGAAATGTGTAGGTAATATTGCCTCTCTGTTTATTCACCGAATTTGGAGATGGGAATCATTGTTAGTGGCTGGATCTCAAATGAAGAAAACATTTTCCAGTTTACAGTAAGATGGATTGGTAAAGAGAGATTAGAGATTTGAATTGCCGTTGCTGGAGAAGATAGATGGTAGGGTTGCTTGTTGCCAATGCTTTCATCTGCTATCCACCTTTGTTGTTGCCCGGTGAGAAGGGGAATGTCGAAAGAGGAGGATGAGGGAAGGAATGAGAGTTAAAATTACTTCTTTACCCTAATATTTAAGGTCGTTTATACCTACTATGTGGGAATCTGTCCTTTTTACAAGAGGCTAATTACAAACTATTGTGACCCCCTGTGTTTATTCTTGATTGTCCTAGTTGATCCTGGTATTATTTGAAGATGAAAACTTAGTACCTTCTGACATGCCAAAAGATATTTTGGCAATTTCTAGAGTAAGATGAACACTTTTTGACTGCTGAATTCTTCTATGCTGTAGTTGATCATCAGGAGTAGGGTTTGAAACTTAATAATTCCCAGTAGCAGACTGGCAGTGGCAAGTGCGGCATCCACGGGGCCCACATATATTTTGAAATTGAAGGGGGTGGAGAAGCACCCTAACTGTCTGACATTGCATATGGTTCAATGCCTTGTTGATTTCCAATGTTTGTCACGTACTGCTGTGGGCAAGCATTTTCAGGATTCAGGTTCATGCTTCTTCATTCTGGTGAAACCGTGAAAGTGAGGTAGGTATTTCTGGGCTGATTGTGACACTAATCAGTGGCAATCTCAAAGTGGTAATATTCTCCTACAAATATTGGGACTTTGGCTGATTGAGTGCCACTTGGGGCTTCAAAATGATTGGACAGGGAATGGTGAAATTCACTGTTTCAAATGTATTAGATAAGTAATATGGAATATAGATTGGTAGCTTGGGTTAGGATGATGGTAGTTTGGGGATAGTAGGATTAAAGGGCTGGTTGATGAATTTTGTGATGGCTAAAAGTTGTAGCTTTTAGTTAATGTATTAACCATTGGACATCGCTGGAATGTGTTTTTAGATATCTTAGTTGGAAGCAAGAGGCTTCAATGGTAACATGTTAGCTGAAAGAGAAAGCACTAAATCATGCTTTCTAACTATTTTTATTTCTTTCAGTAGAGCATTTAACTATTTATTCAACTGAAAAAGTACTCTTAAATAGTTAAATCTAGACATTGTTATCCTAAAATAAGAATAAAATGTTGTTTCAAATACAATTGTAATACCTTGTGGACTATGTTTCTATTATGTAGACAATTTTCTGAAGGTCCGGCATGGTTTTCTCTAGGTGAGAAGTCCAAGGGAGGAGTCTGTAGGGCACTGCCCTTTGTCAATTTTTATCTGCTATTAACAATGTTTTCACATCATCCTTGACACTTCCGGTAGAATGAACAGGTCAATGTTTGTACCCTCCCAAAAAGAAAAAAGAACATGTTGATTTTGGATGAGATTTGGACAATTGATGATGACAGGGAAAGGTTGAATGCATGAAGGGCCTTGTGATTGAGAGCTTACTTTTTTGTGTGTGTTTTTGTTTTTGGGGTAAAACTGTAAAAGATTGAATTCGGCAATGAAAGTTGATAGATGGCTAATCCATATGATTTCCTATCCATCCAACTGCCAAAATTGCAACATCAGTACTTCCCTCATTTGATGGTTGAAAATACCAGTGGGGAAAATCCAATAGATGGGTGAGCTATATGATTGAGCACAGAATTCGAAATGGAGAGATGTTTTTTCCATCCAATAAGTGGACTGGCCGCATTAAGCCATCATCCCTCCAGATGGCAGTATTAGCTGTGACCTTGAGATTCCTCTCGTGGGTGCTGACCTGAAGAACCCTTTGCCTGAGGTGAATTCCAAGAATCTGCAGTTTATTGTAATAGACCATTTTGATGAGCCTAAAATATGGGTATTAGGAATGAATACGGGATTGACTTTAGTTAGGCTGGAATAGGTCTCAAAAAGTCTATCCTTATTTTTGGTCTCGTTTCTTTTTCCAGTTTTCTAGGTAGTTTTAGTTTTACCTTATCTATTCAGGATTGGTTCAGGCCTTTTCTTTCTTGATTTTGAGTTTGGTTTGGAGTCTTCTATGTAAGTTTGTAATGGGCAACCTTGTGTATGAATTTGATGAATGAGATTGGTTTTGCCTTTGGTTCTGTGATGATTCGGTAGGGCTCCCTGGTGGTGGTGATTCCAAGGTTGGGGTACTGGTAGTGATGCCAGCCATGCAGATCAGGTGGTGATTGCTTTTTATTTAATTTCAGCTTCAGTAAATGAAAACCTTATTGTCAAATGCCAAACAAGCCAATGCTGATCTCTATCCCTACTCCCTCAACCCCCCACCCCCCACCCCCAAATAAAAAGAAAAAGGAAAGGAAAATATATTGCTGCAACATATGAATAGAAAATGTTTTCTGTTAACATTTGATGGATGGCATAAGTGAATTTTCTCCATGGGCAAGTTCATTCTGATGGCATGCTCATTAAATATATCTAGCTTATCAACTTGTCCGTTGGCATCCACAGGGATCTCATGGGGGTGTATAAATTAATCTTCCCTCAGAACATGCTTTGAGCACTTTTTCAAAGTAAATCTGGTGATATTTGGTTATGTTTCAGGCCTGAGACAGATGAGGAGAAGACGCTGAAGGAAGAAATAGATCATATAAGGAAGGAACTGGAGAAAGAAAGTGCAGCGGATGCAAATGGGGAAACTCTGGAGTCTGGTCAAGAGAAAACCAGTCTACATGAGCTGATGTTGAGCAAAGAAAAGGATCTGGAACTGCTAATCCGTGAGTTGGACGACAAGGTAAGGTTTGGCCAGAAATCCTTTGAGAGGCCTGGTTCTGGAGCAGGCAGGGTTGCTGGCTTACCGGAGAGGCCACCCTCTCAGTCTGGCTTGTCGGACGACTATAGAAGTGGTACGGCAGATGTGTGGAGCAGGCCCGGAGATGATAGAAGAGCATTTCAGGGTGGCAGGGAAAGAGGATTTCTTAGCAACAGAGACATTGACAGGTATGATACATTGGATCCTGGATCTTCAGTTCAATGATTTCTCTTTTCTTCTTCTTCTCATCTTTTCTTTTCTTTTCTTTTCTTTTCTTTTCTTTTATTATTATTATTTTTTTTTATGGATCTTGTATCCACTGTTTAGGACCAGTTGATATGAGGAACATAGATTACTTTTGCTCATATCAGAATGCTCAAATGCTTAAAAAAGAAAAGGCGGAACAACTTGTCACCAACGTGACAGTTGCATTGCAATTATGCTCACACTTTCTGACACAGCTGCATTGCCTGAGGATGAAATTTTGTTGACAGGTAGACCCCAAGGTCACCTGCTCATATTTCAGTTTCAGCCTAATTAGTAGTTTGCACGTGACAAAACAAACCACTTAAAACTTCAGGAGTAGCAAGAGGGTGCTGGGGAATCACCAAGAGGGTGCATGGAAGGAGATGCCATTACATGGAATGACAGATGATTGAATTTGAGACTGGAATATTAATATGTGCAATGTATTTTTTCAAAATGAGTGGTGACAAGTGTTCATCAGAAGGGGAAAGAAAGGCCCTTGAAAACTGGAACTAGGAATCTCTCTTGGTGATTCCCCAGCACCCTCACACACATACACACACGCACACACACACGGGTATTGACCGGGAAGGCAAAGAAATCACTATCGTTGTTTTAAACTGTCCATATGTACACACGGCACATTTAGTTTTGTACATTGTTTCAAATGCTTACTGATTTTTGACCCTTTCTTGTTGGCAGGCCCAAGTCTAGAGGGAGATGGTGAGAAGTCTGTTGTGAAATTGAGGTTTTAGTTCCTTTTTGCCGCCAGGACAGAATAATTTTCTTATAGTCAAGTTATTTTCCCTCCCTTATGTTTTGCACCAAGTGAGCCGAGAAATATAGCGGAAAACCTTGGATAACTTAATTGTTACCTCCTGATACAGGTGTAAAATTGCTATTTTTTTCCCCATAATGAGTCAAGCGGCCTGTATTGTTTCTAGGTATATTCCCTTCTAATTGTAATCCCAATGGACTTCATGGGACTTTTCATCTTTTCTCTGTTGCATTAGTTTTCTCTTTTGTATTACATTATACAATTAATCAGTTTTGTCAATCATATTGATGAACACAAGTGTATTGAGATACTGTTTTTGTTGAATTTGTTACCTCTACTCTTCTTACATCCATGTGTTTGTGATCTTATTATCCTAAGCTGGTCACTCTATCAGTGTGGCTTTGATAGAGTGATTGCATTGAGGCAGGGATGCTCACGGGGAAGGAGAAAAGGTAATGGAGTAATTTTTCATGGAAGAGCAGGTAATGAAGTTGATAGAGAAATTCAGACCTAGGTGGGACAGGAGAAATCGATTGAGGGTATAGAAATGATGAGAAACAGGGGAAGTTTATACTGACAGCGGAATTTTATTTTGGCACAATGTGATAAAACAATCCAAATAACAGGCCTAGAGAGAGAAACTAGAGTAGTGATTCCCATTTCTTTTTGGTTCCTCTTCTTTCAATCCTATCTCATTGGATCAATTGGACAATAGGAATTAGCTTGAGTTTTCATTAATCTGAGATCGTTGTTCTCAGATTTTCCATTTTGGTAAAAGATTTGGTGCATGGTAACCTACCAAGAGAATCCTTGCATTGTTACAACTCTCTGATTTTTTTATTATAATTTTTTGTCACTTGGTAAATTCTGATTGGTCTGAAATTTGACACGTGAGCAAAGATCTTAGGATCTACTTGTCTACAAAATTTCAATTGAATGGAGTTCAACAATTTCGTGTTTAGCCTGCAGTTTACCAATTTGGACCCTTTTTGTGCCCCTTTTCTTTTATCCAGTTCAGTTGGTTTATTTGGAGTTTTTCTGGTCAAAGTAAATGATCTCATATGATTTAGTTTGTGATGATCATCATGCAATCAAATATTGGTATTGGATTGGTTGTATTAGCTGAGGTCAATATTGATACCTAACAAATCCTGTATAGGTGGAACAGTTTTTAATAAGGGTAAAACCATAATCTTATCCTAACTTAATGGGATCGGCTACATGAATTCGATAGAAGCATAACTGGTAGAGAAAAAAAGGTAGATAAAGTAATAAAAGAAAAACGATGAAGTTAAGAAAGAAGTAAAAACACAAAAGTCAGAGTAACATCTCGGGAACATTCCCCTAAAATGGATTGGCTACATGGGTCTTTGTCCTACAAATAACTCTATCCACGGTCATACTTGGGTTGAACCCTAACTTTTGTATATTTTTTCTTACCACTTCTTTTATAGTCATTTTGAGTTCGTTTTTTAATATTTCACACTTCCTATTTGAATCATTCTTCCTCATCAGTGAATTCATGGGTCTCCGTTGGATATATTAAAGGTTATCATGGAGCTTGTCCTTGATTAATATGGTCCCAAATTGATTCTTATCAAGGAAAAATCTCTCCCAAAAGAAAACCTTTTTTTTTATTATTGGAATTTGAGGGGAAATTCATCCGATATGGCCAAAATACCAACACATGGTGATGCTTAGATATAGCTACGAATGACTTCAATTCTTCTTAATTGTGAATTGGGCAAACTTGGTCAAAAGTAGTAATCCCTACCCACCCTTGGCCCTCCTCTCTCTCTCTGGCCTAATTAAGGATACATTTCCTTAAGCACCATAAAAAAAAGAACCAAGAGGGTATTTTAAGCTTCTGCAACTGTCCAAAGAAAATCAAGAGAAGAGGGGAAACGCATTTGTGGTTAAACCATACAGTTAGGCTGATCATCTGTGAACTCATTACATCTTTGTTATGCATCCAAGAATGGTGCATCTTCACAAATATGAAACTGAAAACAAGCCATACTGGTAATGTCAAAATTTTTTTTTTTGGTTTAATAAAAAATGTGTTTTTGATCTGGAATTGGATTGCTGTGGACCGGTTCAATTGATACATATCGATGTCGACCAACGACAGAACCGGTTCTAAAAGGATGAAAAGTATAGTTGAACGACTCCACTGGGGATCGAACCCAGAATCTCTGGTTCCGTAGACCAGCGCCTTATCCATTGGGCCATGGAGTCCTGTGTGATTTGGATTTTAAAATTAAAAATAATGATGAAGTATAACTAATTATGTCATTGCTCATCTAAACGTCCAATCCCACTTATATTGTCACATATAACCAGAACTACAACCAGTAGAAATCAGTTTCATCCAGTGACATCTCTTTATCGTCATACTTGATCGGTCTAAATCGATTATCAATATCATTTTATGGGTAAAATCGTAAAAAAATATATATATATATATATATATGCATTTTTCAAAAAATAAGAGCAAAAGCAATGGATCCTGATCAATATCAGTATTAATATCTGCATACTGATAACTAAATCTTGATCATGAGTTCAAAGATTGTGGGTGATAAATAAGGAAAATAAGAGATATTTTAAATATTATTATCCTTTAGATAATCATTCAATACAATACTAGATCACCTACTTGTACAGGCATGCTTCACATATGATTAGGAGATGACATCTGTCTTTTTTTTTTTTTCTTGCTTCTATAGTTGTCTATTGTTCAACATAAGAATACCGATGGTGAACAAATATGTTTCTATGTTGGAATATAAGCACTTCAACAATATCCTTAAAAGCCATAAACAGTCAAGATTCTATTTAACATGTGGCTTATTAAGGATGAAATGACATAATTGAGTATGAGAACTTATTAGATGAGATCCCAATGGTAATATAGATAGACCTGGATCCTCTCTAGTGCCTCACTAGTGTGCCCAGTATGCATCGAATGACTGGTAGCATCAGGGCATGCACCCCTGATTGTTCAAATTAGCATTAGACACACTGGTGCACTTGAGGGTATTTGGTTTCAATATAGTCTAGGTCTTAGATAATGTCTAATGAATGAGTTAAGGAAAGGTAGGATACTCCATATGCTCTATTATAGACAGTTTAATGTATGCGCAAGTATGTAAAATAGACATACTTTAGCTTTTATATTGGAAGTAGTACTATTCGAAAGATTCCAATAAGACTACTACCTTAATTTACTTTGGAATGGAAATCATAATGCTGTGTGATGAGATCGTATCTCAGGAATTTTTACATTTTTTTAACAGTTCTAAACGGTCGTTCCAAGAAAGCAAGATGGATCCTCTATGACAAGGAAGAAAGCAAAGTTTGGATCCTAAATTGACCATGAAGTTTATTCTATAAAGTTGAAATTTATCACATAAGGGTTAGTTATGGATGGTTCACCGTAATACATGGAAGGATTTTTTGACATATACCACATGATTCGTGAGTTAAGATTTTCATTTTGAACATTGAATAATCCATGAGTCAATCTGGATGTAATAGAAATATTTTGTTACGGCAAGAGGCGCTTTCGCATAATCAATGGGCGATAGTGGGCATGCCAAGATTCGAACCCACAATCAGCCAACTATAGCGGTCATGGGTTAAGAGCATTTTCCCTACTAGGCTACGAACCCCCATTGGTGGAATCATATTTTGCTACTGGATTATACTTCCTCTTATTGTGATGGATCAGAAGTGGCAAAAGGAGTTCAATATATAGTGATGATAAAGGGGTTCCTAGCTAGCTTCATCTGGAATTACCTGAGAGGAAAAAAAAAAAAATCTCCTTTAAAGTAATCCAAGTTATTAATTACAAAATAACTAGAATTGGTAGAAAATCAAATCAGATGGCATTACACGAAAGAACAAAGTGATTAGATCTTCTCAAAGGTTCTTTAAGAAATTAATAATAAATCAACTAATTTAATACAGTGCTATAAATACTTAATTATACTGAAAGAGGTGTAACATAAACACTCTCTCTCTCTCTCTTAGTGGTTGGTGCCGACTGCAGAGAGAGAGAGAGAGAGAGAGAGATTGAGAACGTTACTTGAGAAATTGAAACAGGTACCCATCAGTGGTTGATAAGATAGTGTTAGAGATGAGGGAGACACATCTCTGTTAAAAAAAGAAGAGAAAAATTGGGATCGATGAGGCTTGAATTGAAAAAAAGATTGGATTCTGGGTTCTGGCCCTTCCTTCCAACGTTTAGTAGTGGACAAATAAGAGACACAAGTAATGCAATCACGTGAGTCTTAGCGGTCCCTCTATCAGTCACTTCACCCTTTGGGTTTTGGCTTTATATCACCATATATCCTTCTTTACCACTACCCACTTCTCAACTCTCTTTCTCTAACTTCACTTCTCTTCCATTAGTTTCTTGCCTTCTTCCTTTCATTCTTCTTTGTTTCCATGGATTGCTATCAGCTCTTCAGATTGGTTGTTGTTGTGAGTTGTGCTTTAGTTTCAGTGATGATCACATCCTTTCCAGAAACAAGTTTGGTGTTTGGGTTGAGCCAGCGGACGCCATGCGAGTTCGATGCAATCTTCAACTTTGGTGACTCAAATTCCGATACCGGTGGCCTCTCTGCGGCATTTGGACAAGCACCTCCACCCAATGGGGAAACCTATTTCCATGCCCCCGCTGGACGATACTCTGATGGTCGTCTTGTAATCGATTTCATAGGTACCACTACTGCACAACACCTCTCTCTCTCTCTCTCTCTCTCTCTCTCTCTCTCTCTCTCTCTCTCTTGTTTTGATCTTTGCACTATAACAGGTAAATATAGAGGGTAATGGACTCTCCAGGGTGGAAATGTCTTCCATGTAGTGTAGATTCTGTAGAATATTATCATATATCTAGGACAGTTTTCTTTCACACTAGGTGAAGAGAATCTCTTTAGCCATACGATTTTACCCTTCAACTGAACTCAGGAAAAGTATTTCGAACTTTTATTAATACAGATAGAAGTTAATGATGAAACTCATTATTTTG
>NC_056561.1:40096174-40121990 GCF_013358625.1 Macadamia integrifolia | reverse complement strand
AAAAAAAAAAAAAAAAAAAAAAGTAGAGTGCTAGGTGGTTGTTTTTCTTGGATTTGGCTCCTCTCCTGTGCGGTGATAGCCTAGGTCAGCCATAGCTACTTGGGCGATTGTCATGTGTCCAAGCCGTTGGATCATCGCTTAGACACGTGTCGTTCGCCCAAATAACTATGGGCAAGACCTGGGTGATCACCATGCAGGAAGGAATCCCATACCGGGGTATCGACCCCATACTGCAGGGGGCAAATATTGATAACAATTGATGGCTGTACTTTTCATGCACCAATGGTGTAGGAAAACTCTCTTGCAACATAACTCAACCTTTTGAGTAGTGAGGTGCCACCGGAGCTGGGAACTGTTGGCTAATTAAAATTTGGAAAGGTTTCTATGAGCAAACAACATAGTAGAGCATTCCAATGAGGTATAATAAATTAAATGATATCATATGTAGGAGGGCGGTGAGTTCATTTCATAACTGAA
The DNA here is from genome assembly GCF_013358625.1 of Macadamia integrifolia. Taxonomy (NCBI): domain Eukaryota; kingdom Viridiplantae; phylum Streptophyta; class Magnoliopsida; order Proteales; family Proteaceae; genus Macadamia; species Macadamia integrifolia. The sequence continues at coordinate 40,121,513 of NC_056561.1, read as the reverse complement.
AGAGAGGAAATGACTGAAAGGGTGCCCAAGTTTATCCTTTCCAGAACCTAGCTAGCTGCTGGAAGAGCCTCTTCCCTTAAAAAATTAGGGAAAACAAACTACTCAATCATGTGGTTACTGTGCCCGGCATAGGAGCGAGCAGAATTGCCACCCCTCCCCCTATGAAATAAAAAATTCCATGTATATTGATGCCCTTACACACAATCTTATTAGCCCCCAGCCCTGGGTTAGTGCTGAGGCCACACGCGCTTGCCCAATTTTTTAACATTTAATATGCATAATGGTGTTACGGTGATAACCAAGATAAATTAATTCTCTCTTAAAAACTGATATCCAATGCAACTTGATTGGAGAGGGAATAGTTTTTGAGAAATATTTTCTGCTTCTAACATGAGCTTCAGCACGTCTTCTCATCCGACCCAACAGCATTGATTCTGGCGGCAATGAATCTACATTCTTGTTACAGAAATGATCTGCTGTGTCTATCATTTGTATTAATGCAATTCAAGTACTATGAAACTGGCCGCCCTCATTGCTGGGCCAGAGGTTAATAGTTAAAGCTACCTAAGCATATAATGATGACACCTTCAAGTCAGTGAAGCAACAAACGATGTTTCAATGATCTAAAGTTGGTGAGAATCATCAAGGTTTCAAGAATCAGGAATTGGAATGGAGAATCACCAATTTGGGTCTGAATAAGTGGTCACTAATCTCGATTCTTGACGATTTGGTATGGCTGATTCAATGTCACAAATTAGGAATCGTTGAAATTTCAGATATGAGGGTCGATTCTGATTGGATCCTGATCAACAACATTGGTAAATTCCATCCTTGATTCCTCATTTTATAGCATTAGTGAACATTCATTTTGTTGGTGTATGATGTCTTGTATTTTGTCACAGTTTAACTCAGGGAGTACTAGTGCAAGCACTTTGACAGGATAGAAAGGCAGTCCCGCTTGTCGATAAATAGGTCGTGGGGGTTGCAAGGGGGCAGGAGGCCCCCCTGCATATTGGGGGTGTAGGGGGGCGCAGTTCCCTCTCCAATTTTTCATTTGAGGGCAATTTTATACTTTTGGGATTAGGGTTTTTCACTATATATTTGTAGCAAGGGTTTCTTTCTTTGTAATGTAAGCAATACTTAGGGGGTGTGAGGACGAGCGTTGTAACCTTATTCTCCATTGATAGTAAAGCAGAATCTCATCTCACCGAGGACGTAGGTAATCTTTCCGAACCTCGTAAACCTGCGTGCATTGTTTGCTCTTATTTTTTCATTATTTTCTGCATTATTTTAGGGTTGCGTTTCTACACATTTATAGTTATTTGACATTATGATTGGACTCTATGTCCATCCTTTCCTCTCGCCCCTTATTATTCATCATCCAAAATGTCGTTTAAGTCCAGTGATGAGGGTAGATGAAGAGATTCCCTATTCCCCACTAACAGAGAGAAATTGGATCCATTTATTTATGTATTTTTGCTTCATCCTAATCAGGAGTCTACATGCATTTACCATCATCTAGCAAGTTAGATGAGGCTGCAATATTTTCAGACACATCGATCTCATTGTCCTTAGTCTAATGCCAAATTTGAAATTTCACCTCCCCTTACCCCGTGGAGCTTGTCATGTGGTAAAAACATTAACATAAATTCCAAACAACAAAAGCTACATCAACTATCAATACATCAGAGGGTATGTGATTAAATTTGAGACTAAAGTTTGAGATATAAGTAATTTCTATCATTTGATAGTATCCAATGGTCAAAATAATCAACTCATATATTTCATGTGGAAAAACTAGGTGTGCGGTCCGCAGTCCATATAAAGTTCCCTGGCTTATGCAACAAGGAACCATTCACCTAAGTAAAAGTAAGTTAAAGGAGGAAGAAAAGACACTTTTGAGTTCCTTGCTTTCTACATGTGACAATCATTCAAGAATCCAATCATTTTGAATCTCCGTCTTTCACTTGTTTGATTCTTCCACTTGAGCTTTTGCTGTCCTTCTTGTGCTTTTGCTGTCCTTCTTCTGAAGAAAGTTGTTTGATTCTTCCACTTGTGCTTTTGTTGTCCTTCTTCTGAAGAAAGTTTTAAGGGTTATAAATCTTGCCCTTCTTGTACCAAGTCCAACACTATTCTTAGAGTTTCATCCAATTACAATAAATGACAAAGAATCTCTTCATCTATGAGTCTTTTCCTGTTTTTGTATTGATCTCTCATGTGGCTGTTTATGAATAATCTTCTTGATGGGCACATCATTTTTGTCATGTGAAAGATTTATGTGGTAAATAAAGTGTAGGATACAACATCAAATTCAATTATTTACCATTAAATCTAATGGCATAATCTTCTATGTATATTCATGCATTTCTATCGGAACTCCAACCGTTATTAAATCTCCCTAATTTTTCAATGGTTTATTTTGCCATAGACAAATTATGTACAGATTGAAGCTTGACATGTGAATATGAGATCGATTGTGAGATTTATATGTCAATAAAATTTCAGTCCAATCTGAAGTACTGCATGGTAGATCTAAGAGTCTGTTGAGAAAATTCCTCAACTTATGGATAGGAAAACTAGGTCCTCTATCTATAAAGATTAATTATTTGATTCAATCGTCATGGTTGTAAATATATATCCTCTTGTGGAAATGATCCCATCATCTCCTTATAGGAATTCTTAGAATGGATCCGAATAAGTGAAACATATTTTATTCCAAATCCAACCATTTTGTTTATCATAAGCATTAATGGCTTTTGCCTACGAAAAAAACAATTGATTCATCTTAATAACACGTCTTCTACTGCGATTGATCGATTGGGGATGATCTATGGAGATGGAGATTGGAGTTGACAACCTAAGTTGACATACACTTATGTCATAAAATGGAAATCCACCGACTATAAGTTGAAAATCCTAATTGTTCAAGCTATCACTTGAGGAGTCTCATCCATGATCCCGAGGACCCTTATACTTAAAACGAACAAAAGTTAAAAGGGTTTGGTTTTTATATGTTTGCTTTAAATGTGACATGATAGATTAGATACTACTCAAATTTTATGGACATCTAAATTCCCTAAATTTCTTACATAGATCTTATGTTTTGGACTAATAAAAATAAGGGAAAAGGTTAGGTATGCTGCCGATGTCAAGTATGCTAGCACCCATTGTGTTTATCTCTCTCTTTCCTTTTTCGAAAATGACTCTCATATCCTTCCTGAATGATACTCCATCATGTGATCCTATTGGTACTATCCGCTGATATACTTGATATCGATGACATACCTATCCCTCTCTCTAAAAATAAATAACAAAACAAAGCTTTGAAATTTACAAAATCTATACTTGGCCATGTGGCAAATTCCAACTCGCACTTGATATATGAAAAATGAATCTAAAGGGTTGTCTACTTGTCCATACAACTTAGAGCCCATCTCATCTGTCGTTTTATAGTTGCTGATCTGTAAAACAGGCATGCAAGAAAGGTTCCTACCACAAATGTATGGAAAGTGGAAACCGCCTGCCTTTTTATCTTTTAATTTTTGTTATTTTTTTCACCTCTTTCTTATGAGGAAGAAAATGAAAAATAAATAAATAAATAAATGAAAGTTAATTCTTTTACTGACACTCCCCTCCACTCCTTGTGTCATACAATATTTGAAGGCGTGGATGCCTCCAACCTTTAGATTTCCATTAACTCTACTATTGCTGTGGTCATTCTTTAATAATAATGATAATAATAAAAATAATCATTATTAAAACAACCATTATACGTATATATACTTAGATTAATATCACAGTAGCAAGACGTATGAATTGTTGAAAGCATTACACAAGAATTATAAATGCAGTACAAAAATGTATACATACAAAAAGTTGGATGGGCAGGTGAGCAAACACAATAAATACATAGGACGACCGAGTTTGTAAGGGAGAATGAGAGGTTCGAACGATAATAGTATAATTATTGACTCGATCTACGCTATAAAGGGCAGACATTTATGATCATTAACGGTTGTACTTTTTTAAAACTTCCATCATAAATAAATATAGGGTAGATTTTGTCTAAATTTAGCGGCTCTAACCAATGGTAGCGCAGGACACACATGACATGGATATCTTTTGATTGTTTTTCATAGGATGGGATTAGGAGAGTAACACAAGTCAAGCTGGGCCACGTTATGCCCAAACTTTTCTCATAAATATCAGATGAATTTAGAAACAAAAAAGGGGAAGAAGCAAATGGGGATTTTTTTTTTTAAACAAAAAAATTGACTGAAAACTTAAAACTAGGGTTGCCAATCCAATAGTTCGGTTCAGTTTTAGTTTGGTTTAAACACTTTTAAGTTGTAATAGGTTAAACCAAAATTAAACCGCTAAATTGAAGTTCAATTTCCGATGAACTCTAGGTTTGTTTAACGAGCTTCTAATCAAGCTCAATGATTGTTTTAAATTCGGTTTTGATTTTTTTTTTATATATATATATATATATATATATATGTAGAAACAAAGTTTTCTGTCCAAGAATGACCCTTGTACCACAAATACAAAAAGCATGCAATGACCACCATACCCCTTCTTGGCTCGGGGGTATCTTTTGAATAAAAAACATTTACCCATGCGTATAAAGGAAAAATTAATTAAAGAGGGTTCTTTGAACAAATGGTATAGAAAAACACAACAAAATGATGCCATTCATGAGAGGACACAGAGGTCATTTTATAATCGGGAAAAAGAGATAGACTGCTAATACTTGCATCAGTGGCTCAGAGAATCTTTTTCCTTCTTTTATGGGGCTTGTTCTTCGTTTCACGTTTCTATTGATTTCGGTCGATTCGGTCAGTTTCGATTTCTACTGATTTTCATAGAAACCATATAAAGCCGGCCTGATAAGAATTAGGCTCGAAATGAACCGGTCCTTGTTTTCATCCGGTCGGTTCGGGCTGAAAGGTGAAATCTCGGCCCTCGCTATTCCCATCTAATCTAAATTCTGAACGAGCGTTGCCGAATGTTGAAGCTGAACTCTGGTGGCTTCTGTTGGTTTTTCTCGTTCATTTCCTCATATTTTCTCTCTACCGTTATCGTTTATAAACCTTTAACCCTTATTCTTTGCATGTTGGCAGGAGCTCCGGCTCCCTCTGAAGGAGCCTTTGCTCAAAAGGGAACCGCAAATCTTCAAAAGAACAAAGCCGTAGGTCTTGAGTTGATTTTGTTCTGAAAAAGTTTCCAGATCTCTGCATTGGTTGAGGAAGGAAAGAAGGAACGAGAGAAGGAGAAGCAAAATGTCGAATGTCTGGGGAGGAATCGGTGCGTGGGCCGCTGAGGCCGAGCGTGCCGAAGCTGAAGAGCGCGAGCATGCGGCCGCTGCCGCTAATTCTCAACTTGCCGGCGTTGGGGAGTCGCAGAGTTTTCCGAGTTTAAGGGAAGCCGTATCTGCCAAGCCCAAGAAGAAGAAGATGACGTTATCTGAGTTCACAACCGGAACTTACGTTGGCCCCGGTGGAGCCAGGCGCGATTCCTCCGTGGAGTCTAAGGGTCTCACAACCGATGAGATGCTTCGATTGCCAACTGGTCCCAAGGAGAGGACTCCCGAGGAGTTGGAGTACGGTCGCCTCGGAGGTGGGTTCCGCTCCTATGGCCGAACTGGGGGGCCTCCGTCTGGGCGCATGCGTGAGAGAGGTGACGATAGTGATGGTTCGTGGGGTGGTGGTGGTGGTGGTGGTGGTCGGAGATCCTATGGGGATTTCGATGAAGAACGGAGGGCTTCCTCTGATAGGGCTAATGATTTCGATCAGCCTTCTAGGGCGGATGAAGTTGATAACTGGGCAGTGGGTAAGAAACCTCTTTCCGTTTCTCCCATGGATTCTGGACGACAAGATCGCTACAGTTCGCTTGGTAGCGGTGGTGGAGGTCCATCTAGGGCTGACGATGTCGACAATTGGGCTGTCGGGAAGAAGGCACCTTCTCCCGCTAGATCTATGGGTTTCGGCTCAGGTTTCAGAGATTCCGCTCCCGATATGGATCGCTGGAGCAGAGCACCACAGCGTGATGGGGATCGTGAGCGTCCACGGCTTGTTCTGGATCGACCCAAGGGTGATGGCGTCATTAATGAACCTCCCAAGGCTACCAGACCTAGCCCATTTGGTGTGGCGCGTCCCAGGGAGGAGATTTTAGCTGAAAAAGGTCTCGACTGGAAGAAGTTGGATTCAGATATTGAGTCTCGTAAGCCGACGAGTCGACCTACAAGCTCTCATTCAAGCAGGCCTTCGACTGCTCAATCGAACCATGCGGAAAGTCCTGCGCCACAGGTTCTGGAAGCAGCACTAAAACCACGACCAAAGGTGAATCCTTTTGGGGATGCCAAGCCTCGAGAAGTCTTACTGCAACAGCAAGGCAAGGATTGGCGGAAGATTGATTCGGAACTCGAGCATCGTCGTGTTGACAGGTTTGCAGCTTGCTCTACGTCTAGCAGTGTCTCAATTCGCATGCTTATGTTACTTCTCCATATTAACTGTTCTATTTGAGTGCCGCACTATAAATGCATGCTTACGAAAAATCTTGTGTCTTAGCTATCCTTCATTTTGGTTTCAGCCTTCAGTTGGTGCCGCCTTCCGTGTATAGTGGTGGTGATCTTTCCTTTATTTCTTTCCTCTGTTATCTACCTAATACCATTAGTGGATATCACTGGTTATCTGTTATTTACCTAATACCATTGGTGGATATCAATGGGTGACTTTTCTCATTCTAGACTAAACATATATGAAGTACCATTCAAATGACAAGGGGAGGTGACAGTCTTCACACTTTTGGTTGGGCTTTCAATATGAGGAAGAATTTATCACAATGTGGTAGTTAATAGGCTGACATAGCTAGTAGATCCTGTAATGCAGGACTACTAAGGTCCGACACCAAACGGGCGCTGGACAGCTAGTGCTTACATTAGACTTGGAAACATGGAGCATTTGGTTTCTTGATTGATGTAAAAGATAAGGAAAGAAGAATTTCGTGGCTGGTTGATGCATACAGGAATTAGGACTATTCCTTGATGATGGGTCATGGAGTTCTATAATTTAACTAAGGTTGGTGATATTGCAAATGTGTACAAGGGAGGTTGCATGAAATAAGATAAAAATGAAATAGAGAAATGTGAAGGGAAGAAGAGATAATTGATCCATTGGAATCACATTCATAGATCTTTAGACGTTAGACCTAGAGGACCTCGAGGGAATCTCACTGTCAATAGATATAAATGGAACAGACGACGGCAACATAGTGGTAATAGTTCTTCATTAGTTAATCTAACAAAACAAGCTTATGGAGAGCCTTTTGTTTTCTGGGGAGGGGTTAGTCAGACCTTTATATAGACTTCTCCTTTTCATTTTTTTCTAACTCTTGCCTTTATATAGACTGATTTGGCCAGATTCTTACCATCAATAAAACTCCAAATGGTTGAACCTCAGTACAAGCTAATTCATTCCATCTCTGTTGTCCATAACTTTCTTGAACTCTTTAACATGACTTCTTAAATCACATGTGATTACTAGGATGTTGGTTTGTCTGATATGTAAGTGAGAAACCTATCCGGTGGCATGAATTCAAGCAAAATCAGTCAGTTTTGATGCCTAAAAATTGAGGCCTATTGATGGCTATAATGATATGATTAGCTTTAGTTATGACTATTAATAATGTAACAATAACTTAAAGACAACTTACAATTGGAATATGGCTAAAATTGACAACTAGATCCTAATGGATCCAAGATTTATCTCCAAAATTTTTCAAAATAAGCAAGATTAGTGCTTGCATATTCCTGAATTAGAAATGCTATTGAGGGTATTTATTAGCCTTCCAAGTTCCAACATTGTTTAAAATGCTGGAGATTAGTCGGGCCTGCTTGAAAATTGGCTCTTTTTGCCTGTGCTTGTTCTCCTTCCCCCTCCCCCTTTTTTGTGGATGTCTTACAATGTAATGATGTATTGGATATACTTTCTCACAGCAGGTGAGTGCTGCTCACAAGTTGGATATTTGAACTTTCAAAATTCTAGATTTTCGATGCTGTTGCGCGACAATCTTAGAATCTATGTTCGGACCGCACTAATAACTTGTGATATCTCCATCTCGTTAACTCATTCAAAAATCGGTGTCTTCAAATGGATCCATCTATACATTTGGCCACCATTACAGCAGTACTGATGATATAGGTAGTAGGTCCTGGATCTTCTTTTCACTGAAAGGCAGTACTATTCCCAATCTGGACACTCAAATCCCCTGTATTGTATATTTTCTGAGCAGTTTTCTCACTGGTTTGCATTATTTAATAGGAGTCACACCAATAATGTATCGATCATAACAGTATGTTTAGTCATTGAGAACCAAATGTCTATGATTTGAGCTAAGCTGATGATTTTGGCTTCACCCAAGATTTTTTCTCAGTTGCTACCATTGATAGTCAGACCATGGGCAGGGTATCATTTTGTGATGTTTTTCCCCTTTTCTGTGGAGTTTTCGATCAGGCTATGAATCTTAACAGGGTCTTATACTTTTTCTAAGGTATTGTCTTCTTTATTTATTTATTTATTTTTTGGGTGCAGCTTGTCGTCACGAAGATGATGAAGTGAGAAGTTGTAACCTTCTTTTGGTTTTCTCTTGTCTTATTCCCGAAAGTTATTTAAATTTGGGTTGAAAATGATTTTAAAAATAATTTGAAAGTGATTGGTCATTATTTTATTTTCAAGAGCTATCATTATCCATGTGAAATGACAGGATTTACACTTGAAAAAAGAAGTTTTTTATAGTAAAAGGGCAAAAAAGTAAGGTTACAACTTCTTTTTCACCAACTTTGGTTACGACAAGATTTTCCCTTTATTTTTTGCTCTTTATGTCAAACAATGAATTAAAAACAACCTGGTTAGGTGAGTGGAATCTTCTACTTGATTTCCAAAGAAATTAATAGAAATTTTCTGCAACTATGCTGCTTTTCACCTTTCTTCTCCACTTTTATTTGTTACACACCATAAAACAAAATTTACCACCTACAATGCACACAACTGGAAGATAATAAATCATATGGTGACATTAGTTTTTTGTTATAATGTTTAGCTATATATGTGAATGGATGTTTTTAACATATATGGTAGTTTATGTAATTGTAGTCTGTAGATATCTATATGTGTTGATGGATTTTTAAATGAAAACTTAATTTTCATGACATATTCCTGTATAAACTATTAGTGGGGAAATTTAAAGTGGTTAGGGTTGTTTCTCTTGTCTTTTATGTTGAAGTTCTCTAATTTCAGGCTTTCTTGTGTCTAATGTCCAAGGGCATGCGATTGACTATTGTGATGTTATTTATTATCTTATGTTACTTATATACTTCACAACACATACTGTATATATGATACTGCCTAGGCCAGGGAAAAATCATAAAGCCTTAGCCTGGCCTTCCCTGACCCACAAAATGACACATAGATTCGCACTACAGCTTTCGCTGAACAATCTAGCTGGGTTGGGTCAGGCCAGAAACTGCCACTTCTACTAGTATTCCTTCCCCCAATAAATTGTATCCTTATTCCTTGTTATTTAAGAAAGAAGAATATTTGACTCGGGAAAAGAAATATTTTCTTCTTTTTCTTTCTTTTTTTCCCCGTCCTCATTGATAGATTTCCAAACTTGTGGGTGAATTCCTGTGGGAAACTATTTCTCATACCTTTTTCCTTCTCTCTTTTCATTTTTTTCTTTCTGCTAGCTCTGTTAAGATTTTTAGCATTCTTTGAGCACATTGGTGGCCAATTCTCTGTTCTTATAGTCTTCCCATGAAAATCCACATGTTCCTGTTTGTTCCATGATACAGCTTCAATTTAGGGTTATTTGTTGGCTGATTTGCATTAGCTTGGTATTAGAGGACAAGTTTTGGCGCCTTGCATTAGATAACTAATCCTACGTATATTTGCAGAAATATGTTTTGCAATGTTCTGACAGTGAATGCCTTCCCAACTCGAAGAGAAATAGTGAGGAATCTTTGTTACCTGGACATGTAAAATTGTAAAACTTGGTATGGCAAAGATTCTGTTTAGGGTTATTTGTTGGCTGATTTGCATTAGCTTGGTATTGGAGCACAAGTTTTGGCGCCTTGCATTAGATAACTAATCCTACGTATATTTGCAGAAATATGATTTGCAATGTTCTGACAGTGAATGCCTTCCCAACTCGAAGAGAAATAGTGAGGAATCTTTGTTACCTGGCCATGGAAAATGGTAAAACTTGGTATGGCAAAGATTCTGTTCCTTGCATTCTCCGTTGTCTGACATCATGTATCAGACGGGCGTGACGTGAGTCATGGTTATAGTGCATAATTTGAAGTGTGCAGGTAACATAGCTAGACAGCATTGACATCTGAAGGTTTGGCTTAAAGTGAAAGTTAGAGAACCCGAGGTTGCAGTCATTGCTGTGTTTGTTGGTAACACATCAGGATTGCAATTTTAGAAATTAGAACATGGGAAGGAGGACCTATAGCAAATAGTGGTTGGATCATAAGAGACGACCAAGAAGCTGGTTGATGAGCTGGACTATGTCATACAACCATATTTGTTTCAGGGACATATAATGATATTTTAGATCATGACAACTGAGCTTTATTTCTAGTACTTTAGTTTATGATAACTATGCAAAGAAATATGTAGATCAAAACCAGAGAGTAGATGATGTTCCAACAAAGATTCTGAAATGAGTTTTTTTTGCATCTTCTTGTTCAAAACCTCATTTTTTGATTGATGAGATGTGCCTGAATGAATACCCCCTGCATCAGAAAAGTTTAAAATTGATGAACAAGATTTATCCACACGACTGTTGATGTACCGTCACAAGCTAAATTGACTTTGATTATTTTGGATGAGTGGCGAATCTGATGTGCACACAATCAAGCTTCCATTTCCATTCTTATCAATGATCTTTTTTTTTAAAGGAATTATGCAATAAATTTTAGCATGCTTGCAATTGAGACATATTTAAGGCCTAGTGTTGAAGGTTGAGAATGAGTTTTTCTCCTTACAAAGGGGATGTTGACGTGAAACAAGAACTGGAGAAAGTGATCAATTTCTTCTGGATAGATATTTTTCTTTTCCTTAAGGCATATGTAGTGAGTTTAAGTCATCTTAATTACTCTGGTTTTGCTTTCGCTTCTCTTGGTTTCTTTTATTGTGTGGGGGTAGATATGGTATTTTTGTATTCTGTAGGTTTAATATTTTTCTTTCAGTCATATTTAAGCCTCTTCAATTTAATTTTTATTTTTGGGTTTGCTTTGCTTTATCAATCCATCTATCTATGTGCAAGCTTAGTTTCGAGTTTCCTTCATTATATTTCATCTTTAAGGTCCTGATGACCTATTGTAACAAAGATATCTAAACTGTCTGTTCTGAGGCTTCTTTTTGAGACTGTATCTTTTGACTCATGTTTTGCTTCTCTCTGGTGGAGTCGAGTTTGTTGGTGCTCAAGGTGTCAAGTATTGGTATTTGGCAGCGTATCAGAAAACTGTTTTAAGAGACATATTGGAGACACACTATGAGATGCTTAATACGCTTTGATTTACTTATGATACATGCAAAACAAATGTTTTAAGAATTGATAAGCAATAAATAGTGATATCCAACTAGTGTTAGGTTATCTCTGTCTTTACGGCATCTATGTGATTCAAATCTTCATTGACAAGTGCAATATCAAACCTACTAACAAGTAATTAGAAGCAATTAAAGTAAACAGACTTGAAAAAGAAAAAAATCTATTTGTGTATTGGGATACTGGCTTAAAGTGACCATTAAAGGTCCAAACTGAGCATACGAACTATTTAGTATTAAGTATCACATATATTAAGTTTCTACATATTAACCATACTACACTTTAGTAATAACATATGAAACAAACCTGAAGTAGTATGTAACTATTAATAAAAAGTACTTACAAACAAATATAATTATACATTGTAGATCACAAATTATTCAAGATGATCCAAATCTAGGTCAGTTTTCTAGTTTAGAAATGATACTTGACAAAACAACCAAGAAAACCAAGATTCAAGCAATAAATAAATAAATAAAACTTTTAACGTATTTCATTTGGCGGCTTTGATGCTTCAATCTCCACTTTGATGAGTGTTAGTGCAATTTTTTGCTTGTTTAAACACTTCTCCTCTGTCATGTTTGAGTGTAGATGGGATTCACTTAGGTTTTGGCCAAAAAAGCGAAGTAGGAAGAAATTTTCTTTTAAAAACTGAGATTTTTGGGTTTTGATAGCTTGTGTATCAAATTTGTCAGTGTGTATTTAGTACTGTATCAGCATGTACCGCTTCTATACATAATTTTTTATGTATCAGTTCTGTATTGTTTTGACATGCCCAATCTCGATATCTATCGGCGTTGTTGGTCCGTAGTGGTTCAATACTTGATACCATGCTAGCACTCCTATATTCTGTGAGGATTATGATGTTGTAGGCAACTTTCTCTAAAATTCCATGGCATTGGATAGATGTTCATTTCCCAGAAGATCTGATGGCAGACTGTGAGGTGGAGGGAGGTCCTGCAATGGACAAGAGAAGAAATGTGGTTGGTGATGTATTCTTGGGGAAGGAGTCACACTTGCCAAGGATCTCATTCTTATCCTCCTCCACCCGTTTGCCATCTCTGATCCCATCATGGCAGAGGAAGAAGCAGTTTTTTTTTTTTGATGGAAGGCACAAGTCGACTTTGGCCTGGAGGGAAAGGTTCAGTTGGATATGATTCTGAACAAGTCAGCTGGGAAATGTGTAGGTAATATTGCCCCTCTGTTTATTCACCGAATTTGGAGATGGGAATCATTGTTAGTGGCTGGATCTCAAATGAAGAAAACATTTTCCAGTTTACAGCAAGATGGATTGGTAAAGAGAGATTAGAGATGTGAATTGCCGTTGCTGGAGAAGATAGATGGTAGGGTTGCCTGTTGCCAATGCTTTCATCTGCTATCCACCTTTGTTGTTGCCCGGTGAGAAGGGGAATGTCGAAAGAGGAGGATGATGGAAGGAATGAGAGTTAAAATTACTTCGTTACCCTAATATTTAAGGTTGTTTATACCTACTATGTGGGAATCTGTCCTTTTTACAAGAGGCTAATTACAAACTATTGTGACCCCCTGTGTTTTCCTTTATTCTTGATTGTCCTAGTTGATCCTGGTATTATTTGAAGATGAAAACTTAGTACCTTCTGACATGCCAAAAGATATTTTGGCAATTTCTAGAGTAAGATGAACACTTTTTGACTGCTGAATTCTTCTATGCTGTAGTTGATCATCAGGAGTAGGGTTTGAAACTTAATAATTCCCAGTAGCAGACTGGCAGTGGCAAGTGCGGCATCCACGGGGCCCACATATATTTTGAAATTGAAGGGGGTGGAGAAGCACCCTAACTGTCTGACATTGCATATGGTTGAATGCCTTGTTGATTTCCAATGTTTGTCACGTACAGCTGTGGGCAAGCATTTTCAGGATTCAGGTTCATGCTTCTTCATTCTGGTGAAACCGTGAAAGTGAGGTAGGTATTTCTGGGCTGATTGTGACACTAATCAGTGGCAATCTCAAAGTGGTAATATTCTCCTACAAATATTGGGACTTTGGCTGATTGAGTGCCACTTGGGGCTTCAAAATGATTGGACAGGGAATGGTGGAAATTCACTGTTTCAAATGTATTGGATAAGTAATAAGGAATATAGATTGGTAGCTTGGGTTGGGTATAGGATGATGGTAGTTTGGGGATAGTAGGATTAGAGGGCTGGTTGATGAATTTTGTGATGGCTAAAAGTTGTAGCTTTTAGTTAATGTATTAACCATTGGACATCGCTGGAATGTGTTTTTAGATATCTTAGTTGGAAGCAAGAGGCTTCAATGGTAACATGTTAGCTGAAAGAGAAAGCACTAAATCATGCTTTCTAACTATTTTTATTTCTTTCAGTAGAGCATTTAACTATTTATTCAACTGAAAAAGTACTCTTAAATAGTTAAATCTAGACATTGTTATCCTAAAATAAGAATAAAATGTTGTTTCAAATACAATTGTAATACCTTGTGGACTATGTTTCTATTATGTAGACAAATTTCTGAAGGTCCGGCATGGTTTTCTCTAGGTGAGAAGTCCAAGGGAGGAGTCTGTAGGGCACTGCCCTTTGTCAATTTTTATCTGCTATTAACAATGTTTTCACATCATCCTTGACACTTCCGGTAGAATGAACAGGTCAATGTTTGTACCCTCGCAAAAAGAAAAAAGAACATGTTGATTTTGGATGAGATTTGGACAATTCATGATGACAGGGAAAGGTTGAATGCATGAAGGGCCTTGTGATTGAGAGCTTACTTTTTTGTGTGTGTTTTTGTTTTTGGGGTAAAACTGTAAAAGATTGAATTCGGCAATGAAAGTTGATAGATGGCTAATCCATATGATTTCCTATCCATCCAACCGCCAAAATTGCAACATCAGTACTTCCCTCATTTGATGGTTGAAAATACCAGTGGGGAAAATCCAATAGATGGGTGAGCCATATGATTGAGCACAGAATTCGAAATGGAGAGATGTTTTTTCCATCCAATAAGTGGACTGGCCGCATTAAGCCATCATCCCTCCAGATGGCAGTATTAGCTGTGACCTTGAGATTCCTCTCTTGGGTGCTGACCTGAAGAACCCTTTGCCTGAGGTGAATTCCAAGAATCTGCAGTTTATTGTAATAGACCATTTTGATGAGCCTAAAATATGGGTATTAGGAATGAATACGGGATTGACTTTAGTTAGGCTGGAATAGGTCTCAAAAAGTCTATCCTTATTTTTGGTCTCGTTTCTTTTTCCAGTTTTCTAGGTAGTTTTAGTTTTACCTTATCTGTTCAGGATTGGTTCAGGCCTTTTCTTTCTTGATTTTGAGTTTGGTTTGGAGTCTTCTATGTAAGTTTGTAATGGGCAACCTTGTGTATGAATTTGATGAATGAGATTGGTTTTGCCTTTGGTTCTGTGATGATTCGGTAGGGCTCCCTGGTGGTGGTGATTCCAAGGTTGGGGTACTGGTAGTGATGCCAGCCATGCAGATCAGGTGGTGATTGCTTTTTATTTAATTTCAGCTTCAGTAAATGAAAACCTTATTGTCAAATGCCAAACAAGCCAATGCTGATCTCTATCCCTACTCCCTCAACCCCCCACCCCCCACCCCCAAATAAAAAGAAAAAGGAAAGGAAAATATATTGCTGCAACATATGAATAGAAAATGTTTTCTGTTAACATTTGATGGATGGCATAAGTGAATTTTCTCCATGGGCAAGTTCATTCTGATGGCATGCTCATTAAATATATCTAGCTTATCAACTTGTCCGTTGGCATCCACAGGGATCTCATGGGGGTGTATAAATTAATCTTCCCTCAGAACATGCTTTGAGCTCTTTTTCAAAGTAAATCTGGTGATATTTGGTTATGTTTCAGGCCTGAGACAGGTGAGGAGAAGACGCTGAAGGAAGAAATAGATCATATAAGGAAGGAACTGGAGAAAGAAAGTGCAGCGGATGCAAATGGGGAAACTCTGGAGTCTGGTCAAGAGAAAACCAGTCTACATGAGCTGATGTTGAGCAAAGAAAAGGATCTGGAACTGCTAATCCGTGAGTTGGACGACAAGGTAAGGTTTGGCCAGAAATCCTTTGAGAGGCCTGGTTCTGGAGCAGGCAGGGTTGCTGGCTTACCGGAGAGGCCACCCTCTCAGTCTGGCTTGTCGGACGACTATAGAAGTGGTACGGCAGATGTGTGGAGCAGGCCCGGAGATGATAGAAGAGCATTTCAGGGTGGCAGGGAAAGAGGATTTCTTAGCAACAGAGACATTGACAGGTATGATACATTGGATTCTGGATCTTCAGTTCAATGATTTCTCTTTTCTTCTTCTTCTCTTCTTTTCTTTTCTTTTCTTTTCTTTTATTATTATTATTTTTTTTATGGATCTTGTATCCACTGTTTAGGACCAGTTGATATGAGGAACATAGATTACTTTTGCTCATATCAGAATGCTCAAATGCTTAAAAAAGAAAAGGTGGAACAACTTGTCACCAACGTGACAGCTGCATTGCAATTATGCTCACACTTTCTGACACAGCTGCATTGCCTGAGGATGAAATTTTGTTGACAGGTGGACCCCAAGGTCACCTGCTCATATTTCAGTTTCAGCCTAATTAGTAGTTTGCACGTGACAAAACAAACCACTTAAAACTTCAGGAGTAGCAAGTGGGTGCTGGGGAATCACCAAGAGGGTGCATGGAAGGAGATGCCATTACATGGAATGACAGATGATTGAATTTGAGACTGGAATATTAATATGTGCAATGTATTTTTTCAAAATGAGTGGTGACAAGTGTTCATCAGAAGGGGAAAGAAAGGCCCTTGAAAACTGGAACTAGGAATCTCTCTTGGTGATTCCCCAGCACCCTCACACACATACACACGCACACACACATGGGTATTGACCGGGAAGGCAAAGAAATTACTATCTTTGTTTTAAACTGTGCATATGTACACACGGCACATTTAGCTTTGTACATTGTTTCAAATGCTTACTGATTTTTGACCCTTTCTTGTTGGCAGGCCCAAGTCTAGAGGGAGATGGTGAGAAGTCTGTTGTGAAATTGAGGTTTTAGTTCCTTTTTGCCGCCAGGACAGAATAATTTTCTTATAGTCAAGTTATTTTCCCTCCCTTATGTTTTGCACCAAGTGAGCCGAGAAATATAGCGGAAAACCTTGGATAACTTAATTGTTACCTCCTGATACAGGTGTAAAATTGCTAATTTTTTTTCCCATAATGAGTCAAGCGGCCTGTATTGTTTCTAGGTATATTCCCTTCTAATTGTAATCCCAATGGACTTCATGAGACTTTTCATCTTTTCTCTGTTGCATTAGTTTTCTCTTTTGTGTTACATTATACAATTAATCAGTTTTGTCAATCATATTGATGAACACAAGTGTATTGAGATACTGTTTTTGTTGAATTTGTTACCTTTACTCTTCTTACATCCATGTGTTTGTGATCTGATTATCCTAAGCTGGTCATTCTATCAGTGTGGCTTTGATAGAGTGATTGCATTGAGGCAGGGATGCTCACGGGGAAGGAGAAAACGTAATGGAGTAATTTTTCATGGAAGAGCAGGTAATGAAGTTGATAGAGAAATTCAGACCTAGGTGGGACAGGAGAAATCGATTAAGGGTATAGAAATGATGAGAAACAGGGGAAGTTTATACTGACAGTGGAATTTTATTTTGGCACAATATGATAAAACAATCCAAATAACAGGCCTAGAGAGAGAAACTAGAGTAGTGATTGCCATTTCTTTTTAGTTCCTCTTCTTTCAATCCTATCTCAATGGATCAATTGGACAATAGGAATTAGCTTGAGTTTTCATTAATCTGAGATCGTTGTTCTCAGATTTTCCATTTTGGTAAAAGATTTGGTGCATGGTAACCTACCAAGAGAATCCTTGCATTGTTACAACTCTCTGATTTTTTTATTATAATTTTTGTCACTTGGTAAATTCTGATTGGTCTGAAATTTGACATGGGAGCAAAGATCTTAGGATCTACTTGTCTACAAAATTTCAATTGAATGTAGTTCAACAATTTCGTGTTTAGCCTGCAGTTTACCAATTTGGACCCTTTTTGTGCCCCTTTTCTTTTATCCAGTTCAGTTGGTTTATTTGGAGTTTTTCTGGTCAAAGTAAATGATCTCATATGATTTAGTTTGTGATGATCATCATGCAATCAAATATTGGTATTGGATTGGCTGTATTAGCTGAGGTCAATATTGATACCTAACAAATCCTGTATAGGTGGAACTGTTTTTAATAAGGGTAAAACCATAATCTTATCCTAACTTAATGGGATCGGCTACATGAATTCGATAGAAGCATAACTGGTAGAGAAAAAAAGGTAGATAAAGTAATAAAAGAAAAACGATGAAGTTAAGAAAGAAGCAAAAACACAAAAGTCAGAGTAACATCTCGGGAACATTCCCCTAAAATGGATTGGCTACATGGGTCTTTGTCCTACAAATAGCTCTATCCATGGTCATACTTGGGTTGAACCCTAGCTTTTGCATATTTTTTCTTACCACTTCTTTTATAGTCATTTTGGGTTCGTTTTTTTATATTTCACACTTCCTATTTGAATCTGGTGACTCTTCCTCATCAGTGAATTCATGGGTCTCCGTTGGATATATTAAAGGTTATCATGGAGCTTGTCCTTGATTAATATGGTCCCAAATTGATTCTTATCAAGGAAAAATCTCTCCCAAAATAAAACTTTTTTTTATTATTATTATTGGAATTTGAGGGGAAATTCATCCGATATGGCCAAAATACCAACACATGGTGATGCTTAGATATAGCTACGAATGACTTCAATTCTTCTTAATTGTGAATTGGGCAAACTTGGTCAAAAGTAGTAATCCCTACCCACCCTTGGCCCTCCTCTCTCTCTCTGGCCTAATTAAGGATACATTTCCTTAAGCACCATAAAAAAAAGAACCAAGAGGGTATTTTAAGCTTCTGCAACTGTCCAAAGAAAATCAAGAGAAGAGGGGAAACGCATTTGTGGTTAAACCATACAGTTAGGCTGATCATCTGTGAACTCATTACATCTTTGTTATGCATCCAAGAATGGTGCATCTTCACAAATATGAAACTGAAAACAAGCCATACTGGTAATGTCAAAATTTTTTTTTTTGGTTTAATAAAAAATGTGTTTTTGATCTGGAATTGGATTGCTGTGGACCGGTTCAATTGATACATATCGATGTCGACCAACGACAGAACCGGTTCTAAAAAGATGAAAAGTATAGTTAAACGACTCCACTGGGGATCGAACCCAGAATCTCTGGTTCCGTAGACCAGCGCCTTATCCATTGGGCCATGGAGTCCTGTGTGATTTGGATTTTAAAATTAAAAATTATGACAAAGTATAACTAATTATGTCATTGCTCATCTAAACGTCCAATCCCACTTATATTGTCACATATAACCAGAACCTACAACCAGTAGAAATCAGTTTCATCGGGTGACATCTCTTTATCGTCATACTTGATGGGTCTAAATCGATTATCAATATCATTTTATGGGTAAAATCGTAAAAATATATATATATATATATGTATTTTTCAAAAAATAAGAGCAAAAGCGATGGATCCTGATCAATATCAATATCAATATCTGCATACTGATAACTAAATCTTGATCATGAGTTCAAAGATTGTGGGTGATAAATAAGGAAAATAAGAGATATTTTAAATATTATTATTCTTTAGATAATCATTCAATACAATACTAGATCACCTACTTGTACAGGCATGCTTCACATATGATTAGGAGATGACATCTGTCTTTGAAAAAGTGTGGGCCTAAACTTTTGGTTTGGCTTGAGAAACTAAGAAAGTGGTTCAGGTATATTCCTTGTGTAATTTCTTGATGGTTGCTTTTAATCAATGTCGTTGTCCATTACATTTGTCTATTCTTATAAAACGCCTTTATAGAGATTTAAATATATTTATTGTTTGAATTTGTAGAGATTTTAATTGATTTATTATCTGAATTATAATGCTTGAAAGTTACACATGTTTCAATTTTTTTTATTGTTCGACTCTCTTGTAGGGAGAGCAAAAGTCACCTGGGATTATTCCATTGGCTGTGAAGGATGTCTTTAGCATCATACAAGAGGTAGTGGAATATTATATATATATATATATATTATTTTTTTGGGTCAAATTGATGGTTTTGCATGCAGTTATTATATTCCATGATTAACTTTGGTCAACATATGCCGCAGACACCTGGGCGGGAATTTCTTCTTCGTGTTTCATATCTGGAAATATATAATGAGGTCAGTACATCCTGAATTGATTATATGCTTTTGGTATTTGAATTGGCTGTTATCCTTCACAATTGGATGTATTTCTTTAAAGCTGAGGTGATGAATAAATTTTCAGCTTAGAGTTCTATCAAAACCAAAAGGAATGAGAAAGATCCCCACTGTTGTAACTTGTAAGCCACAGTACTGGTGTTCTTCAAATTGGAAGTTGCAATCATGTAGGCTAGTCTGATCTTGAACACATGATTGTCAAATATAAATGTTGTTGTGTTGGAGCTGTTTCTTTGCAATGTCTGGAAGATGATGGCTCCACCAATTTTTGTCCCTAGGGAGTGGGGATCCAGCTATGACATAGTAAGTATTCTGGGTTGGGGATACCTGGCAGTGCATTAGTGATTGAATTAATTGGACATGTTGTGTAGGTCCTGATCTAGTCATGTGTTAAAATTCAGTCCAATCTAACTTTCCATCTGTAATTATTACACTTACAAGTTGTTTGCAAAGTCAATTCTGGTTCAAGAACTGGGTCTGCCGAAAACAAAAGAGGGAAAATCCCTGTACATGGTGCGTTACTAGGTTATGGGACACTGGGACATCCTGGTATCTAATGGTTAGTTATCCTGCCAGGGAGTACGTTCACAAGAATGACACTTAAAAGTAGTTGACAAGGGCCCACACAAGTGACAATGGCCATTTCCTTATTATTAATTTTGTGATAAGTACCAATTTATTGAAATAAAAAGATAACAGGAAGCTTTCAAAAGTGGTAAGCCAGAGCTAACATAACAACAACAACAACAGAGGACCTACATCCTTGTTCTCATTATCTTTTGCATAGATGGCAGAGAATGTCAAGCAGTAACATTTTTATCGTTAATGAAGCTTTCTAAAATGTTACAAAGAACTGTCTGAGGCATCCGAAATCCAAATTTGGTGGGGTGTTCTTGATTTAGGCTTCTTTTCTGGTTTAGTGGTAAATAAAGGTAATAAATCTTCCAGTATATAGTTTACTACATGGTCTCGTGGTCATTCTTCACATTGTTTTTGTTGAAAGAGCCTACTTCAGACAATAACTGTGTGTGCTTTATTTTCTCTGATATTTCAGCAAAAGCTGAAGAACTTGTTTCTTATTCATCTTTGAGATTATTTTCTGGTGCATTATTTTCAGTCTTCTAGCTTTCTGTTTCTCCAGGTTATTAATGACTTGCTTGATCCAACAGGGCAGAACCTAAGAATACGAGAAGATGCTCAGGTAATTAGCTTGATATAATGGAGATGGACAATATGAATACAATTAATTTATTTGAAGTTTAATTACTTTGATCGGGGAGAAGTTTTCCAATTGCTGTAATTATTTTTCTCAATATTTTTGAAATCGTTTTCTTTTATTGCCATTAGTGGGGAAACTGTAATCTATTTGAATGAAACCAAATGTATTTGTTTGGTAATTAAAATGGTAATATTTGAAAAGTGATGATACTTTGCTTGTCCTTTAGATTGCCATTGTGATCAACACAAAGTAGAAGAATCTACATTTTTATTGTTATTTTACAGTAGTTATGTTATAATTTACTTAAGTATGTTAAACCATATGTATGTACAATAACTTGTTTGTAGAAGAAGCCTTAGAAACACCAGTAATTCTCATCCCAAGGGTTATAAGAAAAGTTGAAAAGGGTTATTTTAAACCATGGGATGTGTTAGAACTTAGATGCATACCACAACACGGACCCCATATGTCCATGAACTAAAGAAAGTAAAGACAAAATCCTACGTGAAGGAATGGCAACCGGTGATGTTTCCCCAGTTCACATGCTTCACACTCGAGGTGAGAGATGGACTTGCAACTTGGAAATTGGAATCATAAGCTGAAGGTTTGATAAAGATAAATGTCCCACTCGAAGATGCCATTGAAGAGGAGAGGATCCACTGGTAGTGGTAGCATCAACCATAGATGGTCTGGTGCCATCCAAATAGTAGAGTCCAATCTGTTCAAGCCCTCCACCAATCGTTCTTCTTGTCTACAGGTCTTGAAAGACACAATAAGAAGGGTAGAAGTAAGTAAGTAACAGAACAATTAAGAGACAGTTGACTTACCCGTCATATGTGAGGATGCACCAGAATCAATAATCCATGGAGTGAATGAGGTGGTGGTAAGAAGAGTAGAGTTACCTGAATGAGCTAAAGTGGTCGTAGAGGTGGAGGTAGATGACTCAAGCTGTTGTAGGTGCTTGAGAATATGGTTATTATCATCCCAATACACAAAAACAGTAGAAAAAGTCCCAAATGCCGGTGCAAGAGCTGTGTCACTCGGAGTCACTCTGTCAATAGAATTATCAGTCATGGCAGTGTTGACTAACTGATTGGCCCAATTTGGTCCACCATGTTTGGCCCAACAAGTGTCAATGGTATAATTTGGCTTCCCACAAAAGGTACACTGTTGAATATTATCATTTATCCAGGACAGTTTTCTTTCACACTAGGTGAAGAGAATCTCTTAATCCATACGATTTTACTCTTCAACTGAACTCAGGAAAAGTATTTCGGACTTTTATTACAGGTAGAAGTTAATGATGAAACTCATTATTTTGACGAGCCCAGTGAAAAGGCCTTCTTAGTGCTAGAGTGCCACCCGATTAAAAGTAGATAAGCAACTTATAGATACTGTTACCTGTTTTAAGAGTCTAATTACATAGTCAAAATCACCTTGGATGAAGAGACTATCTCTTCACCATGCACAACCCAAAAAATTATTTTCTTATTCAAATACACTTTCTTACTCATAAAGTAAAGAGAGTGGATCAAGTTTTCGTACAAAAACTATTTTCGTACGGGATTGATTCACACATGAAAATATTGGGTGGTGACTTCCATGTATGTGAATCAGATCATACAAGAACCAGAAGGTACACGATGATGATGTATCCTTTTAATGACTGGTTTTGGGCATTTTAATCCATCAACCTGACCCACCAAAGGGATAAGGTTTAACTTCTGTCCAAAGATTCCACCCAGGAAAAATAAAGTAGAGGTCAAAAGTAGTTTAGAAACTAGGACAAAGATTACGTTAGATAATCATTGGAAAAAATGTTTTTGTCATTTTTTTGTTCTAGGGGAATAAGAGAACGGAATCTTCCATATAGTGTCCATGGTTCATCTTTTCCCTTTTTTTTTTTAAAAAAATCGGATTAAAAAAAAACGTTAGAAATGAGAAATGTTGAGTTTGGTTTCAAAATAGAATTTTGATACAAAACAGAAAATTCTGGTTTTGATACGAAACATCGTTTCTGGAACAAAATGATTACCAAACGCAACCAAAGTGTTATGTCCGAAAACTTTCCCTACCCCACAGACACAAGGAGTGTAAAATGACCACTTTATCCCTCCTTGGGGCACACGGCCCTATGTTTGGGCGCAGTGTAACTCTCAGACTAAAAAAGGCCCTAGAAGTATTATGAATTCAAATCTGAATGGGCAATTGCCCTTTCTTCATCATGACTTGTTTGTTTTCACTGTTTAGAGGCTACCCTCAGTACTCAACACTAAAACCGAGGCATTTGTCCTAGCAACCCAAACTTTTTACCATTGCTCTGAGCAATGACCCCACAAAAATGAACTACTCGATATGTTCGAGTCTGATAAGATGTAATTTATCCTTCTTTTGTACTTCTTTCATGCTGCCAAGCTAGAGTAATAGAGGATTTTGTAATTAAGTAACTGATAACAAATGTCCCTTCCCCCTCCCCCTCTCTCTCCTAATCTTTTTTCTCTTGATCTTCCCTTCATTTTGGCAGCGGAGAGCTTAGGACTACCTTATCTGAATGCCTACCTTGATTCAGTGGGGTCTAACTTCACTCATGGAGCTAATTTTGCAACTGCTGCATCAACAATTAGACCACAAAATATAACTCTCTCACAAGGTGGGTTTAGTCCTTTCTCCCTAAACGTTCAATTCTATCAGTTCAACGATTTTCATCGAAGATCTCAAGAGGCTCGTCGACAAGGTAATTAATTCTACCAGTTCCATATCTTATATGAACTATTGGAATGCAATGCGGTATAGAATTGTTGAGATATTGGAAGTTATAGAGGTATAGTCTTACACCAGTTAGTTCAGGTCCTTTTGGTGCATTCATATACTTTTCAAGAACTCTTCTCCACCAAATGTCTAAAAGTTTTTGGTTTGACTATCTAACATAATATCAAAGCCGGAACCATTTGTTATCCTCCCCAAGTTGTTTGTCCACCTGTAGAGTCAAGTATGCAGAAGCTACACATTAAAGGGAGTGTTGATATATTGAGATGTTGAGAACCGTACTGTATTCATATGATGGTGAGTTTAGGTCCTTGGTTCTTTATATATTTGAGGATTTATCTCCACCTAATGCCTTATGGTTTTGGGTCTTTCTAGTAAGCTTCATCAAATATAAAATTACCATTTTTTAAAAAAAATTTCCTTATTAGTGATCATCGATAGTAACAGTAGGTTGAATTCAGACTAGATTACATTGAAATTGATATTGAAATAGGATGAATTATTTTTCTTTGGGTATTTTGGTGTAGGATTTGTTTGGCAGGAATTGATGCCCACGGAAGAGAGCTTCTCTCGTGCCTTGTACACATTTGACATCGGTCAGAATGATCTAACGGCTGGCTACTTCCTTAACATGTCGATTGACCAAGTTAGGGCATACGTCCCTGATTTACTAGATCAGTTCACTACTATCATAAAGGTGAGTAACCTTACGATAAGTCTCTTTGGGCATACGTCCCTGATTTACTAGATCAGTTCACTACTATCATAAAGGTGAGTAACTTTACGATAAGTCTCTCTTTGGGCTTATTACTATGCTTGGTATGAATTTTCATAATAGATTTTGGGTCTAGAATACATTCTTAAGCAAAAAAATAAATAAAAAACAACATTTCAGAATGGGTTCTCGACCCAGAATCTATTCCAAGAATACATGCCAAACACAACCTAAATATTCTCTCTTTTGGATTCAAGTTTCATTTGTAATGTGGGTGAGGAGAAGTTTGAAAACTTGGACTTGTGAAAGCAGTATATATATGGGGAAGGAGGGAGGTCCTTCTGGATACACAACACAGGCCCAGTGGGCTGCCTTCCCTACATTATGGATCGGTTGCTCATCACAGCTGCACAAGTAGATAAAGCTGGGTGTGCCAGTCCCTTCAATGAGGTGGCTCAGTTCTTCAATATCAGATTAAAAGAGGCTATGGCTCAACTCAGGAAAGATCTCCCATTGGCTTCCATTACCTATGTAGATGTTTATTCTGTCAAGTACTTCCTCATCAGCAAGGCCTCCAAGCATGGTAACTAAAATCAATCAAATCTTTTGCTTCTTCCTATTATTACATATGGGAACCAAACCATGGTTCGGTCTGGTTTTGATTGGTTTTCGAATCAGTTTTTTTTTTTTTTTTTTTTTTTTT
>NC_056561.1:40094701-40096095 GCF_013358625.1 Macadamia integrifolia | reverse complement strand
GGGGGGATGCAGGGTTTGAACTCCCTCTTGTAGCTTGCTGTGGGCATGGTGGGAAGTACAACTACAACAGGCACATGGGCTGTGGATCAAAGATTATGAAAAATGGAAAACAGATTCTGCTTGGGCGATCTTGCAAAGATCCATCGGTTCGGATCAACTGGGATGGAGTTCATTACACCGAAGCTGCAAACAAATGGGTTTTTGACCGGATCGTCGATGGATCGTATTCTGACCCGCCCATGCCATTGAAAATGGCCTGTCATTGGGTTGCCAACTGACTTGATTCCTTGTCATTAAAAGTTTTTTTTTTTCCCTCGCTCTACCAACAACTATAAATTCTGGATAAAAAAAATTGATTTTTTTTTTTTTTTCACTCTAAGAAATTTCGATGAAAGTTGAATGCTTCTAATTCAACCATGGTATGATCATATCCATGTAATTATGGGGTCAATATAGACCCGTGGGACTAGTCAAGCCAGACTGTGATACTTATTATTTAAAAAAAAAAAAAACCATTGGGACAAGGGTCTTAGGCCCAATGCTTTTTCTTGCCAAACACACACAAGTGCCTGTGTTTGATTCTCTTTGCTCGTGTACAATTGAAGTGTTCCTCACATCCATCTTATAGATCAAATTGGATTCAAAACAAGTCAGGAAAATGTATTAAAATTGGGTTATAACTGGCAATATAGACATAAAAACACCACTAGATTCATTTCTCCCTTTTAATGTTTATTTTAGAGAAAAAATAAGTGCCTGACAACTGAGTGTAGACCGTAAAGTCTAATGTGTACCTTCTCACATAATGAGATGTGGGCTATATTGACATTCCCTCTCCTTTATTTACATATATGGGGTACATGTGGATTATATTATTTCTTGCACTGCCATTGGAATGCATGCAGATTCCTCCCCACATATAGAATGATCTAATAATTTCATCTTATACAAAGATAATAGACTATAATAACAATGTTAATATTTCTTACAATAACTAAGATTGTTAACCATGAGAAGACTACCATTTCTAGATAGAAAGATGCTAAAGAAGTAATAAGAAAAAAACTAATAATTATTATTAAATTATAGGCAAGAGAACTTTGTCGGTTTGACGTAGGAAACATCAACGAACTAATGGAAGGGCGTGTAAGAGCATATTTAAACCACATCAAGAGCCGATAACACAGTCTTTTCATATCTTTGCATAGTCTTGTCGTTTTTTGTGCTAGATTGACAAAAATCTTTTTCCTCTAAATCATTTAAATCCAAGAAAATGCTCTCTCTCTCTCCTTTTTTTTTCTTGGGGGAAAATTACGCCCTTTCCCCTTAGCTTTGACGGTGTTAGTATGGTGTTAATTTTAAACTTTAAAAGACATCCTTCAATAAAAGATTAA
>NC_056561.1:40069775-40094681 GCF_013358625.1 Macadamia integrifolia | reverse complement strand
AAAAAAAAAAAAAAACTTAGTAGGGTAACCTGTAGCATTCCTGCTGCTTGAATGCGAAGTCATTGATTTCCTCTCCTCTTGTGGTTTTGAGTTGGGTTTGGGCTTCGACCCTTTGGTTTTACGGCAACCACCCGCCGACGGGAACGTTACCGAGGATACCTCCTTTGGTCTAGTACACAGTTCTTGCAGAAAACGGCGAGGTTGAGAGAGGTTATAGTTGTTGTAGAAGCAGAACTTGGTGTTGAGCGAGTCGCAGCGTGGGCATTTCAGGGTTTGATTCGACAACGGATGTGATCCCCGGTCTACTCCGAACACTCGACCTCCTCCTCCTCGATTCTCCATTGCCTGAAAATCTTGCATTTGAAAATATCTCTCAGTCGAAACTCCAAAAGACGTCCAACTCCGGCCAAAAATTGCGACAGTTAAAATCTAAAAGTTCTCAGGGATCTTTTCCGGCAAAATCTTCTCAATTTCCGGTAATGAGTTTTAATTTCCAATATCTGTGTGTGTGTGTGTGTGTTGCAGACACTGAAACAGTTTGAATTGAGAGCAGAACAGAGCTGGGTATATGGCAATATTTGCAGGCAAATATCCTCAGTAGTTGCAATTACGCAATTACGGAGTTGACCTTCTTTCCCAATTTGCACTCCTCAAACCAGGCAATCTGTTTCGGATACCAAGAGAAACAGCCAGAACTAGAAGGACCCATTTCATTATCGAATCTTCAGCTTCTCTTGTTAATCACCAATCGATCGAAAAACCCCATTTGCGAACACAGTTTTCATGCTCAATGCGTCGATTCATGGCTGTTGACGACACCAATTTGTCCGATTTGTCATACCAGTGTCGATTTGTAGACACGCCATTCCAGTGAGGTAGGAACTGAATTGAGGACCCAATTGGGATCTGGTTCCTCACCATTGCAAGCTGCTTCTGTTTACCCATATCCCATGATCGTTTAATGTGTGAATGGTAACCAAGCATTCATGCTTAGAACGATCAATGCAAAAAATGTTTGTTACCTAACAGACAAAATTTCGGTTATCTCTTTCTTGATAGGAAAATTCAGATTTCAGTCAATTTTGTTTTGGATTTTCATTTTCTCATTTGTCTTATGGTTTTGGTTCTGGACCTCTCTGTGATTGCCTGGCGAAGCAGAGTGGACCTACGCACCTACCTTTGGGCATGAATTCGCGATTCCAGTAGTCAACAAGGGTCGTCTCCATCTTTCGCCAGAGTCTTTCCAAGGTTGAAAACAAAGGTTGAAGACTATCTTTTCGACTCTTTTCTTTTGTTTTAATGGAAGGGCACATAGGTAAATTCATCTCTAAAAAAAAGTATTTTGATCATTAGATGATATGATATTAGATGACGTCATTAATTAATACTCTCAAATTCACAGGGACTGACGGATTGGACCTGATGTTAAGAATTGTAGAAATGTTAGGGAAGGGGGTGTAATTCCTTCAAACTTTTGGATTCACGTGTAATTTCAACAAAGTATAGGAGAGGGATGTAATTTTTATTTTTTCTTAATAACCTTTAATTGCATGAAATTATTAATTTTTTTAAAATTATACTAAAAATAGCATGAATTTGTACCTAAATATTTTCTTTCACTTTTTCTCTTTGCATTATTTTAACCTTAATGCAAAGTTAGATTGGACTGAAAAATGGCAGATAAGTAATAGAGAGCTCACCGACCACTCACCAAAAATTTTGTCTGACATACACCTAAAAAAATATATTTTATCCTACCTATAGTTATGGATTGATTTTTTTATATTAACTACACAACGTATAGTTATGTATTGATGGAGTTGCAATTTAAGTGTAACTCTGTACTCCTCAACCCAAAATATATTACACGTAACCTTGTTTTCATAAAAGTATAATTGTTCTACCAAAAAAATAAATGTATAATTGTTTATTATTTCTTATAGAATTTATAATTTATTCATTATTATTGATTTTCTATTATTGGGAATTAGATTGAACCTATTGTGTTATATTCTTATTTTCAACCATAAGACATTAGTAACCCTAAAGAATAGGGAGCAAGAACACTACCCTGTTAGTGCAAAGCATGTGGGAGTATCTTTAGTGCATGATGGGTGGGGGTAACACTGTCTTACCACACCCTATTGTATCTTGTGTTCCCTATGCCAGCAAGGTTGCGTTTTTATCCCTTATGAATAATAATATAGTCTACTTATTATTATTGTATCATTAGGTGCTTCTTGAACTATGCAACGATCTATGATTTGAACTGTGAAAGTTTCTCTTTTGCCTTTGCTTTATTCTAGTCCCTAAGCATATATTTTTTTATTTTCCTTTTTAATTGTTAGATTAGGTTCCATATTCAAATATGATTTCATAGATTCTTTCCTTGGCATACCCTAAATTGCATGGGAGATATAAATGAAGGCTTGCAAGTAAAAGGAAGGTAAGTATTTGTAGTTTTATAATCATAATCTATTATGAGTTATGACTGTGGTTGAAGAGTTAAGAAAAAACTATTATGAATGTGCCTTTTTTTATATTTAGTAATTAAGGAAAAAGATTCTCTAAGTCACTTGGGCAAGGTATATTAGCACTTCGTTGCCTATTTTTCTCCTTCTCACATGAAATAATTTCGATGCCTTCCTATGGTTGCTACCGTTTTTGTTGTTCCTACTCATTGGTTTGCTCTCCCAAGTCCCTTGCTCAAAGAATCTTTCCCTAAAATTAATAAGCAAATGGGAAATGATTTGGACTTTATAACATAATCATAATATTAAGTGATGGTTACAAAAGTTTCATTTTTAGGGTTGAGCTAATTTCATTCACTTCCCATTATTTTCTTTGCAATCAGACCAGGTCAAATCATTTGTCTCTATAATCAATTAGAATTACGAACAATTGATAAAATGGATTTGTCCTTAACCAGAAATGTCATACTCACCACTCAAGGTTTCCTAATTATATTGTGAAATTAGTAATGACATTAATGAGGATACTATTAGAAATAGTCCATTGTGAAAATATATTTGGTCTTATATCAGTTCATCCCAAATTTAAACTGTTTTTGTGGAAGGTTTAATATAAGGTTTTAGAACTAAACTAAGGCTTTTGAAATTTATGAATATTAATGTACTTTGTTATTTTGTCATAGAGAAATTGAGTCAGACTGACATATATAACCTCTAGGTCTTCAAATGGAGCATCTCCAAGGTTCTACTATGTTCCATCTATTTCAAGAGCATTGACATAGTACATGTTTGGAAACTCATCTTCCACCCACCAATCTACCAACCACCAACCTCCAATTTGTCCAACATTGAAAACCACCCACTCCCCCCCCCCCCCACCCTTCCCCCTAAAATAAAAAATATAAGGTTGGTGGTTTCGTAAGCAGAGAATTTAGGTCCACAGTTAAGGTTAGTTTGTCTGAAATAAAATTACAGCAACTTGTAAGGTGCTAAATTTTTAATAAACCAGAGCATTACTGTTTAAGTAGTTTGCTTCAAGTTACCACCTAAAGTATGAAAGGGATAAAGAGAAAAGACCCAAATAATTTTGTTTAAGAAGGCTAATTAGATGGCTCTTAATTATATAATGGGAAAAGGGTTTGATTGATAGGGATTACATCATTGTGAGAATGAAAGTTAACCATAACAAAATGTTCTTAAAATTTTCAGCTTCATCGAATTTGGAACCACAAAACAAGGAAAGAGAGAAAGAATAGAAGGAACCAAAAAACAAAAACTACATGTCCCTGTGCACATGCATTTGCACATTCACAAGGTTTTACAAATCAGTGCTCCCTAGTCCCTATCCCATCAACATCCACAACCCCACCATTACACAACACACTCACACATCAAAGCCCTTCTATCATGTGCTTGATTCAATCACCTATGCCCAATCGTTAACCTTTTTCCTCTAAACAAATACATATACAGAAAGTTCTCTCATATCAAGATGAGAGAGAGAGAGGGTTGTGGAAGTGAGTTCAAAAGATTAAAATAAGGGAGAGAAAAGTTGAATATGAGATGCCTCTAGATTGGGAATTATTGGGCATGTTTGTGATCCAATCTGTCCTGGCCACTCATGTACATCTAATCACTACCAGCTGTTACAAACTTCCAACCCCTCCATTGGGGGGCCACCACCTTCCCATGTGATGGCCACCTTAGCATTCTCTCTCTCTCTCTCTCTGGATTATGTTCCAACTTGAAACTGAGCCTGAGAAACCTAATCTCCAGAGTTCATCAGAACCTACATCAACCATGCCCATGAAGATATAGCCAAGACCCACTTGCCTCTTTCAGCTCTGTTACCTTCAGTAAAGCTGGAGATGTTCAAGAATGATAATATCACCCTTGTCTTTAACTCAAATTCATCATTCCACCTTCCAAGCATAGAGAAATAAGCAAAACCCAGATGAGACACTTGCATTATATTCTTCTACTGAACTAGAACCCGCCGTCTGAGATGACACCGGAGTTGACGTCAATGACGACAACGGCGGCGACGAGGAAGTCGACGTCGATGATGGAGATGTGGATAATGATACTGGCCTGAATATGAACAATGCATGCCGTAGACCAGGACTAAACAACCAATCATGGACATCCCAATACACTTCCACTCTAAATTTACTCATAGATATACGCTCGTTACCTCTGAATTTCCATTGGAGGTGCTTCACATTAATGGCTAAGTGCCCATCTATCCTTATCTTCATTTCTGGATCAAGCCCACCACTACCAGAACTGTTGTTACTGCTACTGTTACTGCTATTATGGTGGTGGAGGTTGTTGCATTCTATGGAAATCTCATGAAACCTGCCTTTTTCATGGAACTTGACCCTTGTGGAGAACTTCTTCTTAGCAAAAATATGTTCTTTCTTTGAAACCAGGATAGGCCCCGTTAAAGCTGGCCTGGACCCTGTTTTTCTGTAAGCATCCTTCTTCAGGTCACCAAGCAATAACACAACTTCTTCTTCACATACCACGGCGACGTAGTAATCCGACTGCGGCTCTGTCTCTCCGTTAAATTTCGCCAATTTTAGATCCCAGAAGACGTCAACAGCCTTGCCTTTCACCATGAATCGCTTGGAACCTTGCTTCCTCCAGAAATACCAGGGCTTCAGCTCAACCTTGCAGCTATAGTGGCTCTCTCCCTCTGGGCCTTCCACCGAGACAGAGAGCCCATGGAGGAGTAGATTCTTGCACCATGTGATGGTGATCAGATGACTCTGACCGGCAATCTTTGTCCGATAGACTGACACGAACACACTCTGGCCTGACCTGGTCACGGCGGCTGGATCATCAGTAGGCTTCTCTCCAGATGAAAAGCAAGCAGGAATCCCAATTGGGTCTTGCATTTTTCTTTTCAATTAATAGTTTCGACCCCAAAAACAGAGATAAATGCTGGGTTTCTGGGCCAATTTCAATCAGAACGAAAAGATAGAAAGAACCCGCCTGGGAAGAAGCAATTAATGGCACTGAAAATATTTCATGGAGAAACTGAGAGATCTCTCAGTTCACCCACAAGATCTACTCCTAGATGCTGGTAGATGTGTTCTTCGCAGCATTTATCCTCCAAGACATAGCAAAGAAAATGGATATATACCCAATTTCCAAACTGGCGATTAGAAAATGTGGAAAGAACAAAACTTTTTATTTTTTAATTTTTTTTTTATGTTTATATATTGAATAATCTGAACGCCTTGTATGCTTCTGAAACTGAGGTTTATTAATTAATTTCTTCCTTAATTTCTTTTTAACAAAACCGCTTTTCGAATCCGAGATGGTTTTTACTCTACTATCGTTTCCACCTCTATAAAAACACCTTTTCCCATGAAAGGTTAAAA
The DNA here is from genome assembly GCF_013358625.1 of Macadamia integrifolia. NCBI lineage: Eukaryota > Viridiplantae > Streptophyta > Magnoliopsida > Proteales > Proteaceae > Macadamia > Macadamia integrifolia. The sequence goes on along the minus strand of NC_056561.1, from coordinate 40,088,821 downwards.
AAAGGAGAGAAGCCCTTTTCACCAGATTTGGAGTTTAGGTTCCTACGTACACAGAGTTCATGGAGGACCATATCATATGGACTGGAGTAGGGTAAAAGGGTTCCAGTCAAATTAGAAAGTTTAGCTTTCCGATGTGGGGTTTGAAGCCCACTTCCACTTTTTAACTTTCTGCAGAGATGTTTAACAGAAAAGTAGGGATGAAGGGAGGAATCTAGGGATGACAGTTACAGAAAAGTCTGAACAATCTGCTATGGCAGTTGCAGATCTGGTCAAAATCATGTGTCCAATTCTTCCTTTTTGCATTTGAGTTAGGTAAGTATTTCAGGAATAAGTAGCCCTTTAAAAACCAGCAGTTTAACCATGTAAAGAAGTACAATCCCATCTTATTATATAGGTAGACAGGCATGGTCATACAGTTAGCAAAGAAAATAGTCTGGTGCAATTTGTTGACTATTTGTTAATGAAAATCTATGCAGAAGTTGTTGAATGATGTAGGAAGTAATTTGTCCATTAGAAAAACAATAGATATATATATATATATATATAGAGAGAGAGAGAGAGAGAGAGAGAGAGAGAGAGAGATTCTGGTATCTTTGTAATTGATAATTGCTGGTTCCATTAATTAATTATCATTTTATATTTACAGGTAATGCACAAAGAGAACTGCAAAAATATGATTATCTGCTCTGGCATTGGAATTTCTTTAGATTGATGATCATGACAGTGATATCATCCAAACTTTCTCTGTTCACAGCAAGGTTCACTAACTCCTTACAAGCTGCCATGAGCCCACTGGTAGTTGGTCTCTGCTGATGGTGGTTGTTCTCTTGATTTTGTAGATGAATCTTCATTTTCTGTTGCTTGATCAATGAAAACCTCTGTAACTTTGATGATGGACTCAGGTTGTCACCATTAGGCTCATTTTCATCTTTCCTAAGATTACTTTTCTTGTACCCACTATTTTCTTTTCTTGGAAAGTGATTCTTCATTTTTTGTTGCTTTACCAGGGAAATCCTGCGTGCCTTGGATAGAGGAATTGCATTGTCACAATCAGACTCCCCATCGTCTTCCTTCCAAAGAACATTTGATCTCTGCTTGTTTGCAGCCAAACAGCTGCGTGTTGCAGTATCAACAGCTTCCTGACAACCCACCTAAGGAAAGAGAAAGCAAAACAGCCTACTTAAAAAATCCCAGTCAGATGGATAGAGACATCTCAATCGATGACAATAAAATTGTCCTCAACAGCAAGATCTGAGTCAAATGAATCCAAATAAGAGGGAAATGAAAACAGCTCAACTCAAATCAACAACCCCAATCACACCCACTTAGAATCAGATTAGATGGATTCTTTCTGTATTGAAGTCTAATGTAGGCCATATCTGCTGATGAACTTAAGGAAAATGAAAAGAAACACAAAGATAATAGCTATAATATTTGGTATCCTAACAGGTTCTTGCGAAAAAAAAAAGTAAGGCCCAGCTATGGTTTTGAGAGAGGACCTTGGGACCAAGTCTTAGTGCTATTACACAACAAATTTTCAACCTGTCTAAGCCAATTGCCCAACTAAACAAAAGAAAGTATTAATCTAAATCATATGCTCATATCTACCACAATTATGCTCACAAAAAGACACATGATAAGCATTTGATGAAAGGACAAATAACCTATTCAATAATTGAGAAGCACAGTAGCAAACAACTCATAAAATTCTCCAAGTCAGGACTTTTGCATATAATGTATCACGCCATGATAAGACAAGTTCCTTCCTACTAACCTTTTCCCATAGTCCATCTGAGGCTAGGACAAGAAACTCCATGTCTGGAGTCAAATGTAGGATCCTTGTTTCAGGCTCAGCCATTACCCACTCCTTCAAATGAACATCTCCAATGCTTCTAGAAACAGAGAGTATTCCATGGATTCTCCAAGCTCCTCGGTGCATCTCTACATATCCTCCCTATATCACAGTATGAAAAGAAGCAGTCTAAGAAGTTATTCCTGAGTATCCCATAATTGGTCATGGTATTGATGGGTTTCATTACATTAAAGAAAAAGAAGCAGCAGCAGCAGACACCTTGTTTTCAACTCTTTGACGCTCCTCTTCCTGTCCAGCTCTGTGCTCTTTAGTGAGAACTTCAGCCTTGCCATCTCTACAGAGAACTGCCCTGCAATCTCCTAGGTTTGAAACAAGAATATCGCCCCCTTCAATCAGGGTAGTCACACAGCAAGTGCCACTGCCTAAACCCTGTGTTCATACCACAAGTTCAATTTAACATTCTACAGCAACATTAAACAGTCTTCAAAAATGAAAAGGAGATGAACATAGAAGGAAACTGTTGGATATAATCTCTCTGACTATGTCGCTCCACCCTTTTACATGTTTTGTTCTGTTTTGTTTGTATGAGACATGGAATTGAGAGAGCATCCAACTAGATAATTACTATACTAAATCTAAAAGGCAAATATATGTGAACCATATCACAACCATTGCAATCAGTAATTTAGATACATGAAACGTCGTCATCCATACATATTAAATTGAAAGGGAAATTGATTATGCAGGCTGGGGTTAAGGGTCATCTAGTTAACATTTAACAACAGGACACAGTTTGGAATTTGCATTCATATGATGTTTGGAACTGTTAATGGAAATATCTTTTTGAGTCCTCATAAATAACATATCTCTATAAAATAAGTCTATGTAAACCATCTCTATATTCAATCATATGCCACAATCTGAAGCAGGGTCATCTAGTTTACAGTTAGATGCATTCTACTAGTACCGTTGTTACTCTACATCTATACACGAGGCGGGCGATAATTGAACAGCCCAGAGTTCACCAATGATGGATCAACCAATTGCAATGTGCATGATGACGATTGGGCATGGACTTCTTTTACAGAAGTTATGTTTTTCATGGTGTGTACTCATACAGTCATTCTTTTGACCTAATCCTTTGGAATTTTGGTTGGATTATTTGAATAACTATATTAGTATGAACGTTTATACTCTTATGATGAAGATATAATTGTGTCATTTGCATTTCAATGATACCTGAAAAGGATTTAAACCCGACTGGAAAAACTAAATAAGGTTTCAATTCTTTTCAAATTAGAGAACATATTACAGTGCCCAAAGTTGTAAGGAAAATGTTTTCAACGCACAATCCTCTTCACATTCACCAATTTAGCGATAATAATTAAGTCCCCAGGATGAATACCGCTTTGTTCAATAACAACCCGAAAAGAAGTATGTTTTAAGTACCAAGAAGGAAATGTGGAAAATAAAGTTATTTAAACCAAAAATTTATTTCAGAAACAGGGGAAAAGTCTTCAAAAGGGAAATTTACATTCACTATAATAACAAGAATTAAGGCAATCAAAAGCATGAAGTACCTGTTTCAAGAAGTCCTGGTCTGTCTTGAGATATGCAGCTTTTATTGCATCTTCCTTCTTCATATTACCTCCACTCTTATCCAGCATTTCAAATATATTCCCATGTAAATTCTCTGCAACAAATTCGGCTGCCTTTGTACCTCCGTGTCCATCATAAACCCCAAAAAAGCCCTGCATTCCATGACAAGCAACATCTTTATCCTATTTCCTTGCACATGATCAGTGGCATTTCTCATGGTTCAAACCTAATTTAACCGATCTGTTCAGTGATCAGTATTTTATTGTAGAAATTCCTAAATGGCCATAAAAGCCTTTTTGAACTATGACCAAGAAAAGCTCAAACCCTGTTTCTAAAAGTATTTTAGAGGTAAACCCATTAACAACTATAATCCAAGGTTTACAGTTGAGAGATAAGAATAAGAAACTTAACCAGAGATGGGATGTTTTGAAAATGAGAAGTTGTTTTACCTTCCTAGAATCCCCATTTAAGGCAGAAACAGAAACAATCTTGTGGGTATCTTCCATAACCTTTTTCTTCCCCTTCATAGAGAAAACCCCAACTTCGGATTCATTGAAGCCGAAGGGTTGGTCTCCGACCGTCTTCTCATGGAATACGAGCTTGTCTGTGTGTATTTCCCTCAAGACCTGTGGAATCTCAATCATGAGTGGTCGTTTTCTCTTCAGGGAAAGACACAACGACGAAGAAGAAGAAGGTCGTATATCTGTGTTCTTGATATCCGCATTGCCTAATGGCTTATCTTCATCCTCTGTAGCTACTGCAATGCTTGGCATTTTGATGGCAATTTCAAGAGAGAGAGACACTCCAACGGTTGGGGTTGGTTGGGAAGGAAGGAAGGAAGGAAGGAGGCCTGAGCCTATAAAGGGGAGAGGTGCGTGCGTGAAGTGTGAACCAGAGAGAGGTTCAACGGATATCTTTCACGGCCAAAAGGTTTCTGTGAAGCTTAGAGATATTTGAAAAATAACTTGTGAAGAGGGAAACGTCACAATTGTTTCTTTTTTTGGTAAAGAAAAGGTCACAAATCACTACAGTGGAAACTGTAGACAATGTCGTACGGTTATTGCCGTTATATTAAATGCCATCTGTAGTTCTATTATTGGCTATTTGACTTTCTTCCTTTCTTTTTTTTTCTAACATCTCTGTGGAAAGGATTCCGCATGGACGGAGATAAAAAGGTAATAGGGGACCCACAAAACATGAGCAACACACCGAGACGGTGCCAGCTGAGCATCTTGCATTGAATGCCTCTCTCTGGCTTAGTCAATTGTTCACCGAAGTCAGCTACCGACATGTAACAATCCAAATGTTTCTAGAATTAATATCCACCGTCGAAGTATGTCAACGATAAACAGTTTATCGAAGTCGAACCCAATCAGGGTTTTAAGAAAATGAATCGGTGACTGAATCGGTTTCTGCCGATCCTTATTCAGATCGATTTTTTTTTTTAGTTGTTGAAATTCAGAATTGACTGAAATCGATCCCAAGAACTCTAAAATTGATCATTTGATCTAAAAATCTATTGATTCTTGGTGTGAATATTTCGATTTGAAAAGATAAAAATCCGAATCAGAGGTCTAGTTCTGATTCACCAATTTTTGAAACCCTAAATCTAATAGTTTAATAAATTGGAGCTGATAAATCGTTTAATAAATGATTTGTTTTTCATTTAAAAAAAAATAAAATAGTTTAGTAAATGATTTGCTTTGGGTTTTAAATTATAAACCGATGGTTTCAAATTATATCAATATTAATTGAACTGTTTAATAAATCATTATACCCAAAAAAAAAAGTTTAAGAGATCATTTACGGACAATTTATGAATCAATTTCACCTTTTGAGGTAATAAGGTTCATAGACAATCCTTAAACGGGTTTATTTCACAAACTAGAGTTGGATTTTAATTTCTTGCTATGTTATTCTGAATCTAAAATGGATTCAGATTAATGGAGACCTTATGAGGTGGATAACATGGGGAAATGTGAAAACATCCTCTGTCACGAGTGCGGTGGTATAGCGAGCATCGGATGACTAAGACGACATCAAGGCACATGCCGATGTTGTCTCATCCATCCAATGTTCGCCACAATGCATGGCAGACAATAATCACTCTGGGGAAACTCTATACCACCACACTAATCATGATGCGAGAAACAATTTTGTTAACAAAGGACTTACACGATCAGGCAATATAGTGTGTTGACAACTGAATTGCTCAGTGGTTTAACACTCGTCTCATCATAGCAAGCTTGAGCTTTAGTCTTGAGATCAAATCCTCCCAGTGCTAGTTGCTACTGGTGCCCTCCTTGGGTCCCAATATCCCACACCTCACCCTAACTGCCCTCTTGGAATGCCATCCTAGTAGCTCCTATTGCCCCTCATAAGGAATGATCAAAAAATTAAAAGCTAGGGGTAATAAAAAATATCTCATACCCTCAATATGGATTTTTTTTTTTTTTAAACAAAAAAATTATGAATTATATGATTTGTAATCTTCTTGTTGATATGTCACTTTCCTTACTTCCATGAATAGACAATCAAACATGTCACTATGATTGGTGCACTACGTAAAGCTCACTAGGTACCACAAGAGAAATGGGAAAACGGGTGTCCACATTAAGTTAGGGTTGTCAATTTAAAGGCCGAATTGAGAAGACTGACTACAAACCGGGAAATAAATGTTTAACTAGATTGATTAAATTTTTTTATTGGTTTGATTCTGATAGAAAAGAATATCTTTAAAAATGTTAGTTATGGTTTCGATTTAGCCCAATTGGGTCAATATGATTGATCAATTCGACGAAATACATCGACAAAAGTTAAATACTTAGTCGTTAGGATTACAATTGAATATATAGAAAAATCTTGTTATAATCGAAGTAGATAACTGAAAAATTGTAAAATTATTTTTATTGTTCCTTTTAATTATAACTATTAAAAATCAAAATATATGATGTTTAGTGTATACAAACCTTTGTGCTCAATTGAATCGGTTTCTGCTTATTCTGATACATATCGGTTTTTTTTTTTAGTTGTTGAAATTCAGATCGGATTAGAATTGACTAGAATCGATCCCAAGAACTCCTTGGTCTTTTTTTTTTATTTATAGGTAGGTAACAGCCAGGAGACTCGAACTCGAGTCCTCCTGGTGAACATGAGATTTTTGCACACCACAGCTCACCAACTGCACTGGAAAGTTGTTATTAGCTCTTATTGGCCTTCATGAAGAATGATCAAAAAATTAAAAGCTAAGGACAAGAAAAAATATCTCATACCGTCGATCATCAATTAAATGACTTGTAATCTTTCTGTCCACATATAACCTTCCTTGCTTCCATGACTTAGTCAATTAAACGTGTCACTAATATTGGTGCACTACATAAAGTTCACTAGGTATCACATGAAAGAGAAATGGGAAAATGGGTGTGTCCACATTAAGTTAGGGTTGTCAATTTAGAGGTCGAATTGAGAAGACTGACTAATCAAACCGGGAAATAAATGCTTAACTAGATTGATTAAAATTTGTATTGGTTCGATTTTGATTTTGATTTTGATAGGAAGGAAAATCTTTAAAAATATCGGTTCTGGTTTCGATTTGGCCCAATTGGGTCAATATGATTGATCAATTCGACGAAATACATTGATATAAGTTAAATACTTAGTCGTTAGGATTACAATTGAATATATAGGAAAATCTTGTTATAATCAAAGTAGTGAAGTAAAAAATTGTAAATTTATTTTTATTGCTCCTTTTGAGTATAACTATTAAAAATCAAAATATATGATGTTTACAAACCTTTGTGCTCAATAAGTGGTTCCTAAGGTAAGAGCTGAATTAGCTAAGGTAATGGTAAATATTGTTTCTAATTATTTTTTTTTAGTTGTTATAATCAAGCATTACTTTCATACCAAAATTAGCATAGTTAATGATATTAGCCCAAGTGTTAATTACATGATCATGAGAACTTTTTTTTTTCCTTTTTCTTTTTTGGTAAACACGACCATGAGAACAAATATGGTCCATGTGTGACATCTACTTTGGTCCCTAATAAAACATTTTGGGTTTAAAATTGGAGATTGCTAGGCCTCAGGTAAGGGTACTATTCAATAATAAAGCAAGCTAATATGGATGAATCCAAAATAGGAAAATCGTAAAGTGATCAGGTGAGTAGTTTTATGTCTCAATATGCTAAAGAAGTTCAGTACATTATGGAAATTTGATTTGGGGTAGTAAAAAGATGTTTAAGAATAGGTAAGAGTCTAAGCGAATCCTCTCCGCTTCCTCTCCATTTGTTTAATTATTATACCAACACACAGGCCAATAGGAGGTCCTGTGGAGACTTCAGAGGGGGCCATTGTCTTTTCGTACTTGTCCGTGCCTGGGTATAGACACATGCAAGCAGGTAGTGTTCTTTTCTCCTTAAGATTAATTTCATGATCAAGTGGGAATAATTCAACTGTCCAATTCGTGAACGATACGTGTAGTTTCTATATAATGTAAAAATAAATTAGAAGTTGTGCTGACTTACCCAATAGTGTAGCTGATTGCATACTCTAAAGAACTTGTCACCCACACACCATTATAATATAAAGGATTAGGAATTTGAGATTATATAATATGGGAAGGGGAGGTTCTCATAGCCTAAGGTGTCTCATTTTTTATTGTGTTTTTTATTCTTTAAATAAATGAACAAAAAATGAAAAAATGTGTGTGAGCTTGAGAAATGCCTTAGGTTCAGAGAATCCTTTTGTCTATAATATAAGTGATTAGCTCCTTATCCGAGTTGCATGGCATAGACTACCATTTCATGTGTAACTGTGTCTACCCCTCTCTTTCCACAGCAGAGCAAATATGTCAATTTATGAAAGGGAGGAGAGAGTTAGACACAAAGAGGCACTAGCATACGCTATGCAACCTGGCATCATTCTTTATCTCATAATATTAATAATGGTGATCTCATATTTGCTATAATCAATCAATTTGTACTTCACATACATCATGATCCATTCATAAGATATGACAATCATTTGGACTCAGTTTTCCTTTATCCACAATGAAGAGAGAATCTCGTAGGCTTCTACATTTGAGTATTGGATTGAGAGAGAATAATTTCAGCCAAGTATAATTGGGTGTGGGAGTTTAATGATTGAACTCACTATCTAAAGTCCAATCATAGGTTTCACGTCATAGTGAATGAGCGGAGAAAGGTTGAACACATTGCCAGGCTATCTAGCTTTGCATCTATCTATCTCCCCACCATGTGAAATGATGTCTTTGCCTAATCCATCCTATGTGCACAACCTTGTCCAAAAAATGATGAATTATTATTAATACAAAGGTCTATTATTTTCAAATATTGCAATACATTTATTATGTCAAGTGAACATATTATATGTTTATTTTGACCATGAGATAAAGAGAACATAATCTAGATTAATCACTTGTCAAATTCAATCAATTACCTTCTTTTGTATTAACATACATCAAAATACCAATTGTTTGCATCCACCAAACTATAAAATTTTACATACTTATCCGCCATGAAGACAATCCATCACCCGACATACTTTAATAATATTATTGGTACAAAGAGTTGGTGGTAATTTTGGCATCAGATAGCAGAGTCAATGAGTCAATGAGTCAATGAATCAAAAGATGAACAAATGTGGATTTGATATGAACTTTCTTCTTGTATTTTTTCTGTCTTCTCAGCCAACCAACGACCACTAGCACCAGCAGCAGTCTAAAAGGTAATCAATCTTCTTCTTTCTTCTTTGGATCAGTCGAAAAAGTATTTTAATTTTCAAATATAGAAAGAGAGAGTTAAAAGTATTATTCCGGTCAGTGGCGGCGAAGGGAAAGTGGTTCCGTCAGCCATTGGCACACTCTCTCGCTTTCGTTCTTGATAACTCGCACGCTTCTCTTTCCTCACACGCCTTCTTCATATGACTTGTGAGTCTTCTGAGCCTGCCCTGCATCATCAACTCTCTCTCTTTAGAATTTGAAAAATTTTCAAAGCTCCACTTGTTCCTCACTTGAAACTGTAGAGCTATATAGATTCAAAATCTTGAGCTCCCAAGTTCCAATTATCTCCTTTGGTTCCGTAATTGGATTCCCCTGCACACTACATTCTTTCTTCTCCTTGGCTCTGTATATATTATGAGTTTGGGCAAATCCTCGCCTGCTTTCCCTGTTTGGGTTGTTCTTGATTTGATTGGAGTACCTGATATGAAATTAGGGTAATTCTATTTGGGAATTCGTTGAGGAGAGATATTTTTAACTTATTTTGCTTTTATCTTCTTTTTAATTTATAAAGACGAAAATGCCGGGAGATTCCTCATCCGAACTTGAACCTGACGATGATTCAGCTTTCGTCGAGATTGATCCAACTGATAGATATGGTCGGGTTAGTATTTATTACTTTCTTCTATTTATTATCTACTTTTATTATTGTTGTTGTTGCTTGTTCTTGCTATTGCTCTTCTAATTTATGTTTGGATATACTTCTGTTTTATTCCGATCTCTAGTGCTTGGAATACAGCTCATCAATTCTAAATTTTGATGTTTGGGGTCTCTCTTGAATTGTCATATTTAGTTTATTTTGCCTCATCAATGCTGTTAATATGGTTCTTATTTGGTTTATTTGGCCTTTTCTGGTGGTTTTGCAGTATGATGATGTGTTGGGAAAGGGGGCATTCAAAACAGTGTATTCTTCTATTCCATCTTTTCTAGAATTTTGGTCCTTATTTCATCCACTATTACTTGACAGTATATTACTACCATGTCTCTGTCCTTGATAAATGATTTTTTTTTTCAGCTATAGAGCTTTTGATGAATTGGAAGGAATTGAAGTAGCTTGGAATCAAGTTAAGGTGGCCGACCTCTTGCAGAATTCGGAGGACTTGGAACGTCTCTATTCTGAAGTCCATTTGCTCAAGACTCTGAAGCACAAGAGTATAATAAAGTTTTACAACTCATGGGTTGACACCAAACACAAGAATATCAACTTCATTACTGAGATTTTCACTTCTGGGACATTACGCCAGTGGGTTTTCCGCTTTCTATGTCATGTCCCTTTTCTTTTGTTCTGATTCTATTTCCTTACTATCTAAATTATAACTTGGAGTTTCCTATTCCGGTAGGTACCGAAAGAAACACAAGTGTGTTGATCTGAGAGCATTGAAAAATTGGTCGAGGCAGATATTGGAGGGCCTACTCTATCTCCACTGTCATGACCCGCCAGTTATTCATCGGGACTTGAAGTGTGATAATATTTTTGTTAATGGAAACCAAGGTGAGGTGAAAATTGGTGACCTTGGATTGGCTGCCATTCTTTGCCAGGCTCGCTCAGCTCACAGCGTCATTGGTAAGGGATTTCTTATTTTCTGGGATTTAACTTGTGGGAACCTTGTTCTTGGAAACTATAATTTTGTAACTATGATTGTAGGGACTCCGGAGTTCATGGCACCAGAACTTTATGAGGAAGAATACAATGAGCTTGTGGATATCTATGCCTTTGGAATGTGTTTGCTGGAGTTGGTCACGTTCGAATATCCTTATGCTGAATGCAACAATGCAGCTCAAATATACAAGAAAGTGACATCAGTAAGACAGCCTGGATCTTTCATCCACGGTTGGATTTGCAGACATTTTCTGGTTCTTTTAGTTTCCTAAGAATGTTAAATAAATTGCAAACCTGTTCCATATTTATGGTCTAGCAAATATACATTTTAAGTCTTGCAAGATCACTTCCAGAAAATATGAGTAGGCCATTAAGCAGCGGCAGCCTTGTCCTTTTGTGCCTATTCATGAATAGGTTATTGGACTTGGTCCTTCCTTTGGCTGGCTATCGGGCCTTTATGATTCCATTTCTGAGAGCTCATGTCTCTTTCTTGGTGGCAAGACTTGTTCCTTAGTATTTTCATTTAGGAAAGTGATGCTGGACATGATTAGCAAGGTTCAGTTTCTTTTTGGGGTCCGCATGGTTCAGCCCATTGCCTCATGTCAAACTTCATTTCCTGTTTTTGAGGTGATGGTTTAGTGTGCTTACTTAGTTTGTGATATTTGGTCTTGTTTGATTTTAAACTCTATTAATTATATTGTTAGGGTTATTCCAAGACTCGTTCATGTTGGTGATTTTGTTCACATGACATGCCTTTCTAGATCCTAATTTCACTCTTCTCTTGTTATAAATCTCTAACTGACCAAATCGCGAATTTCACATCTAGCCTCATGTAACAGGATTCAGACCACAAATTTATTTTGATAAACTTAATAGACCAGTTTACCTTGGTGGTTTCCCACCAGAAATAATTTGATTTGGATTCTAATTCTAAATAAGATATTCGGTGTCTAAATGGTTTCATAATAATTTACAATGCTGAATTAGTGTTTCATTTGTTCAAAAGCAACTTATTTCAGAAGTGCGATGCCATGTGTCAAGTAAGTCCTGTTTAGCAAATTAGTGTTTCTCTCTAATTAATGTCTCAAAATATGGTCCTATTTAGCACGTGAAACGGAAGTCCTACTTAATAAGATAAAACTAAAAAATCCTTCCTTTTATTTAAACTCACCCAATAAAAAACCTTTCAGTTCTGAAATGAGAATAGAAGGAATGATACTTTCCTATAATATCTTAATTGAATTGTATGTAATGTTAATAAATTCAGTTTCATTCTACATCTATGGTAGCTGTGTAGCAACTGTAATTGCCGTGACTTCCCCCTTTCCCCCCCTCAAAATTTTTAGCTGACTTTAGAGTTGTTTTCTCACCTATCCAACAATACTAAAAGAATGAGATCTTGCAAATCTAGAAGGGTTCCAATTAGTGACATGAGTAATGAAGTCTTTAGAAATTTTAAATTTTACAGATGCATCTGCGACTCTGCGCACACATGAATGTATTGCCGAAGGTAGTTTTATTTTATCTTGTGGACAAAATGAGTCAGTTTCCTTGGTGCTTTCACACCAGAAAGAATTTGATTTGGACTCTAATTCCTAAATAAGATATTTGGTGTCTAAATGGTTTCATAATCATTTAGACTGCTGAATTAGTGTTTCATGTGTTCAAGTTATCTTATTTGGGTAGTGGTCTGAGTGCCAAGTGTCTAAATCAGTCATGTTTAGTAAAATAGTGCCTCTCTCTAATTAATGTCTCCAAAAAAAAAAAAAAGTCCTATTTAGCAAGTGGAAGTGCTACTTCAGTATTTTCTCTTTATCCCATAGCTGTGAAGGAACCAAAATTGCCATGATTTCCCTCTCTAAATTTTTAGCTCACTTCAGAAGTTGTTTGCTCACCTATCCAACAAAACTAAAAGAATCAGATCTTGCAAATCTAATGATGAGTTGGAAGTGAGCATGAAAAAAAAAAAATACTAGAAGGGTGCCAATCAGTGACATGAGTAATGGAGTGTGTAGAAATTTTAAAAATTTCACACACGTGCTTGCTTGTGTACACGCGAATGCATTGCCAAAGTATGTTTTATTTTTATCTTGTGGAGGAAGCTTGCTGGGCATATTGATTTATTAGGAGTTATCCAGCTTTTATCTCCCCCCCTCTCTCTCTCTCTCCCCTACTGATATTTTGTGTAGACATGGTTCAGGAAAATCAATCATCAATCACCGCCACTTTTATTTTTCTAGAATTTGTCCCTGTCCCATCACCTTGTTGATTGATCACACTGTCTCAGCTCTAAAAACCACCTCTTTTCTTGGCAATCATTCAAAATATCTTCTTTTTGGATCCTCACAAATTCTGATATCATTTACTACAAAACTCTGATTTGTGGGCCAATAACTTGTGTATATATATAAAATATTGCTGGTTTTAATTTATGTAGTGGTGTAAATGTACCATTGGTGAGCTTTGTTGAAGTAAACTTATTTACTTTTTCTGTCTAGGGAATCAAGCCTGCATCATTGCTGAAGGTAAAGGACCCTCGAGTAAGACAATTTATCGAAAAATGTATTGCAAATGTTTCTGAGAGGTTGACTGCGAGAGAGCTTTTGATGGATCCTTTTCTGCTATCAGATGAGGAGAATGAAAGTGTTGTTCAATCTTTACCATCAACTTCCTTTCAGTCAGGTAGAATTCAAAGAGTACCTTCAGATAGTGGATCTTAGCCTTCAATTTATTTTGTTTTTCCAAGAGGACCCAATTTTTTTTAACCCGAGCTTACCCAAAACATTTTCTTAGTTGTGAAAGATGAACCGCCTGAAGGAAACCGAGACTTTATGGTGAAAAGTCAAAGAAAAGATATCAATATAATATTCCTAAAACTTGGCATTGCCGATTCTACAGGTATGCAATTTGTTTATCTCCAGTTCAATTTTGCCCTATGGTAATGTTGTTTCTGTTGGCATTTTAATCAACAATATAATTTTTTTGGGTGGCCCACAGGTCATGTTCGACAAATTCACTTTCCATTTGATATTGAGTTGGATACTGCAATCAATGTTGCTAGAGAAATGGTTCAGGAGTTGGATCTGACAGACCAAGATGTTACAACCATTGCCGGGATGATTGATGCCGAAATACGTGCCCATTTCCCTGAGTGGGCACCCAAAGAAACTTCAGAAGGTAGTTTGCATGTGGAGGTTGTAATTCCTGATAATTGTGACTCAGAAAGTAAAGATGAGCTATCTCCATTGACAAGGGACTCTGGTCTTTCTTTAGGTTGTTTGGTTTTGGAACAACTTCCTTCAGGACGCAAGTATTGGTCAGATTCCCCCAAGGGACTTGGTGGAAGCCCTCAAGTTCGGCCTTCATTTTCTAACTTGCGTTCTCGGATGAATTTGAATACCAATGATGATTTGGGTGAAGATATTGAGGATTCAATGTGCAAAGACAAAAGTGACGCAGATTATTCAAATGGTATGGATTCACCCAAACAGAAAGGAGAAATGCCACTTTCAACTCCTGAAACTGAATACAACATGGAAACTGAACAACATAATGAATTCTCATCTGATGAGATTATTGGAGAAAATGGGGAAGCTGATGTTCATGTTGATTCACAGTTGTCTGATAATCAAAATGGGGTAAGCAGTAGTGCACGTTTACCAATGGAGAACTGTGAAGTATTGATGGAAGTGGAGCCAGAAGATGTCAAAGTTGTGGAGAAACTGGAGCACCTGTTGGTTATGCAGCAAAAGGAGTTGGATGAACTAAGGAGAAAGCATGATCTAGAAATATCAAATCTCGTAAAGGAAATGCCTCCAGAAACTCGTAACAGAATTTTATCTATTTATCATTCGAAGGTGTCTAATTTCAGGGTGCACAGTGAGTTGCATGAATTGGACAATTCTGTAAATGCAACCACCTCCAACAATCTTAATGAGCACGGCCAGGTTACTGGTATGCCGGAAAGGTCATAATGCTCACATTGTTGGAAGAGTTGGGACGCAAGAGTCTCTATCAAAAGATCATGCTGGTGGAAAGGTTTCTAGAGATAGGTCCAACATGTTGAAGGAGAATGCTAGATCTTATGATATTGGTGTCACTGTCATTTTGAGAGATGCTTCCACCTCATAGTTCAGAAGGAGATCTCATGATTTGAGTATTGGGTAACAAATTCTGAATAACTTGAGCATAAAACATGCAGCTCCATGAGAGACAATCGTAAATGTGTCCATGATTTAGAGATCGTAAGTTTGCCCAGACTTGAAAGAAATTGGTTTCCCTTTCGTAGTCTGGTTGGTTCACTTGTACATTTATAAATAGGTTGTTTTCTGCAATGTGACTGCATTTGGTGTTTCCATCTTCGATGTGGTGTGTATATGAAAATTATAATTTTTTGTTGCGTGATATGATAAGGCAGGTTTAAGCCATTGGGGAGAGGGTTGGTTATTTGTTCCTATGAGTTGTTTACCATTGTACTTGATATCATCAAACATCAGAATGAGTGATGGATGGTTTTCCCCTATGAAATAAGTTGTGATTATAATATATATAGTGAGAAATTCCAATTATTTAAGCAAATGCTTTGACATATGGGTTCTTTCCATGCTTTATCTGGAACTCTTATGGAATTAACAGATTCAATTGCTTTTTCTTTCATTTTGTGAAGTGCAATGGATATACCTTTCCTGTAAAAAATGCTCCTGCTCCCTATCCTGTAAGTGCTCCTTTATGAGTGATATGCCACTGCCATGCAATCTGTGAAGATAGTGATCGGCTATTCGGCTCTGCTCTTAGTTTAATGATTAGTTTTCAATCGTTCTTGCTTCTAGTTATGCATCATTGTAGTCTTCCATTCCTGCAATTTGCTGCATAAGCCCATCTCTTTGGGTCAAGGATAACACAACCCCGACCCTGCCAGTTTCTTTTTCAAAGATTTTTCCATTTTGTGTGGTTAGTGGGCAGAAGATACAGCAAAGGTTTTACAATCTACCACCAGAATCTCATAGTTGCTCAAGAAGTCTTCTTCTGCATGGTCTGATCATTGGAGGCGACGGAGGTGGTGGTGGTTGAAGTTGCATTTGAGGTATTTTATTTCTAACATAAATTTTTTTTTTTTTTTAACGCATCAAATCAACCATGTGCTCATAAAAGAGCAATCTCCTATTTCTCGGATTCGGCCCGTCTCCTGAGCACCCAAGTCAGTCTATAGTTACCTAAGCAATCGATTCATGTTCAAGCGGGTGATCCAACGATTATGCTTCCACCAAGTAGAATAGAGGCATCGCGTCGAGAGCTATTGGATCACCACTTGAACACGTGTTGATATCGCCCTGAAAGCTATGGCAAGACCTGGGCGTTCAGCACTTTGGAGAAGATCTCGATCCCTATTTCTCCCTCTTATTTTTGGGATATAAAAGTTCCTAAAAGGTGTTTTATTTTTCTATTTCCCAAGCAACTTTATATTCCCGATTCATTTATAGGAAAGAAAATGAACCAAAGTTAGCAAATAAATTTCTAGAAGATTAACTTAGCAAACGGATTTCTTTTCTTTTTTATTGCTCCTAGGAATTAAAAAAAAAGTTTAAAGAAATAAAGAATCATAATGGTTATGTTTATTCTTTTTTTTTGGTAGAAAAGGTTATGTTTATTCTTGAGGCTATGTTTGTTTTCTGGAATCTAGAGCTTGAACCATTTTTCGTAGAATCCATTCGAATCCGACGGTCATATAAGATCAATACTGTCCTACGGTATAGAAGCAACACTGTCCGTCTGATTTTCTGAAAAGGTCAAAAGATTGGTGGGAACCTAGGTGGGTCCCATTTATCGTTGGTTCGTACTTCGCATAGAGGTTGGTCCAGATGATAGTGCATCGGTGGACTCGTGTCCACCATAAACCCTCTCCCCTACATTTCCTTCTCTGAATAAAATCTCTGAACGGATAGGGCAGATATGAGGTCCTCTTTTGCCATCGATAGATAAACTAAGCTTCTTCTTCTTCTTCTTCTTCTTCTTCTTTCACTTCTCTCTACCGCTCTCCCCTCTTTCTTGGATCTCTCGCTGACATTCACAAGCGAGAGGAACTTGAGCTCTATTGTATAGTTGGAGAAGGTAATCCAAATAGCTTCCATGGCTATTTCTTCCGCTGCTACGGCCGCTACTGCTTCCCCAGCTTCATCGAGGCTTCTCTTTACCGCCTCGTCCTCCACCACTTCTTCATCTAATTCTACTTTTACGGCTAGTTATCTTCCTGTCTATAATGGGAGAGCTCGCACGAACAACAGAACCCTAGCCACTAAAGCAGCTCCGCTCCTCTCCTCCTCCTTCACCAATCCCTCCAGCATCTTCTGGTTGACTTCCACGGCAGCAACCGAGACCAGGAGGAGCCACCGCTCCTTCACGGTTCGCGCCGCTAGGGGTAAGTTCGAGCGCAAGAAACCCCATATCAATATTGGTACCATAGGCCACGTCGACCACGGCAAGACCACCCTCACTGCTGCCCTCACCATGGCATTGGCCGCCGTCGGTAACAGCGCCCCCAAGAAGTACGATGAGATCGATGCCGCCCCTGAGGAGCGTGCCAGAGGAATCACCATCAACACCGCCCACGTCGAGTATGAGACCGAGAATCGCCACTATGCCCATGTCGACTGCCCTGGCCACGCTGATTACGTCAAGAACATGATTACCGGTGCTGCTCAAATGGACGGTGCCATCCTTGTCGTTTCCGGCGCCGATGGCCCTATGCCCCAGACCAAGGAGCACATCCTTCTCGCCAAGCAGGTCGGCGTCCCCAATATGGTTGTTTTCCTCAACAAGCAGGACCAGGTCGACGATGAGGAGCTTCTCCAGCTTGTTGAATTGGAGGTCCGTGAGCTACTCTCCTCCTATGAGTTCCCTGGTGACGATGTCCCCATTATCTCAGGTTCAGCGCTCCTAGCCCTAGAAGCCCTCATGGCCAATCCTGCCATCAAGAGAGGGGATAGCCAGTGGGTCGACAAAATCTATGAGCTCATGGATTCCGTAGACAGCTACATTCCCATCCCCCAGCGTCAGACTGAACTCCCCTTCCTCCTTGCCGTCGAAGATGTTTTCTCCATCACTGGTCGTGGGACTGTGGCTACGGGTCGTATTGAGAGAGGCACCGTCAAGGTCGGAGACACTGTTGAGCTCGTGGGCCTTAAGGACACCCGCACCACCACTGTCACTGCTCTTGAAATGTTTCAGAAGACCCTTGACGAGGCCTTTGCCGGTGAAAATGTTGGTCTCCTCCTCCGTGGTATCCAGAAGGATGAGATACAGAGAGGTATGGTTCTTTCCAAGCCAGGCAGCATCACCCCCCACACCAAGTTCCTTTCCATAGTCTATGTACTCAAAAAGGAGGAAGGTGGCAGGCACTCCCCTTTCTTTGCCGGTTACAAACCACAGTTCTACATGAGGACTACCGACGTCACCGGCAAGATTGCCTCCATCATGAATGATAAGGACGAGGAGTCGAAGATGGTCATGCCAGGGGACCGTGTGAAGATGGTTGTTGAGCTAATTGTTCCTGTGGCCTGTGAGCAAGGTATGAGGTTTGCCATTAGAGAAGGTGGCAGGACTGTTGGAGCTGGTGTCATCCAGTCAATCATCGAATGAATGACATAAGTTGCTTCTCTGGCCGATAAATCCTTTCTGTGGCAGCAAAGGATCCTCACTTTTGAATGCTTTGGGGCTTGAGGTATAAACCTTATGCAGTGAGTCTACCCAGTGCTTCTTCATTCCTGAATTCAGTGTTATATAGTTTTCGATTTTGTTGTTTTTAGTTCAGTTAGATCAACAAACTAGCTATGTTTGCTGTAATTTTTCCTTCCCTGTTGCTGCCATTGTTGATAGCCCAGCTCCAACTTTTTTCTAAACGACTTGCTCTCCAATTGTGGCATAATCATTTTTTCCCCTCTTCTAATTGTTTTAATTTTGTTTTTAGTAGTTGTTCTTTTACTTGTATTGCTTAAACTGATTTCAAGCGCTGTTTTTAAACCATGTATAAACTATGCTGAAGTAAGCCCTTTCAAACTGTCAGATATTTCTCGCAATTCATTTGTCTTCTCGGCTGCTTTTATCACTCTATTTGCACAAGGCTTGGCTGGATGTACAATTCGGCCATAAATTGCTGGGGAGTATCCTTATCAGATTCATATGCATCTATATCCAATTATTCATTTTGAAAGTAAATGTCTTTTTTTTTTTTTTTTTTT
>NC_056561.1:40056314-40069755 GCF_013358625.1 Macadamia integrifolia | reverse complement strand
TAGGGAACCGTCCACCTTCTTGTCCATTTGTATTACCATGAACACACTCAACCACTTTTTGTGCCTCTTTGGTCTTAGATTAGATGGGTTGTGCTGCAGTCTGGACAATATCTTGGGGAAGCCCCATGTGGGCTAACCTTCGTGATAAGTCTTTGGTCCATTAGGGGAGCTAGGAATCTTAGGATCTTTGGGGGTTCAAGCCATTCTACTCAAGATTACTGATCTGGTTGTGATTAGTTTCTCTCACAGCATCACCTTGTTGGAGTTGTTCAGAGTTTATATTCAGTGAGATGCTCAAGAAAGGTTGTTTACTGACCCATCTTTTCTTCAATTTTGGCTAAAGGATCCCTGATTAATCATAAAAAAAAAAGGTCAGTCTCTGGATAAAAGGACTGCTTCGCTCTGGCGGTACTTTCCGCCGTCACAAAGTTCTTCTACTCTGATCTTTGCGAAGGAAGGACTGCTGCCTTTTTAAGTAGTAAGTAGGGGAGTTTGTATTGAGTCTTGCATTGTTGCTCCTTGAGAATAGCTGGCTTGAGGAATTGTCCACCTCAGCGCCCCAAAGAGTAGTGGTTCTGCAATGGAGCATGCTGGCTGAGGCAAGACCTTTGGGTGATTGACGCTTAATCAAAGAGTGTGGAATCCAATGAGCTAGCGCTGGTTGTTAGTGCTGGTCAAGCATCAAGTTTCACTTTGGTCTTTCAAGGGAGGTTTACACATTTAAGGTGGAGACCAAGGTGGTTCTATATGATTTGTGACAAGCTAAATTTGATGTTTTTAGGACGCCCAAAATGGAAGGGTATTCAACTATTCACGATATTACATTTCCAGGTTGGGGCTTTCTAGCATTGTCCATTGCCACGTAGGTTGAGTTTTTATTAAGATGTTTGTGTATCAGCTACTTATATTGGAGAAGTTTTGGCTAGATGAGAGGTCCTAGGGATTATATTACATTGCTCACGTGATTCGGGCAGTTCTCTATTGTGGTTCCCGTTGGTTTTGGTAGGCTTTATATATTTCTTACCTCATTTCCTTCCATATTGAAGTGACTATTTTTTCCCCCAAAAGAGGAAAAGATCCATTAGGTCTAGTTTGTAAAAAAAAGTGTCTTTAGTCAAGCACTAGACACATTGATATTGATGATGATGATGATGATGATGAATGGTTGTGGATGCTCTCCCAACAGAGTTGTTGAGACCTCTAAACCATCAGTATTTAGGTATTCATTTCTCCATGCCTTAAAGCGTTCAAGTAGATTCTTACCCAAAAAAAAGAGTTCAAGTAGGTAAGAGAGATTGTAGATTCTTTGGTGAATGGTGGTGTACCCAGTTAACGAGCTTTCTTTGCCAGTATATCCACTAATTCTCCTGTTATTGTAAGTCCTTTATAATTCTATTGTCATTGAAAGTCTGAATTTATCATAAGGAAGCAAGGTGATCTGTACATGTCAGTATGTGTGTTTTACCACTTTACCACCAAATGTCTCAAAGTCAAGGTTCGTTTCATTTCTGGGTAAGGTTCTTTTCATTTCTTAGTCTTTGATGCTGTGACTTAAATGTTTAGATCAGCATTCTCTGGTGGAGGATCTAGAATCTCAGGTGGAAGATGATCCCTTTTGCACATGTATAAAAAGAAACAGAAAAAGCAAAGTCAGGTCTTTGATTAGCTTCTCTCAAAAACTTGATAGCTTGCTGTACCCAGGAAAAAAATTGATAGACTTAAAAACAATTTGGGGTTGCCCTTGCTTCTGCTGTGCATGAGACCCTCCTATTGTCACCTCTTGAATCAATTCATATGATCAGCATCTTAGTCAATGCACATCCAACGAAGCACAGGGTTAAGTTAGCTGGGGAAGAAATATTAATTGGTCACTGTGATGAGATCTTATGCTTATCGTAGTCATTTAGATTTGTTTGTAAGTTTCATTTACAATGTAGCACAGAAAAATGATCTTCCTAGTAAAAGCTTATAGGTGTTCAAGCACTAAAATATTTAGTTGAACCATTAATGATATCTTAGAGTCAAGGAGCGGAGTATGAAGGAACCCCACTAGAGTGGCACGGTGAGTTCTAGCAGACTGAGGCCTAGATGGGTCAAGAGGTTAGTAATGTCATCAAGAGGCTTCCTGATTCATCTTTTCTTATTTAAGGAAGTTGGAGGCATTGCAGCAGATGGGCTAATTCAGATATTCTTTCTTCTCCTTCTCCCTCTACTCTGAGGCTCTCTCTCCTCAGTACTCCCTTTTTCCGGGGATTGTACGACTACAACATACTACCTCAGAAACTAAACATGGAGGGAAGTTATAATCTTGTTATTGGAAAGAAACACTTCCATCGAAGAGTGATGGGACATTTTGTGATGGCGGATAGGGGAGGGAGAGAGAGAGATGGGCAAGATATCCGACCAAAGGAAGAGTGAGAGTGAATCGCAAAATGCACAGTATAAGAAGTTTTTGACAGCGCTGCATTTTTCTGAAGACAAAAATATCAACTAAATTCGAAGACACCTGCTTGTTTAGTTGGTTGGTGTCTTACCGGTAGAGTGCAGAAGGATAGATCATGGTTTGAGGAATCGGATTGGATCTTGTCCAACCTTGATTCTTGACCAATATCGTATCATTGGATTGGTACAGATGAAGGATAATTAAATAAAAATCAGTTTTCCTTTTTTAACGACATCTAAGGGTATTTCTGTTTGATCTGAGCCCTATCTGACCTTAAACCGATTCCAGCATCTTAAACCATCAGGTAGATAGATATTTTAAAATATAAATAAATAAATAACTTTATCTCAGCTAAATGAGATTCTCGACATATATCTTTTTTCCAAATGAGATTCTCGACATCTATCTTTTTTCCAATCAATTTTATTCAAAGTCATACTAGGTACTAGTCTTCAATTATGCAGTTTTTCTTCATCACTTTTCCAAATGTCATTTTAGGTAAGTTTACCCCTAACTCTTTCAGCTGTTTTCAGTTATTTATGATTGAACTTAGGTACTTAAAATCTTTACTTCGTGGTATGTCCTTATCATCAATTTTTACTATCCCATTTTCTATCATATTGCGACTAAAATTACACCAATATTCTGTGTTTTGTTGTTACATTGTGGCACTTTTGAGAAAATTTCACTAAATTCCCAAATATTTTAGTTTCAACCCTCTTTTTTCTATTATTTTTTGTAGGTTCCATCGAGCCGTTACTACAACCTTGTGAAGCATTTCACTTCTCTATGACTTTTTTACCCTCGTAAATACTTTTGCTACGTTGGAGTAGAGGGATAATTCTTGTAAAATCATTGTCCCCCCTCCCCTCCCCTCCCCTCCCCCTCTCTCTTGAAACCTTTGATTTCAACCATGTCCCAATTAACTTCCTCTTACTTCAATCACCTCAAAAACCCTAGTTTGATTTCCCCCATTTTCACTTTCATCATCAAAGGCCTTGCTTTAGATTGCGTAGATTCACTCTCACGGTGCCTCTATTCTCTTGCAAATGCTGATAAAGGAAGTAAATTTGAGAAATGGGTCTGATAAATTGAACTGCTATAACACAACTAAGTATAAAAGACCAGTAAAAATAAGTAGCACACATATAATAGACATTGAATGTCACTGGCGATGTCCCTCAGGTAGAGGGACAACCTTGTGGAAGGGTACTGTCCTCTGTGGTAAATATCCATCTTCTTCATCATCGTCAAACTCCAGCGAGTAACTGGCAAAGGCATTCAAAACATGTTGTGATCCAACACTAACATGATTTCTCATCTTTATATGATTGATATAACTCAAAAACTGAGAAATTGCAAGTCCAAATCAATGAATAAAAAGTAAAATCCAATTGTTTAAGGACTTCAATTTGTATCCTAAGGAAGAAAACATGCTTCTGATTCACATTTACTATGGTTTAGTTGAAAGCTCAAAAAACCAAATGCTTTCACAGGCCAAGAATTTGACTTGTTCACATGCATCAAAAGTTCAGTTTAGCCAAAATATTTAACAAACTCTATTTGAAGCACTTGAATAAATATGATTAATAACTTACTCATCAGTTTTCTTCTGAAAGTTTGCGAATTCGTCGAAGAGCCACATACAGAAATCAGCAAACAAGTAGTCAATCTCAACAAATCGGTAGTAGCACAGCTACATCGTCCAATATTAAAGCATGAAAATATGAAGTATAATAGATATAGCGTTACCTTGCGATGGTTGTTGACTACAGTTGCTTTATACAATGCAGTGGTCCCAGGATAGACTGCCAAAACATGTCTTCCAGTAGGGAAATCTAGAGCACTGGAAGGATCATTTTGCTTTGGAAAAGAAATAATGTGTGACATATGAAGCTTGTACTTTCTGAAAAGTATATAAATCATCATCTACAAGAAGTTTTTAACTCCAAGGGGAACCAAGTAAGGAAAGATCAAAATCTCAAATGCTAGAAAAGGGGTGATCTTAGTATCCTATATACTTATCTTCAAGTTCCAAGACTAAAAGCTATTATTGCATGGTAATCCAACATTCATCCATTAATTTGATGGAGATACTGAGGTACATTTACATAAGCATAATATCCACACACTTCAAAATAAAAATTTTAACTGCAGCCTTTAATTTGATATTTTCAAAATAAAAAAACTTGCGTTCTCATGGTTTTCCATTCATGAGAAAGCATAAAGGAGGGTAGGGGGCTAGTCCATGCTTCACCTTCAAGTACATTTATGAATTGACTTTGTTCGCTCGAAGACAAAAAAGAGTGAATGGCTTGCAGATAAGCAGTTACCCTAACGGGAACTGAAATCTGGTGGGAAAAAAATAAATAAGAACTCGGACTATATTTGGTCTGCCTGAAAATTTACTTGCAAAGATTAAAAACTTACAGTATTCAACCCTTCCCACAAACTGTTGGGGGTGGGGGTGGGGGTGGAGGAATTGAAAGCCAAGACCATTCAAACTGGCTTTTAATATTAGGAACATGGAGGATACTTTTTTCTTTAAAGTTATCCTCTAGAATAAACATAATAACACAGGCAAGAACAGATTTCCTGCCAAATGAAAATAGGAATCTGTACTTATAACCAAGCCATAAGAGAATTTTGACATACAATAAACAAAATTCTGTGCATGGGATTGTATGATTTCCACTTAAGAAGAAAATTGAGAAACTTAATTCAAACGATAGTGAAAAAGGAAAGGAGGAAAACACCTAATCTAGAATGATCGATAGGGGTCATAAACACAAATTTTACCTCTGGCCTCCACCTTCTCCATCATCACCAGGCTCCTCGTCAAGCACCTCAAATCTGCACAGAGATTAGAAGTTCATGGCAAAAGGATAACAATAACCAGAATTATAAATTTGATAGTCACCATATAAACAAATTTAGGGTGAAGTATCCTGTTGGGAAACCAAGAAATAACACACATAAAGTGATGGTATAGAGATGTGGATGTCCAGATGGATGAGTGACAAGATTAGTGGAATGAAAAAATGTGCATTGGCTTTGGTAATGAGACAAGATGAGTGGAATTGCAGAACAGAATTGCAGGGCCAGCCTCAGTTGTGTTGTATGCATAAATAGATATATAGAAAAAGATTTGTACGCTGCTTAGCATCTTTTAAAGGAACCCTTACATAGGACTTCAACACTTGAATTTACCAAGTAGGCCACTAAAATGGGTAGTGGGAGTTATAGCAGGGAAACATATTTACATAACAATAACTTAGAGATCAAGAGGCAATAACCTTCTTATTCATTGGAAGTTCCTGAGATTTCAAGATTCCATATTGGTCAAAGGATCATGAGATTGAGGTATACAAACTGAAAGTAGGGAATTTGAAGGATAAATGGTCATTTTCATCTTTTTTTTCTTTCCCCCCTTTGTATCATGACAGGAATTTTGAGGTTTCAGAAAAATTCAATATTTGTTCAAATTCAATCCAGGTCAAAGCCTAGTTCAAAACCAGAACTCCAAAACTTCTCATGATGTAACCAACAGAAGAAAAGGAAGAAAGAGAGTTCTATACCATCAAAGAATACATGTGCAACAAAACAAAATAAATGCAAGATAGAGTTGTAACAGTCAAGATTCTGGAGCAGAAAAATATTCAGATACAATTAATTGGGAATTCTAATAGGCTAGCACAGCATTTTGCATGGTCTATAGGACCACACGAAAGGCTGATATACAAGAGTCTTGCAGCCAAGGAAGAGTAAAATCCACCAAGACATCATGTGATACAAGTTTTGGATTTCAGCATAAAAAATAATCTGTCAAGATAAAGAATTTTATTTTTACATTATAAATACAGACTTTTGAAAGGAGGGATTAAAATGGCAAAGTGAGAAGAAGAGGTTATCAAATTAAACATGGATGGGTCTGCAAGCCACAGTTTAGAGGAGGCACAATTCCTCATCTTCCCCCTCCTCTGGGATGACCTGAAATGATTCAGCTGACAAGTGAAATATCAATACTGCTGATCATATTAATTCCGCTAAGCAATTACCCTAGGAAGCTATCTTCATGGCAAGAGAAGTTGAGAATGATCACATTTATGGAGGAAATAGCCGAATTGATGTTAATTTGTGAATGTGGATGTGAAAGTCTAATGATCAATTCTGTTTTCTCCTACAAAATCCCTTGTCTAAATCAGCTTTCAAGATAGAGTGGCCTTATTGAATGTGAACAATTGCTGTCTCCAATTCATCAACAAAATGATATAATTGCAATCACTGACACCTGCCCTCTTAAACTGAACATTTTCTTTGGTTATTAACACACCAGTGATAGTTTTTGTCAGCCTTCCCCCTCTTCCCCACCATATGAAAACCTTTTTTTTTCTTTTCTTTTATTTATTTATTTTTTTTTTTTGGGGTGTGGTGGTGGGGTGGGGTGTGGTGGTGGTTGTTGGATTATGTAACCCTCAAAAAAATAATACTAGTTGTCTACTGAGTGAACAAAAGACGGAAGTAAAGTTCCCTCCAGTCGTAGTACCAAAAGAAAAAAGAATATGTGCAACTCATTAATTACATGACTGAACTTACTCCTTTGCTTCTCTGTCAAAATGAATTACTTTTACAACAATCCACTCGTCTTCCTCAGCTCCATCAGGTGTGATCCTAGCTGCTACCTGAAAATACATTAGTAAATGCAGTACGGAAGTTTGGTTAAAGATCTAAAAGCATCAGACAAGGAGAAATATGCATCATGTCAATAGATGAGCCACTTAGGATGATAATCCAAGGGGGTAGCGCAGTTGGTGAGCAACGAACTTGGTATGAGCCATAAACTCAAACGTCTTAAGTTCGACTCCCACTAGGCACACCTTGGGTCACTCACACGGGGGTGTCTAGTGCTCTTCACTGCTTTCAGTGAAAGTTGAATGGTTCTCATTCAACCCCGGTATGACCCGGTCCATGTGGTTGTGGGGTCAGTATGGGCCCACGAGATAGTCAGGCCGAAGGCTTGGAAATCCGTCGTTAACAAAAAAAAAGCCACTCAGGATGATAATCATGAAATCCTGAGCAGTTTCTCAATGTAGAATATCAAAGTGAACATGAACATGGAAAGCTTTTAATCCTAATGCTATAGTGCATAATTGATTTCAATGGTACCATTGAAATACCTGTTCATCCTTGAGACTAGCAGCAAGCTCAAGTTGATTACCCATGGATCCAGCAGGAGAGAGCCTAGAAATATCGAAATCAGCTTTCATTCGTTTCTTTTTCTGTTCACTGCCATCTACAAGAGAACAACCTTACCCTATGAATGCATATCTTTCCTGGTTCAGTGTCCAAAGTAGTTTCAATAACTATATCCTACAATCCATCAGGTAGCCCTTTGACCCAGGAAGCCACCTTTGACTAGAATATTCATATAGAAACTGTTCATCAATCCTAATATCAACTGATCTTTCTGAAGAAAAAAACCACCAACATTCTGAGATGTTGAGACCTTCGCAGCAGTGAGTTAGGCATACATATCATAGAAGTCTCGAAGTTCATATCCAAAACGTTGTAAAGTTTCAAATATGACAGCATCAAGCAATAGCATTTTCACGAACCATATTACACATTGTGAGTTCTGGTTCAAACCTTTTCTGCAATGCACAGACTGTAGGAGAAAAGAATCAACTTCATTGTTCAATGTCATCAACACACTGCATCAAAGAAATGAAGTATCAAAAGTGAAAAGGATTTTCTAAACACAATTAAGGCATTGTAGTTGGCCAAAGAGAAAGAGTTAAATTAAGAAGAGATATCAATGATGTACAACAACACCAGGAATAATTTTAAAGGCACAAATCTCAGGGCCCCTTTCTGCAAAAATACAGTAGAAGCTCACACCCTTTTTTTTTTTTTTTTTTTTTATCTGAAAGGAGGGGTACTCAGAAGTATTCAGCGTTGTTGTTTGAGGGAGTAGGAGGGAGGTGGGAATAGCATTTGTTTTGCTTGTATGCTCTCATTAATTAGTTTCCTCTCACTCATTCCTATACTCTTATATGTGAGTTTTTGTACCACACTGATTAAACTATTCAACTAGACATACTTCACTTCATTCTCTGTAAGTTCTTTGGCCTTGTGATACAATTCTCGAAGCTTCCCCAACAGATCATCACCTGACTTCTCAACCACCTCAGGAGCTGCATGGGCATGCAAACAAATCATAAATGAAATACAGAGGACAGTTTTGTACAAAAACAAATAATACTCCAAAAATTCTCACTAAGATAACCAAAATGACAAGCATTACAAGAAATAAGATAGGAAGGCACAATTCCAAATGAAAGACTAGCATGTAATCTAAGGTAATAAATGAGCCAATTGGAATCAAGTGGTTTGAATGTTCAGACTGGTTAGTGTAACTGAGGACCTGTATCTATCTGTCTCACTAATAGGTCATGAATTAGACGAATTAAATGCCATGCGGATCAAGTCCAGGAAACCAGTTGAAGCCAATTAATAGATGATAGTTACAGATTGAGCAAATTGAAACCAAGACTTTTTATCCCCTTTCATTGTGTAATCGATTTGATGGTATTATTGCCATTTTTTCCCTGGTTACTCTGTTATAATTGTTTTTAGCCCTAACCATATACTACCCACCCAAAAAAAAAACTGTTTATATGGTCTTTGTGAAACAAGAGCAATGGAATTGACAGAAGATCAGCTAACCATAAATTCCAGAAAGGAAACTGTTTATATTCTCCCAACAATACATTCCACACAATATCATCATCAGTATCAATGTGAGCCACAAAGAAAAACGAAAAGAACAAACATTTAGAGACATTAAAAATTCAACGATTAACAGGTTTAGCGGAGGTTGTAGAGAACTCACAAGATTGAAGCTTCTTATGGAGTTTATTGATCTTGATAAGGCAATCGTCCAGCTCTTTCCTCAATTTATCATGCTCCTTTGAAAGCTCCAGAACGTTGGAATTATCTACCTTATTTGACATACTTATTCACTAAAAAATCTTCATAGCCTGAAACTTCTCTTTTTATTCATTCGTTTCGACCGTTACAGAATCGCCATTAACATAATAGAAAAAGCTCTCTTTGTTTCTCTCTCTAACGGATCATAAGATATGAGAAACGTGGGCGAGGTAGAGGTGGGAGACTCAAATCTGGAAAGAGGAATGGAACTCATGGAAGGAAAAAAGCCAGATCAGATAGGTCCCTTGGTTCCACATGGCACAATAGCAAGATCGTCGGGGATGAAGTAGATCAAGAAGTCAAACCAGTAGGACCAACCGGTTCAGCATGGGCCGAACCCTAATGAAAATGCTAGAAATCTAAACCGATTGGAACGACCAAAACCGAAATTGATAGAAAACCAAAATGAACACAAAATACCAAATTAAAAGCTAAACCACGGTAGGTGCTTTTCATGGAAGATGGGAAGCTATTGTCTTCACATTTTAGATTACTGGTTGGGTTATCTTAATGAACTCTTAAAACAATATTATCCAGGATCACATCATCATCATCATTACCGTTTTAAGATATAATTTAATTAATTTGAATAATTAATCTAAATTAATCCTCCCACATCTTAGGCGCGCGTCTACTCTACTGCCAGTCTGCCACCGAACAGAACACGGCACTTCTCTCTACATCTTTCTCTCTCTAGGCTCATCACATAACTTTCATTACCTATTTGCAATTTTGCAGAGAATCCATTAACGCGATGATGCTGTCTGCGATTACAGTCGGAGCCACTCTAACTACCCATAGCATCCATCGCAACGCTTTCCGTTGTTGCCCTATTAACTACCACAATCCTTGCTGCGTTCTCCTCTACTTTCAGAACCACAATTCTAGCCGAAGACATGCTTCTTCGCAGAGGCACATTTCAGTCACCAGTGAATCAACTCAAGGGAAGCAATGCCTCAAAAACCCTAGAAATGAAAATGAAACTGAAAGTGAAAGCGAAGCCTTTCATTTCGTCACCGACTCTGGTTCCGGTGAAGAAGAAGAAGAGAAAGAGGATTTAGTACCTTCAGCCACCGCGCTCGCGGCGGCTATACGTAATGCTTCAACCTCTCCTGTTGAATTCGAGCAGAAGATCAAGGGAGATGGAAAGAATGGGTTGGTCTTGCCAAGTCCCGATTTTCAGAGACTCTGTGTGGAGCAGTTGAACCTTTTCCGGAGAATTGTCCACCCAGACGCTGTGCTATCGGTTTGTTCATGATCACTCTTACCTATTTGCAGTTACGGCTCATTTATTGACTCCCTTCTTCTGTTCAATGTTTCCTCCATTTAATGATTTGAAGGTTATTTGTTCCTATTTTTGAATTGCAGACTTTGCACCCTTTTTTTTTTTTTTGGGGGGGGTGGGTGCGTGGGTTGTGCCTTGGGATACTGATTGTGGTTGGGTAACACCTAAAGCTTAAGTTTGTGAACAATCTTAAATTCCAAAATCCCCCCTCTTCCAGCTCCCATCATGGATTCCCAGAACTCGGTAGAATATCCAGGTGCTTGACAAATTTACCAGCAGTTTTCAAGATGCAAATGATGTACACAAGCTCCCCCGCTTCCAATGAAATGCTCTATTTAATTTATGAAAAGACCACTTTCATAACTTAATAAATTTATCAAAAGATCATTTGCTTGAGCTTGGCATTACTGGAAGTCTTTGATTTTAAGTATTTCTGCAGGTATACGTAAGACCAGCTGGTAGTTATGTTATGGACCAATTGGAGCTTCGGCGAGTTATTTTGTATCCCAGAACCAGTGTTCCCGACAGAGCTGATGTTATTATATTAACTGGAAGTTTTGGAATTCCAGCAGGCTCACGGGCAGCAGAAGCCACCCTTTCAAATCGGCAAGTATGATTTTTGGTTAGCATGGTGATGCTTGTTAAATTGTATCTGTTTGTTCTTTTTTGATTTCTCGTATTAAAATCAAAACATTGATTTCAATTGCAGGTGGAAATTATTCCCGAGTGTAAGGCTTTGGTCTTCCCTATGGTTAAGCACCCGTTTGTTGTGGGATTTTTGGTTGCTGAGCTTCCAATGATGGACTTTGAAGCATGCACAGATTCTGACACTGGAAGGCAGGATATATCACTTGGATCATCTCCTGAAGAAGCTTATGGACTACCTCCATGTTCTGGTAGAAAAATGTGGGAAATCCAGACACTTAAGGAGGATTCATTGAAAACAGACCACCACAAGTTCACTGCTGAACAGATTTCAAGTGCTACTAACATTTCTCACTCTTTGGCCTGTGCTTATGTTATGGATCAGGTAGTGTATGCAGAACTCCATGTTTAACAACCTACATTTAATTGGGTTTGGACAAGAATCTTCAGTTCAAAATCTGGGTCCAGTCAACTAGGTCGTCCAGAGACTGGGTTTGATCCAGGTTGCAATTCAAATGTCCCAAAATTTGAGTTAGGGATTTTAAGATATATTCAGTAATAGGTTAATTTATCTTTAGGATATATTCACTGTTTGATCAATCCAACTTATAATTTAAGTTTTATCTTACTTGATTTTAGTTGATCTGAGATGTCAATTATAACTTGTAGATTTCCAGTTCAAATTTTAAAAAAATGTATTTCAACCAGTGGTTGAACTCAATTACAAATTCCTTTTAGAATGTGAACTGCCAAAAGAGGTCAACCACAGTATCAGCCTGGATTAAAACCAGGTTGGGCATTGATAGATGTCCTCGTCTGAAGTAAGTTCCCAGGTTGGATAGATAGCAATGGATATCCCTCATTGTCCATCCTGAACCTGTACTTGTGTAAATTTCAAAGGAAGGTGGTAAATTAATAATACAGAAAATCCCCCCAACAACCCCACGCCCCAACCCCATCCCCCCACCCCCCCAACCCCCCAAAAAAAAAAAAATCTTATGAGCAGATGTTTGAGTTTCAAGAACAAAATGAGAAGGTGAAATAACATCATTTTAAATGAATAGCTGCATTAATGAGATGCCAGAAATGGCTTGCATGCATATTAGACTTTCTATCATTCTCACCCTTCCTTTCTCCCCTTAGTGTCTTTGTTTCAGAACTTGTATCTAATTTCTGCATATTTATCTACTTTGATGGATTTCTGTCTAATTAAACATCAATATGGTGTTATCGTTGTCATCAAATTGATTTTTCAATAGTTTTACAATTATTGCTAACTAGCTTGCTTAAGGTTATCTTTGTTATATATTGTTTCCAGTTATCAGATGCTCAGATTCTTTCTGTTTTCTGAATTACTGTTCTCTATCTCTGATGCATACTTTTCTTGTGGATATTTTTCTTCCTTCTCCGTGATTTTTGGTCATCCAGGGCTCCTGATAACTTATTTATATTTCTTAACAGAAAGCAATTCTACTGCAGCAATCGTCCTGGCAAAATAATGTCAGAATGAGTAATCTTGTTGAACAAGTAAGATGTTTCACTGACATTGTGTGCAGGTTCTTAAATTGCACTTCATTTAACCATTTTGCGGAATATTTTTTAAGGTTTTCCTCCCTTCAATTACAGATAAGAGGTCCACTTTCTAGCATCAGGACTTTGAGCAAGATGTTATCCATTCATATGAAGAGAAGCGAGGTTTGTGGCTTGTATTGCTTGTTTTGCCTTTTCATCTTTAGCTTTATGTACATGTTTATTTTCATTGTAGAAGTTACAATACTAATATGTTGTTGCAGATCTCTTATGATATTGTTGAAGACATATTGGTGCAAGGTGATCATATGAGACATACTTTGCAACAGCTTCAGGATGCTGTCTACCTCACAAAGGCATTCTCTCTCTCTCTCCTAAGTATCTATATATCTTGTGTGGTGTTGATAATAGCTGGTTTAAGGTCCCAAGGTAAATTATAGCTGGATGCTTTCTGAATTTCCTAGTCATTTTTATTTTTATAAAAGTGTATTTCCAGGATGTAGCATCAGACTGAGGGACCTTGCTACCTCTTTTTTTTTTTTTTTTTT
>NC_056561.1:40043135-40056294 GCF_013358625.1 Macadamia integrifolia | reverse complement strand
GGGAACCAGCATCCTTAATGAGGTTGAGTACAGACTTCCTGACAACTTGTGCTGATGGTCATTCTTCCGTTGCCGTGTTGTCCCAGCATTCTCATTAATTGTCCCTTGCTGTTGTTGAGAAATCATCAATTAAGTTCAGGAACTGAGTTTTTATAGCCTTCCTGCACTCCCTCTCCGCTTAATTCCTCCCCATATAACAGCATGCCTTCTACTTTTTCTTCCTCGTTTCCAAGGAGTCAGTCTGGTTAATTCAGGATGTCTTGCAGGCTAATATTGTTCGTTATAATGAAGAAACATTGAGGAAGATTCATAACTCAATGGATGCTCATCCAGAGTCAGTGAGATCAAGATTGCCGGAGAGCAATGGGGAAAATCATGGTGACAGCGTTAAAAAATCAGGTCCAACACTAACTTTAAGTGCTTCAGGAAAAGACTTAGAGATGCCTATGCCACCTCTTGCTCTTGCAGCACTTCAACAACACAATATCAGGTAGTTTTTGACTTTTGCATAGTCTGAGAGATTTATTTATTCTCATGTTCAAGTTTCATTAGCCCTAACTTTTTCCAGCTTCTTTTTTCATGGTGCTGTTGGCATCCAGCATAAAATTGGAGATGACCTTTTAATTTATTGCCGAAAGCTTACCTGGTGTTTGGTTAGATTTCCATCAGTTCATGAGCTCCTGGTGTCCTTGTCAGGAGAGCTTACTTTAGGAACGAACTCCGGCTGGAGAGTTATTCTTGTGCAGGGTATAAATTGGAGTGTCTGGGATCCAACATTCACTCCACACATATTTTAAATTTAATATCAATCTTAAAGACTGTTCTGTTTCAATTCAGATTAAGCTCAGATGTTCAGATTTGACCGATATCTATATTTATGTGCCTTTATTGATTGGGATTTTTGTGTTGAATATGGATCCATCACCATGAATCCTAGATGGATCCAGATCTGAACACAGATATGCTGGTGTGAATTTGGATATGATCCAAGGGGCAGGATGACTGAATTATTTGCTGGAGACAAATATTAGTTAGTATTTATTCTATATGCATTTCCCGAATGTCTTGTCTATGATAACTTGAACACTAGGCTGTCAATGTGGTACAAATGCTAGACCAAATGCAATAGCTCCGAAATGGTGTTTCTAATCTATTGTTTGAAAGAAAAAAAATTTCCCACAAAATTGCACACTGAAAATTAATAACATATGTTCTTCCCCCCCCCCCCCCCCTACCACCCTCTTTTTCTCTCTGTGGTTCTTTGAGGATGTATGATGTTCTATCTTATTAAAAATGAAAAACCTGCCAAGCAGGATAACACTAATAAAAGATCAACTACATGCAAATGAGTGGGCGTAAAGTACGACAAATAGCCCAACGCACATACTCTTACGAACACACATGTGCTATCCTCTCTTTCTCTCTTCAAGCCTCTTGATTATTTCTCTGGGAAAAATTTTACGACTCAGGATGAAGTTCAAAGTGTTGTATTTGGGATCATCGTTTCCTTTGGTGTTGTCATCTCCGTTTAGGTTGCTTAAAATTTCATGCTTTGAACAATAAGAGGTATAATGCTGCTTTGGCGTGGATCCTGACAACAGTTTGCCAATGGGATACTGGTACATGTGATGGAACACATAGAAGTCATACACTCATACCCCCATTAGATGGTTCATCCACCATGATCTGCTATACCATTTGTGTAAAAAATAGTCTAGTTATCTTTACCCTTTTCCTGCAAAATAACAGTATTTTTTCTTTTACTCTTAAATTTCTGAAAAGAATGGATAGATGCTAAGCTGTTTGTCATGATGCTTTCTGATTGAGTTGGTCTACTGTGACCTCTTATGGAGTCCTGGTTAAAATGTCAGTGCCAACCCCCCCAATCGTTGGTTGCGTGCTTTGAAAGCTGTTGTATTCACTCTGCCTGTTACCAGGAAAGTTCCCCATTGCGTATGATTTTTCTTTCTGTCAGGCAGACCTTGCAATGTGTCTGATATGCTGGAAGATCTGGTTGCGGCTGCAAGACCTTTAGCTCATAAGCAGAAACGCACAGTGGAACTAAGTGAATTCCCACAATCCTTGCAAGTTGCTGTAGAAGAATCTGATTTGCGCCAGGCACTGAGCAACCTGATCGAGGGTGCACTGTTACGTACTCATGTTGGTGGCAAGGTTCAGATTGTATCTATGGAAGCACCAGCTGGTGGTGCTCTCGTGGTAATAGACGATGATGGCCCTGATATGCACTACATGGTAATGATAACAAATTTCCTCTCCTGCATGTTTTCTTGAATTTAAACTTCCACTTTTGAGGAATATCTGTATATTTGCCATAAATTATGTGTTTGCATGCTTAGATTTTGGATCTTGTTTACTAATTTGAAAATACTCTTGCATGTTCCTACTTCTAGTATGAAAAACATACTTAAAAAGTTTCTTCCCCGTCAAGCTATCAGCATGCATCGCATAGTGTGTACTACCTGGATCACCCTGGCCGAATATGATTATATGACCCATTTCCTGATGCAAGATCCTTACCATCCTTAGACATGGTCATTGATCTGGACCAGTCGAATGCTGCGAGCCCATACATTGTCAGTGAACAATTGTTATTGGAAAGACATGGATGGAAGTCCAAAGTCAAACTGGGAGACAGTTAGAACTTAAACTGATTCTTTATCTTTTTCTGGGTTTCATCCATTGAACTTCATTGAGCTAAATACTTACAGAATGAGGATACTTGTTTCAGGATGGGAGCAGTGAATTTCCTTTCTATGGTGTGCACTTAGCACACATTTTAGGAGGATTGGGAGAGAGCTGCCGTGTAAAATTCAATCCTGTCAGATGAAAGAAATGTCATAGACAGCTCCTTTCTGTGATATTCAATGCAACTTAATAAACCATAGGGTGGCTGTAGGTTGCCCTTATTCCCGATTCAAGGGCGGGAAAGTGGTTATTAAGGATTGGTGTTCCCGTTGCATTTTCCATCAGATTATTTCAAGTATCTATTCCAAATTTCCCCCCTTAGAGAGGTTAAATGTACATTGAATGACCCAGAGAACTATTAGTTGTCAATGCAGTAGCATGAAGTTCTAGAAGATCCCAGATGCTGCGTTCCTGCCACATCACGTGGCAGAAGAAGGAAAGGGGAAGAGGGTTTGTATTTGTTTTTACTCTGCATAAATAATCTTTTTGAAGAACAAGCTAGTGTTTTGATCCGGAGGGCATATGATTTATATATTGCAGTGCGATATTAGAATAACACTAGAACTCATTTATCTGTTAATTGTGCCTGACTAGAATTTATGGATCCATTTTTCTGCAGACACAGATGCATTCCCTCACACCATTTGGAGTAGATCTCTTCTCTGAAGGTATGATAGAAGATAACATGACATGGAACTTTGTTGCTGGTATGACAGTTGCTCGCGAAATACTGGAGAGTTATGGTTGTGTTGTTCGTGTTATATCACCTCGGACCCCAGATGCTGCCCTTGGGGCAGGTGGAACTCGTCTAGAGCTTTGGTTGCCTTCTCATCTAGATGCATCTGGACCAACCAATTCATCTCAAGCAGCGTAGCTGGGAAGTGGGTTGTCCACTTCAATAGGTCTCACCATAGTAAAAGAAATGGGTCTGTCACTGCTTGAAATTTCTTTACATCAGGTGGTGACTGCGTTACAGGTCGTTCGCTATATATTGTGTAACTTCTAAAGTGATTGCTTGTATAGTTATCTGTATATAACATGCTTTTGGGGGTTTTATTGCAAGTCCCTACTGATTGATGGGTTCATTATTGTTGGAATATGTGTCCACGATAGGGGGGAGTGTCTCCATCGTGACATGGTTATTTGAGTTACTTTCCAAGTTAGATTGGGTTGTTTAATTTCCTAGTTAGAATAGATCTCTAGTTTCTAAAATTAGTGTTAGAATAGGATTGTCTTTCTTATTCCACCTATGATTGTACTTGGATCTACTTATTATAAATATATGACGGAGGGAGAGTGCCAGAAGATATATCGGCTGCTCCTTACCCTTGCCGTCTCTCTTCTTCTTCCTTATTTCTCTTCTCTCAAGTTACTAGTTACAGATCTTTGGTTTTCTACAATTATATTGATATAATCAGTTTGCCATATAGAGTGCATAGAATGTTATGAATAAAGCTATGAAGACTAGGAGATTCCACTCTTTCTTGGGGTTAAATGGAAGCAGCTACTATATGACTATATCTTTGTTTAGATTTGGCTGTTTTCTCCTTCTTTTGAAGTAAAACCGATGGTGTACCAAAAAAAAAAAAAAAAAAGGTTAAAACTGAAGGTGAGAAATGAGAATGTAACATATGTTCTGTTTGCTAAGTGGTGACACAAAAGTTGTGCATGGCAGCACTGGCAACCAAGGGAGAAACACAAAAGTAGTTGATTTAATTACAGGTTCGAGCTATCGTCCCTGTGTTCTTATTTTTGCATATGAACTTACCTTAAATTCTAGTTTAGAAAATTGTTTCAGGTAATAGATTGAATTTCCCTTGTTTTTATGGTCACTTAAGTTGCTTCCAGGCATTCCGTGAATCTGGTTGCCTGAAAAAACTCTAATTTGAAACAACTGAGCTAATAGGAATTTTTATGTATCAAGAAGCATACTTTTTTTTTCCTCAGGAGAGATCAATAGTTGCATGGTTTAACTGGCACTGCAAGTGGGAAGTTCATCAAATTAGAGAGAGAGAGAATCTTATCGATTTTATTTTTTAGTAAAGAAAAAAAAAAGGGTGCATCATGGTAGTAATGAGAGAGTCTTACGATACTGTGCACTAAACCTGCTCACTCCATCAATTACGTAGACATGGGATCACCCCATAGGTTACGTTTCTTACCACTCTCAACTAATCTCCAGTAATTTGGCTCTGCTTACCCGTGAAGTCATCAAAAATCACCCTTTTCTGTCCTAACTTTCCTTGAATTTACGTGTCTGTGTTACTGTCATCACAGTGGAGGGAATAGGGTTGGGTTCACGGAAGTGCTTACTCCAATCTCATCTAGTCTTGTTAGTGTACGATCCTGTCCTTACTCCTGATGTGAACCAACTTAATACATATTAAAAATTGGTCCAGAGGAAGCTTTGGGAAGAAGGCTCCGATGCCTCGATCAGACTTTAACTCATAGTGGGAACCTTAACAAAAGTACTCAGTACGATTAGAGTCTTGCCTAGGGGTGTCAACGGTCCGGGTTGGTGCGGTTGCGGTCCGATTCCACTGGTTTCGGTGTGACTTTGGAAGTGACCGAAACCGACCCATTAAGGATTTATCGGTTTCAGTCCGGTGTCGGCTTCGGTGCGATTTGGGTTCGGGTTGGTACCGGTTTGGCTTTATTAGGTTCATTTCGGTTTGGATCGGTTTTTTAAACCGGTATGAAGCCATTAGGAAACCACCAAATGATGAACTGTTGAACTTCGGTTTCTTAAATCGATTTGTAACCGGGTTGGTTTTGGTTTTTGGTCTAGTTTAGATTCGACTTTCCATACAAATGTATACAAAACTATGCAAATTTTGATTTTTTTAATGAATTTTGGAGTGTTTCGGTTTCTTACCGGTTTGGGTTTCGGTTTCGGTCCGGGTTTTGAGCCGGTTTCGGTTTGGTTTCGGGTTCATCCGGTTTTCGGTGCGGTTCGGTTTGGTTTTGGGGTTGCAATACTCGAAACCGAACCGAACCAATAAGGCTTCGATTCGGTTCGGTCCGGGTTGTTATCGGTTCGGTCCGGCCGGTTTTACCGGTTCGGTTTAGGAATTGACACCCCTAGTCTTGCCTCATCAATCTATTATGGCTCCTTTATATAGTGGTCCCCCCCAGTCTTTCTGATTGGTTGAGATGTCTTCTTTATGGTTGATGTGGACCCTTCATTCATTAGGAGATAGGATCCGTTGCTCGTACGATCACCTGGTTGTATGAGTCAACGATCAACGTCTGTCCCACTTTCTGCCATTGCAAGGATAAAGAGAGGTATATTTGAGAACAAAAGGGCATGTGTTGGTTGTTGACTCGTACGATCAACGGATCTGTTTTAGTAGATTCATCTCAACTTGCTGTTGAGCTGAACAATCTTATAACGATTAACTTGACCATGGTTTAACTTAACCAAAGCTTAGTTGAAAAACCGTCTAAACTTCGTTGGGTTAGATTGGAGGTGTGGTTAAAATCAAAGTAGTTTTGTCGATGTTGTCACACTTATGCTATCATGGACCTTTTCATCATATGAGGCGAGGTGCGGGTGTGCCGAGCATAACGGGCATTAGTCCGTGTTGAGGTCAAGTCTTGTACCACTGATCATCATAGACGAACTCACTCAAACGGACCATCAAGCTTGGTTCAATATTAGTCAACCAATCCATGGGTCTACTATGATCATGGTACATCAAGTCTCAACCTCAAGGGAGTAATCGAGTTGATAAGGGATCTTCGTCTTCAAAAGCATGTGGTTTTGAGTTCGACTTCTCTTATTTTCTTGAGATCACCATTCACACGGAATGTTTAGTACCTTTCACTAATTTCACTTAAAATTAAATGATTCTCATTCAATCCAACGTTTAAAAAAAAAAAAAAAAAAAAAAAAAACAATCTCAGCTAGTCTCTCTCCACTCTAAAGATTATTTGCGAAGTTAAGCCTAACTAGGCTGGGCAGGTCAAGTCTCCAAGTGGGCAGCCGGGGCTAGGGAGAGGTAGAGTCCACCTTACACACCCAGTCAAGACTCTCAAGTCTTAAAAGAGGGGTAAGTGTGGTGTTTGGCTGCCAGTTTTTTGGCATGTAGGACATGGACTTAGACTGGTCCACTCTCATCCTCTTGCCGTGATTCACGGGCAACCCTACACAGCCCCATTCCTAGGGGTTCATCTCATCAATAATCTTTACCCGTCAGTCACATATTGATTGCCATTTGTCAGTAAGTCAATACCCCATCTAATCTTAGAATGTTAGCTAAAGGTCGCCATTGTTATTTACTCCTTTAAATTAATTACTCTCATTTATTTGAGATCACTATACCTGGCCAAGGGCAGGCCTAGAAAGAGAGAGAGAGAGAATGTTGGGGAGAAGATGATGATGTAATGGTCCATTTCCATCTCTTAACTGAATCTTTGGAACTTGGACGGTTAATTAAAAAAAAAAAAAAAAAATTAAAGAGTGTTGAGGAACGTGCAGCAGTGCAAGGCATACATAAAAATAGTTCATACTCCATAGTCCATATTATATATATTAGATTATATTATGAATGCTTCACATGATCCATGATCCATACCCGAGTCCATCAGGTAGTAATCAATCTCAAAGAAGATACAGAAGTTGGTGAAGGGATCTCACCAGTCACCGCCGCTCTTTTTGAATTCATGGGCAACATAAAAAAAATTAAATCTGAAATTGAATTCAGAAACCAGCCAAACCAAACAACGAAAACAACGGTACCCGGCATAATGCGTAAGTGATAAATTGATGTTTTTTCTTATTTTTTAAATTTATATTTAAATTAAAGGCTCACTAAGGTATGGTAATGGTGGTAGTGGTCGTGGTCGTGGTACTCGCAAAAGTTAGAAAAAGAAAGAGAAATCAAAAAACTGAAAGTGAAGAAAGAAATCTCACACCAAAGTTAGAAAAGGTAGAGAGAGAATTCCCCTTTCCTCTTTCCTCTTTCTCTCTCATCGCAGGTTAACCTTTCTTCTGTATCTAGAGTTTTTTCATCAATTCCAGCGTTTTTCAATCCTTCAGAATCAATCTTCTCCGTTTCTACTCATCCATAGAGAGGGGAGAGACACCTTACCGTCCCTGAGACCTCGCTTTCTATTCGTGGGTGGGCGTGGGGACCTGTGTGTTCTTCATTTAAACTCCACAGGCATAAGGCAGGCATACCTCCACTCATATTTTTCTCGGGACTGGTGTTTCTCGTCAGTTTGCAGGCTCGATTCATCTGGCTCATGTAAGTGATCTCGAGTTTCTTTATTTCTTAGGGTTTCGCGGACAGGGATTTCTTGAATTCAGCTCTGAGGTGACTAAATGGGTCCAGACTTTAAACTTTCTGTTTTCCTAATTAGATTTCTCATGAGATATTTATTTCGTTTTTCTTATAAAAGGTGGATCTCTTTTTCTCTCTACTGCAGCATTCAGTGATGCTTACGTTGCGTATGATAACATATGTATCTGATATTAAACTTCAATTTTTCCTTACGTTCTCAAGTACCCTTTTTGTTGATTCTGTTATTCCTTCCACTTCCCTTCTCCCCTTCCGGATCAAGAATGATATTTGTTGAATTTTTATTCTTATTATTAGTTTTGAGTTTCAGATTCATGCGTTCATTACCTTTGTTAGTAAGTATTTACAGCTGTTTGTTTTAATAGGTTTACTGTTTACTTGGAATCGTGTTCTATGATATTAACTCAATTTAAATTTGTTCCTTTTTTCTTTTATTTTCTTTTATGTTTTGGGGGTGGGATTGGTCTGGAGGCACTCAGGCGGGTTGCTTGCACAAGCAGCTACTAGTTCAGGAGTTGAGTTAGTGTCCATTGACCCTGCCTCCACCATATGGGTTGTTTAGTTTGGTGAAAAGAATAGTAAACGGTTGCTTAAGAGTCACACTCGCAGGGTCCTAAGGGTAGTGCACATGGTAGCTTCAATAAAATTATTCATACAGGCATTCTTAGTTTTAGAGGCGTTTGGGTTGCTCCTTAAATAGATGATAGCACTTTGGTGAAAGTGCTGTGATATGCCTCTTCTTGGTTAACTTTGAGTA
Organism: Macadamia integrifolia; assembly: GCF_013358625.1. NCBI lineage: Eukaryota > Viridiplantae > Streptophyta > Magnoliopsida > Proteales > Proteaceae > Macadamia > Macadamia integrifolia. Next base: position 40,047,528 of record NC_056561.1, on the reverse strand, counting down.
TCTTCTACGGATGTGAATATGTTCCAGGTAAGGGTCAAACCAACCTGAGATTTTTTTGTAACAGACATATAGTTTCTTACATGAATTGGTGACCCAACCGGTTTTCTTTTCCTCCGGGAAATGGGTAGTGGCCATATTCACTTCTTATTGAGACTGAACTTGGATAAAAATTTCAGCTTTTGAGTGCAATCATAGTCTGATAGTCCGAGGTTGGCATGGATATTTCAGTTTCTAGTTGTCTGTATTTGTCAATCTGCGATTTCGCTAAACATTTCATTGTCTCCTATTTGGCTATTTATGCTTTTTACTTGTATTGCAAAGTATATTACCATTTTAATTTCAATTAGAAAAGTAATGATCTTTAAATGGCACCTGTTCTCACACTGTTCTCACAATTTTTGATTACTTCAGGTCCTTTCTTCTTTGTTCATTTCATTAATCCTCATGATTACCTGCATTTTGGACCATCCACAACAACAGCTTTGCTAAGCAATGTGGAAAAACTCCTTGTTGCTGGGTTGTAGCTTTTATTGTTGCGATTATAAAGCTTGCAGATTGTATTCTTCCAAAAAAATACTAGGTTCAGAAGATGACTAAGATGGGAATCATCACACGCAGGTTCAGATCCAACATCCTCTGTTTCATAAGTGCTCATTTTTTCATATTTTTTATATTCTGTTTGAAGTGAAAGCAACTCTATCTTATTCCACATTTGGCTTATCTGTTGGTGTAGTGGAGTTGTAAGAAAACCAAATGAGACTATGAGGCTTATCATTACAACTTTTATCGGAGTGGTATTTGGATTCTTGATAGGTGTATGCTTTCCCACAATTTCATTAGCTAAGGTACATAAATTTGCTTATTGTCTTTTATCTGTGATATGGATTCCTCATAGCAAAAAAAAGTCATGATTTTACTCCTTTTATACATCATGTGCTGATGTTGATCAAAAGGGAGGGTAATGTTTTGTCATTTGTTTGAATTTTGGCAGCTGAACTTCCCATCCAGCCTTTTACCGTCCATTGATCTCACATACATTGAAGACAGGAATTCAGGGCTTTCGTCCCAGACATTTTTGTACCGAGCGTGGGCTTCTGTGAGGGGTAATAGAAGCAGCTCAACTAATGCTCAAAATTTGAATGACACTTCAAAGGTATTCTCTCTCTCTCTCTCTCTCTCTCTGTGTGTGTGTGTGTGTGTGTGTGTGTGTGTGTGAGTGATCTAAGGTGATTTATAAGATTGTTCCATGGCTTGTAATTGCTATGCAATGGAACTGCTTGATTATTGATGCTCCCATGCAAATGTTTGCTTCAAATGACAGCTTATTCTTGTTATCACTCTTACATGTTTGCATATTAAAATCAGAAAGAAAAGAAAAAGAGATAAAGCCTTGTTTTGTTATCTTCCATTCTGTGCTTATGAGTAGGAAGCACCTGTTGTTTGATTGGTCATTGGTCAATATCCTTTTGAAGGACAATTGTCTATTTTCAGAGGGAACCTCTAAAGACCCATCTATCAGGGATATTTTAACCCCAGCAGTTTAGAGTATGGAACTATGATATTTTCTACTGTAATTTATTTGTTTCCCTAACTTTCTCCTGTGAAAATTATTTATTTGAATGGTGCTAGAAGATATTGTGTGATAGTTAAAAAACGCAGCCTGCTAGAGGTAAAGGGATGGGGTTGGGGGACAATTGGGGGACAATCTCCAATCTATACCTCCTACAACCCTGTGAGGTTGGATTTGCTATTGGTTATGACTTATGACCCTGTTTAGAAAGCTTAAGAAGATTTTTTATGTTTTTCAGTCATTCGGTTGTAGAGTTGTGTTGTTTGCATTAAATTTGAAGCTTTATGAGGGTACAAAGGTGCTAAGAATAGGGCCATGATGTTTTCCATCTCCCCCCTTAGTGTTCGCTCTTATCTTTTTCACATAAATTTCTAGGGTCATGATAATTACCATAGCCGGTGTTCTAATATGTTTCTGCCTCTGTTCTGCAGACTATTTCCAGCTTAGCTATCTAGCTGGAAATTCTGATAGGCAATAGGCTACCAAGGAAAGTTGATTAGAAAAAGAATGGAATGGAAATCTTCTGCAGACTCAGAAAGGAATGTAGTTGGACCAGCAGCTAGGATTTTTCTATGAAGTGAATTTATTTTATTTTATTTTATTTATTTTATTTTTTTTTATTTTTTTTGGAGTTGAATATGATTTGTAAAGTCTTCAATCTACTGACTATTTCTGATAGAAAGACAATTTTTCACTGATCCTCTTCTCACTAATTAAATGTGACCTCCTCTAACATCAATTGCTTGGTAAGATGTTTCTGGACCTGAAATTTTAAATTTTCTGAGTTTTGGGGGTTTCAACGGTGTGCAGTATTGCACTTTTATGATGCAACCTCCTCCTTTTGATTTCCATCCGACTTCTGCACTGCATTAGATTATGCCTATAGAAATTCATTAGAGTCAGTTCTTTAGATCTTCTCAAGACGGTAGAAGTGGCTGTCTTCCTTTTTTTTTTTTTTTTTGGCCAAATGGAAGCTTCCAATAATGATGCAGTAGTAGGACTTTGGAACAGTTATTGAGTAGCATTGATAATAGAACAAACTGTTGTAATTGTTAATCTGCTTAGGGCACTTGATTCATTAGTTCAGGTGTTAGTATGTGTTGATTTATGCAACATATTATTTTTTGAATTGGCATAATCCCGAAAGCTTATAATTGAAATTCTAGCATGTACGTATGGAAATATTGCAGTTGATTATTTCCTTATACCTCCACATGCGAACAAAAGAGAATGGGTAGGGGAGGAATAGTTTTTTGTTTGATGGGTAAAGTAAGAATTTTTTCTTGTAGAAAAGAGGTACAAGCAGGTACAGGAAGAGCATGATCGCCAAGATGAATGAGCAGCCAACTAGCTGCTATAGTGCAAAAATATCATTGAAAATAATCAGTCTAGCTGTCTTTATCATTAGCAAATGTTGGATCTTAATCAAGTACTCACAAGCACGTTGTACAACTTTCCAGTCACCGCTTCAGCTCTAGGTCATTTGTATTCAAATATCCTTGAAAATTTCTCCCTGTATCGATGGATGCTGTGCTTGGTAGTTTTTTGGAACTTCCCCTGGCATAGTTCCATTGTTCCCATTCCCAAAAGGAGTAGCAAGTAAACTTTTACAATAAGATATTCATGTGTTGTTCTACCTTTTAATTCTATGTGGTGTAAATAAAGGCCCCCTTTTTTTATGTTTTGTGTGTATCGTATGAGTCAGTGGTAGGTTGTGCATCTGAAGTTTCTATGTCATTGATTAAAGATTTTTGGAGTAAATCCTTACCCGTGTAGGATCATTTTTAATTTATAATATTTCATTTGTCCAGTGGCGTGCCTGCTTAATGTAGTACATTCATCAAGAAAACTAATTAGTGTTTGTCCTTTTACATTTTCTCTGCTAACTTTTGCTCCTACCTTGTGATCTTGTTTTTAGATATGGGTTCCAACAAATCCGCGCGGTGCAGAAAGACTACCACCAGGCATTATTGCAGCTGAGTCAGACTTCTACCTACGCAGATTGTGGGGTAAGCCTAGTGAGGTCTGTATCTTCTACTGTAATCTCTGTCTGAAAGATGTAATATGTGGATTTTATAGAGAATCTTTTGTTTTTCAGAGAATCTAGGTTGCTTTTTTACTTTCAAACCACATATTGATGTGATTATGAACTCTGACTCTACCTAGAATTGCATTCTTTTGAAGTGCTGGTTGTGAAAAGCATATACGCTGCTTTTCTTCTTGTTAGTTAAATCAGACTCTTGACACTCTATGCTAAGGCACTTGTCTTGCAGTATTGTTGTGTGGTCTTCTGGTTGCTTTTTACAAGGCAAATACCAAATGATAAGCCAAATGATTAGTGTGAATAAGAGGAAAGAGGAAGTGTCCTTGTATACTTGTGATACAATGAATTCTGGCCAGAGCACAGGAAACAAGTACTTAATCTAAGGGAAGCATGAGCGCTAGGCACAGAGTAAGACTTCTTAATGAAGCAAAATGACTGCAGTAAACATGCTTTATATGGAAACATTGGATTGAAAAACCTCTACTGTAACTCCAGTGCCTTTTAAAATCAATAATCAATGTGTTACTGAGAAAGAAAAGAAATTCCCATAGAATACAACGGGATGCCCACTCAATAACCAACCCAAATCCAAAACCATCAACCAATGCAAAGTAACAAAACACAAGCTGATTGTGGCTACAAAGCAAAATAAGTCCCAAAAGCTCTCTTTGTAGCCCTTGCTTATCATTTGCCAATTGCAGAATCCAATAGAAAGAGATCAGCATTGAAGATTGTAGCAGTATCAAAGAAGATAGATCAGTATATATGAAAGCAAAAGG
>NC_056561.1:40032967-40043115 GCF_013358625.1 Macadamia integrifolia | reverse complement strand
AGGAAAAAAAAAAAAAAGAAGAAAAGAAGAGAGAGGAGAAACCAAGAGAGAGGAATGAGGAGAGTTGCGGCTTGTGTAGAATACCAAGCCGTGAACTCCCAATGTATTAGTAAGTACTAAATCAGTGAACTACAATAACGGACAGAACTAATATAAACATTACATAAACACCTGTAGACAATAATGGAATACCCAAAACACCTATAAGTGGTGGTAAACACTTAACACTCCCCCTTAAGCTGGAGCATATAAATCACCCATGCCCAGCTTGGAACAATTTTTTTGGTAAATATATCACTCAGCTAATCTGCTGAAAAGCTTAGCAAAGATGATATGTCTTCAATCCTCTTGAGAAACTGGCTGCACTCTGCACACTGCAGCATCCAACCAATAACCAAGTTAAATCGCCTCTACCATCTAATATTTTTTTCCCATTTAACTTTTAAAGCATACTAGAAGATTACTAGAATTTCAGTTAGTACTACTCCCGACAAAAATCCCTAACTGTATGTCTGGTCCACTTTGGTCCTCTTAAACTTGATGTCATTTGTAATTACTTGCATTGATATATAGAATTGATAGTTTCTGTGATATTGAACTCTTGAAGCATGAAGTCAATATGGAACCTTCAGGCAATTGATCAAATTGACACTTGCAGGACCTAACCATCAAGCCGAAGTATCTTGTAACCTTCACTGTTGGTTATGATCAGAAAAAAAATATTGATGCTGCTGTTAAAAAGGTGAGACTGACACTTGCAGGACCTCTCTCTCTCTCTCTCTCTCTCTCTCTCTCCATTGTCTCTGTTAATTGTGCTTTCACCTTCAGTTTTCAGTGAACTTTACTATAATGCTATTTCACTATGATGGCCGGACTACTGAATGGGATGAGTTTGAGTGGTCGCAGCGTGCCATCCATGTTAGTGTACAAAAGCAAACTAAATGGTAAGGAGCTACTGCTACTTAAGAATTCTATTTCCAATTTCTGTACTGGTAGATTTACTTTATGTACTTAGATCATGCCTTTATGTGGTGCTTCATTCTTTTCGATTTAAGTGCCTGATATCCTCAGAAAATGGTTCAAGGTGGTATGCCAAACGCTTTTTGCATCCGGACATTGTTGCGGCATATGACTACATATTTATCTGGGATGAAGATCTAGGAGTTGAGCATTTCAATGCAGAAGAGTGAGTGTTAGACATAACTTTCATTTGATTGCTTTCTGATGGAGGGACTGAGTCTTTTTCATTTATCCCAACTCCAGATACATAAAATTGGTTAGGAAGCATGGTTTAGAGATTTCACAGCCTGGGTTAGATCCGAATAGAGGGTTGACATGGCAGATGACAAAGAGAAGGGGTGACAATGAAGTTCACAAGTAAGAATAATAGATCCTTCCTTCCATATCACTGCTCTCCTCCATTTTCTGTTGTTAAGATGCTTGGTTTACATTCTTCTGTTTTACTTGCTTCTACCAGACAAACAGAAGAGAGACCGGGTTGGTGTACGGACCCACATTTGCCGCCCTGTGCAGCGTATGAAAGGGCCTGCTTTTTATTGCTTTAGCATTTGAATCCACCCCCTCCCCCCAAAAAAAGAGGATCAGTTTTCCTTTTAAAAATAATAAACCTTATTAATTCGTACTTGTGCAGATTTGTTGAGATCATGGCAACTGTGTTCTCTCGAGATGCGTGGCGCTGTGTGTGGCATATGATTCAGGCATGAAGCATTTTGAAATTCTTTCAACATATTGCTTTTGTCAGTCCAATGATTCCCTAGAAAAAGTCATTACTCAAACACTTTATTGTCTTTTGCTGCAGAACGACTTGGTTCATGGATGGGGCCTTGATTTTGCTCTTAGGAAATGTGTAGATGTCAGTGATCGACTTTCCTAGATTTCCTTTGTGCATTGAATTATTAATTTTATTTTTATTGCTTGTCACTAAATTTGTGCTTTGCATTTCATGTTTCTCACAATAGCCTGCACATGAGAAAATAGGAGTTGTAGATGCTCAGTGGATAGTTCATCAGACTGTTCCATCGCTTGGTAACCAGGTAAAATTGTAAAAGGAAACTCTGAGCCCCTTCAATTTTTAGGGTTTTGAAATGAAGGTTTTGATCTTTTTACTCTTTTTGCAGGGGCAGTCGCAGGGCGGGAGGGCTCCATGGGAAGGGGTATGTTATGCAGTCTTTCCTGAATGTGGCAATGCATTTGTGTGAAACCACCCAATTTTTGGTGGAATTTGATTTATGTTCCACCATCTAGGGTGAAGAGTCTCTTTTCATCCAACGTGATTTGACGTTATGATTGGACTACTGGAATAGTGAATGTCTTCATTAACTCTAGCCTCCTATTGATCGAGATCCGAAATACCCTTTCTCAATCCAATAGAAGAGTCAAATCCCTTGGATTTAAGAGGTTTATTCTTCACTGTGGGTGAAAGGAAACTCGGTCATTCGTTTTTTGTTCATGTTCTAAGGTATGGGAGTGCTGCTCATTCTGTGGTTTTTTTCAGGTGAGAGAAAGATGTAGAAAAGAGTGGACAATGTTTCAAAGTCGATTGACACAAGCAGAGACTGCATATTATAGGGAAATGGGAATTGAACCACCCAACTCAACAGCTCGTTAGGGGTCGACGACGATGACAACAGAAACTTAGATCTACTGTACAACCATCACTGATGTTCAGTCAGTTTAGGCGTTATAAGTACCTTTGCTAGATTTGGAAAGTAAACCATTACAATGTTTGTAGCGAAGAATTTCCCAATAATTATTTATTTTTAAGTTCAGAAAGCTGTTCTTAAAATGTAGCCTCTTCTATTCTTGTTCATTTTATTGCACAATTACGAAATGGCTGGGGCGATGCAGAAATTCACATCCTAGGTAAGGCTTGGTGTTGATCAGAGGAAAGAAATTGTGGGAGAAAACATGCGTAGGCTGTGTTTAGAACCCAAGAAAAGAAAAAGTAGACCACTATCCAAACATATATGGATAGGTAGAGCTCTGTATGACTGTATCCCATGCTCACTATCAGATTTTTTTCACAGGGCAAAATATTGCTTTGCAAAATTGAAAATCATGGGAAAATGCATAGTGATTATCATAGTATTACAGGCATGCAAGACATATGTGAGAAAAAAATGTATGCTAATGCAAGGGTTTATGATACAAAGAGAAGATTTTCTGAGCAAGTGGCATAGTGTAACACACCAATGAAGGTCGATGGAACGGTTTTGTTTATGCGAGGGTAGCAACATTGTTCCATGTGATGAGGGGAGAGAGGATATTAGCATTACCTTTCTCTGGTTGCTTAAAGAACTTTTTCATTTAATTGAATTAAGCTTAATTTTGAAATGGATTGATTCTATACAAATCTTTTAATTTGCTATTTCAGAAAATGGAGCAAGTCATTTCATGTGATGAGGAGAGAGAGGATATTAGCATACCCTTCTTTGGTTGCTAGATCCTTTTCATTTAATTGAATTAAACTTAAATTTTGAAATATGATTAATTCTACTCAAAATTTTATAATGCGCTGTTTCAGAAAATGGCCGTTCAAATCAACTAATCTATATCAAAATAAACCATGACCAATCTTGATTCTATCAGTTCTGAAGTGCCCGATTCTAGGGTTATTGAGACCGTATTGCATGTTTTCAGATTTGGGAGGCTTATCCTTGGGTTTTTGAGACTTTTCGAACCTATTTCAAGTTTTCAACTTGATCTGGAATTCCGAATTGAAATGGAGTCTGCGGCTTGGGAAGAAGTAGAAGAAGAGTGGGAGCTGTGCAATGACGGCGATTTCGTTTACAAGAGGAAGAAGAGAAGGCAAGACTTGAGCGCCGCTGCTGCTGCTGCCGCTGCCGCTGCCGCTGCCGCAACACCGACATCGGATCCGGAGGCAGAGCAGAGGCAGCTTAGGGAGCGGAGGAAGAGGGTGCTACTAAAGTTGAAGGATCAGTACCAGAGTGAGATCGATCAATGGCAACGTATGTCCAACAAGCTTCAGGCCATGGATAATCGGGCCCAGCCCCAATCATCTCCTTCTCCTTCATCGTCGTCCTCCATGGAGTCCGTTAAGCCACCGTTCCCAGAGTTGGATTCCACTTGCCGCCAATTAATCGACGACCTAGTCTCAAAGGTTACCTTATCATCATTTCCCTACTTCCTTTAGGGTTTCCAGTTTAGCAGCAATTGGTCATGGATTCGGGGTCTTGGGGGCAATTTAACATTCCGGGAAACATTGCATTTCATGCGTCCTTTTACAGAGGAGGGGTGTGGAGGAATAAAAAGGAGAATGGCTATTATTTATTCACACACCCTTATTAATGTCTTCTCTAAATTCTAAGCGAGGAATTTTAGATTAACTGATTTAAGATTTTGAACGTTTCAGGCGGAAGCGCAGGAAGCCATTCTTCAGGATCTTTCAAACCTTTGTGAGACGGTGGAAACCTTGTGTAACGCGCAAGAGGAACACCTAAAGCAGCCCTTCATCGACCTCCCAGTGTGGGCCACCCCTGGTGCCCTCAAGACTTCTCTCTCTGATGACTGATTTTGCCTTTGTTTCTTCTTCTTCTTCTTTTGCCGCCTTCTTCTTCTTCTTCTAGTGAAGAAAGCTCAAAATGATTTCTGTACTGATATGGTTTCGTTAATCAGGTTATCTAGTTTTTGTAAAGGGTTGGTTCTGGTTTTGTTATGCCTCTGGTTTTATAAGAGAGAGAGAGAGAGAGAATGAAGACTTGGAAATTAAGTTCTGCCTCTTGTTCGGACTATTACAAATACACAAATTGATATACATTTGCCTTAACTACAAAGATGAGCTTGCGAAAGGCAACCATGCACCAACTAGAAAATGGGGAATCTAGAGAGGCTTCTAGTGAGGGCAAAGACCCTCTTCTTCTTCCACTCATTAGACCGACTGCAGAACTCCATTGATTGGTGAAATGCCTCAGAAAATTGTTGATAGGATCAACCGTTGAAAGAACTCAGCCCTCTGGCTTCTTTCTCTGTAGTCCTGTTCTGGAACCTTATCTGATGTAGAAAGCTCCACGCTGCACCAATACAAAAGACCAAATAACAACTCCCACAAAATCAGTCTTAAAACATTGAACAAATTCTTTGGCATGAAGAAATTTTTTTCCTAATTAATTTCAATCTATTACCACTAAAACTATTATGACCAAAAAAATATTTGCAAAACCAGCCTTGAACTCTCAAGAGCAACAAAACTTACATTTTATTTATTTATTTATTGGTTGGGGTGAGGGGAAGAGAAACTAGAGATAAACAGACTTTCATTCATAACATGGAGCTTTGTAATATAAACATGCCCATAATCCGATTGAACTGAAAATTCAGGGTGACGTTTCTGGCCCCTAACCCTATGAAATCTCCCAACAAACAGAATCAAGCGGCGATAAGCAGCTTGAAAATTTTCAGACTCAACAATGGTTCGAAGCTTGATTATCTACGTAGAGGAACTGGTTTGGACTGAAACTCTAGGGTTAAGGTTGCCCAACGGTAGCTATTCAAGCCCCAAAGTTTAAGGCTATAAAGTGAAGGGCTCAAGAGAGATCAGCAGAGTCTTGGGGGGTCTGTAGTACCGAAAGGGCATAACCAGGGAAGAAGAAGAAAAGAATAGGAGAGAAAGGAAGGGGAATAGGAGGAGATGAAGACTAGAAAGAAAGAAAAAGAGGGGGGGAGGAAGGACACCACAGCCAACCCAACTCAAAATTCCATTGTCTATCTATTTTGTGGGGTTACATTCAATATATAAAGAAAGAACAATACTCCCAACTCCATCCTAGGATAGAAACTGTAGTAAACTAGATAACTACCTCAAACAATGAAACCTGTCTCCTACGTAATCCTATTTCATAAAAATAAATATTACAAGATTACCCCAAAATAAGCAAATAAATCCCTAAATATACTACTGAATCCAAAACCCAATTTGACCTGGTTCATCCTGGTCTAACCTTACAAACAGGTTCAAGCCAATCCACGGAAATGCTGCTGCATCAAATAGTCCTTTGATTATCCACTGATCTCTATCTTCCTTCTATGATCTTTTAGATCCGACACATACCACCAGAAAGTCATCTTCCATCGATTTATGTGTCTGCATCACTCCAGTAAATCCCCTCCCTCAGCTTTTGCTACAAGTCTGCTAAAAATTTCTGCAACTAGCGGGAAACTAAGAGGCACCCAATGGCAAGGACAGCAAGCCCAAATAATAGCTGCATGCATCCAATTTCTCGATCTCATGTGAATACCTAATCTCCCTGACTAAGTACATAAAATCCCTGCTTTATGTGATCATTAACTTTTCCCATATCAATTGCATAAACAAAACCGGAAACTCCACTTCTGATTACAAATCAGTGCAATGTTTTGCAATTAATTTGAGAACTCAACAGTCTTCTGTAAACGATTTTAATGTGGTGGAATAACTTCTGCTTTATTGAAGCTTTCTCCATTATCCTCCACATCCAATGAAAAGGGTATGATTCAGATGGCTAACGCTGATTGGTATTCCTACATAGGTTTTCTTGGACTGCTTTGACCTTAACAAAGCTTTATACCATTGACCAGTAGACACATGAGTAGAAGCTCTCTCTCCAGAAGCTGGACTATCACAAATCAGCCTAATACCAATCCTCTTTCAGATTACCATACTTTCTCCATGTTGTATTCATTGACGGGGTCCCATACTTCCCCAAGAGTCTGAACTGTTAGGTGCACATCCAACTCCATAGGAATCTGATCAATTTTTATATGTACGTTTTCACATTCTCACTTTAGACCAATCCAACCAAAATATATTCGATATGGTTCTTTTGAGCTAATGGATAAAATGACATGCCATCATCATATAAACTGCATATAATAAATACACTGGTTGGAATATGACACAAATGGCATTTCCAAAAATTTGGTGTGCAGCTAGAAGTAGAGTTTTTATTGCATCAAGGGATCATTTTCCCCTGTAATTTTTCTATTTCTTTGTCTTTCCTCTGTTGTCTTAATGTGAGGATCATCTCTCTCTCTCTCTCTCTCTCTCTAAATAATATTTTCTTGATACTGATGGGGAAGCAACAAAATTTCCAAAATTCACTTAACCATATGATTCTAACGAACATTTAAACCACTACAACAAATTCTTAGAATCTTGCCTACTGAAATAACAGATATAAACAGACAATCAAATCAAGGTGACTTTAGAAGTACAGCATAGGGGTTTGAATGTGTTCTGGATACTCTAAGAGTATGATTCACCATGTGTACAACCTATTTATAGCAACTCAATTTTTTTCGCAGGCAAACTTCATATTCACGAAATAAGCATATCATGGGTGAATCTCTATTCCCAAAACTCCTTTTCTTTTAGTATAAGTTTCTCTACTGATTTAGTTGATTTAAAGTTCCAAAATATGTAGATAACTCTCAATTTTCTATGTGGGTGGCATATACTCCAAAATTAACATTTTACTACTCAGTAGAGCCAAAATACCAGTAGTTCACAGTCCATAATTTATCTTTTTTGCAGGAGCATATGGCATCAAAGTTAAACTGCAGAAGTAAAGTCATAATAATTATAACAAGGGAAAAACCCATCACGGTCCATGGACAATTGGTTTTGGCCAACTGACCATTGGATCAGTTGTAGACCTTCTGGATTAGCCACATGTCAAATATAAGACTCAAATTCAATCAAAATAACCCCCATGCATGTCCATCCGTCCTAGTATTTTACTGCCCTCCATATATATCCATGCACCCTTCTGCAGTCCCTAGATTTTCAAAGTTTTATTTGTCACTTGGTGAACTCCGTTGGGCTGAAGCTTGACATGGAGGCAGAAGACTTTGGGGTCTCTCCATCCACAAGTATTGAACATTTTTTTTCCCCAAAACAGGCCTTGCCTGAAAATTTTGTGTTCAGTAATAATAACCTTAACAATATGCAGTTTTCTTCTGAGGATCTGTCAAATGATAGGAAGAATAATACCTTTTCATGTCAGATGAAGTTGGCAGATCATTTTTGGAGTGTGTATCTTGACCATCTTCGGTGTCTGGAAGAACAATACTGCATAGAAATGGTGAGAGCAGTGGATCAGGTGTGGAGTCAATTGCGCTTCCCCTACCATTTTTAGAAGCGGCACCAAGAAAGGAGCTCAGTTCTCGTAGTTCTTTTCCAAGCATTGATGAACTACTAGTCCATACGCCTGATCTTTGAGATTTTCTCCTCCTCTGCAAAGACAATACCCAAGGAGATTAGAAATGTAAAGTTCAGGCCAAGGGAATCATAACCTTCCAGTTAATAATCCCAAAAATGTGAATGATACCTTTAACAAATGCGCATGTTGCACTGTAAAATGTCCAATCATATCCTTGCCTAAATTGGAAGCACATACAGGGCATACCTAAAAATAGAAAACAAAAATGAATTTGAAAATTGCAGGTCTATATTACAATAAAACCGAACTTCTGAGACAAAAATTTGACTAAAAAAAATATCAGAGACAAAAAAGAGAACAGGATGAGGCTCAATGGAGAATTCTCAACTAAAACAACCATGAATTACAGTGACAAATTAAAGAAGTCACGAAGCCAAAATGAAAAGGACATATATACATGCAACAGTGAACATAAATTATTGGCACTTATATCACCATACAATTTTCCAGAAACATCTATATAAGAACCTCAAGAACTCCCAACAAAGATGAGGCATCTATCATGATACCAAATTATATGGAAGTTCATAAGACACTTCTGCCAGTTCATATCCCTTTTTCTCTTTTTCTTTTTTTAACCTCATAACTATGCCTCATTCAATAATGATACAATAGATCTTGAATTGTACTTTCTCTTTTCCAATCTGATAGCTAATAGCATTCTGCAAGGCAAGCATACTTTACACTGAACTGAATAACATAGTCAACAAGAACATCCATACAAATGGAGTGGAAATAGGAGGAACTAAATTCTTCAAACTAAGTGAGACCATGTTTTAAAGTATTACTTTAGCAACAACCACAACTCAGCCTTATCCCAACTTAATAGGGTCAGCTACATGGATCTGTGCAAAGCCAAAAAGAAACATAAAAGTAGAAAGAAATTAAAAGGAGAGGAGCACAACAACAAAATATTGCATGGAACTCAGAAATCAGCTCTCAAGGCAGATGTACCAAACTACCAATCACTAAGGACATGCTTCTTTCTCCAAAAGTAGATGATGGATAAGAATGAAATGCTACCCATGCCAAGTGGTTTACACATTGGATAGGAATTCCAAAAACCAAAGGAATTTGATTTCCAATCGGAAGAAAATCAATGAAGAAATAGAAGAACCCTATTGAAAACAAGTAACAAATACCATACGTACCGCATTTTTTACATCAAAGCAATGCTCTTCTTGTAGATGGGCACAAAGCACCGGAACTTCTATTTCCACATAACAGAAGGGGCAGGGAAAGCAAGCCCTTATGTCGTCATCTCCTTCATAATCATCCAAGCTCAAATGGTTTTCTGTTGGGCATCAGAGAAACAGTTCAGTGGATATGGCGATCCAACTTTAACATCGCACAAGAAGAAAAATATGGTGATCCAAGTCCATGATCACTAAACTTCATACTAAAGCTTTGCACAGCCATAGTAAGACATTGCCAAAGAATAATTAACTCGCCCCACACACACCCCCGCCAAAAAAAGAAAAAAAAAGGACTTTTTTTCCCAAAAGAGCCCTATGAAGTTTATGCGAGAATGATTTTATTTCTGGAAGGTTGCCTGGTGGATTGGAACAATCAAATGTAAAAATAAGAGTCGCCCAGAATTTATATGGCGTTTGCAAAGAAATTACATATTATTGAAAAGGGTCCCCTATCCTAGCCCAAAACCTACGCCACTGAAAGAGTTGACACTTGAACCTTGCGGGAGAAGAAGAGGATGACAGTCTATTAAAACCACCAGTTATGGTTCACAATCGAACTCTGGCAAGTTCAGGGTAGACCCTCAGAGTGCACCAAATGGAAGAGAGACAGAAAGTGGCGAGATTATATATCAGAACTGCCATGAAACTAAACCCGACCAACGATTCCAACAAACAACCACTCTCCCTCAAGAGGTTTTTTTTTTTTTTTTGGGGG
>NC_056561.1:40024582-40032947 GCF_013358625.1 Macadamia integrifolia | reverse complement strand
GGGGGGGGGGGGAGGGGAAGAGCACTCAAATCTTTAAGGCGAAGCAGTTTGATCAGTTAAATTAACTATTGACAAAAAAACAGGTAAAGTACCCAAATAGAACAACACCTAACAACCAGTTACCTCAAATTCTCAATGAAGGATAAAGAACAACCAAAACCAAAATCAAGAAAATTGGATATGAATTCCAACTCCAAATAAAAGAAGATTTAAATTCCGGGAAAACAAACGTTCAGAACGGAAACCCAAAACACATGGGAGGGATAAGAAAAAGAAATTAGTTATCTGTGCACCAGAGTTAAGCCTGGCAGCTTGCATCGCAGTGAGTTGCTTTGCGGAGTGAAACCTAGAAGCCCAGAAATCGGAGTCCATGGCGTTTGCTTTTAGGGAGAACCGTGCGGCCTTGATGGTTAATCTTCTCCGGCGACGTGAAGAGCCTCAAACTCTCAGTACCAGTGTCTCCCCTTGTGCCCTTGTTGCTCTTATGGCTAATGCTCTCTCTCTCTCTCTTCAGAGTCCCAGGGAGTCTTTCCCTGAGCTTTCCAGACCAAAAAAAAAGTAGATACGGTTTTAGTGACACGTGGAGGAGAGGGTATTAGTGAACAGTGCTAATTGTGATGGCACACCGCATGGGAAGTCTTTGGAAGTCTTTCGGTGAGAGAGAGAGACGAAGAGAGAGAATTATTAAAAATGTTAAAAAAAGATTTGAGTGTCAGAGCCACATCACTCACATTCACACGATTACTTTTATACTTTTCACTAGTCCATCATTTCCATGCAATAAGAAAGGGTACACAGACTTTTTCTTTTTAAAAATTTTAATTTATTATTATTGATTATTTTTTATTATTTTATTCAAAAGCCTACGTGGGGCACCCTGAGCTGCACGAACTTGAATATCATGTGTCTAACTTTCGAAAGGGAAAGTAATATATTGGTTTGACCGGAAGATTTAAGGTTGTGTTTGGTATGATTTCTTAGTTAAGTATTTTTCGATTGTTAAAGAATAATGCATTGAATTATGTAGACTGTTGGATGAATTGGACATGGCTTTTAGTAGATTAATGCACCATTTGATAATGTTTTTCCTATTTTTGTGTCTAGAAATAGCAAAAATGTCTTTTCACGTTTAAAGAAATAAAAATGAATTTTTTGGTGTTTGGTAAACTTGTTTTTCGAAATATTTTTTTATAGACATAATGCTACTAAAAAACCTAATAGTATCATCAAGTGCCCCAAAGGGAGAGAGTGTTCGATTACCTCTTTTATGTTTAAATAGTTGAGAGATTTATCAGGCATAGCAGTCCTTTTTTTTTCTTCTCTCAAATTTGTTTATAGAAATATAGAAACAAATAGGATTTGTTTCATCAAAGTAATTTCTAAAATTATAAAAAAACATAAATTTTGATTTATGTTTCTAGAAACAAGTGAAACAAAACAACATTATCAAAAGCTTTTTAGGCTATTTCTCTGTTTCTGGGAATAAGAAAACTTAGAAATAGCAGAAACGGAACGTTATCGAACGATGACTAAGTCGCTTTTGCTATGTATTATTAGAATTCAATCTAGGTTGATAATGCATTCAAAAAAATATAGCAAAAATAAGCTTACTCTTCTATCCATGATATCGACATTTGGACGGGTATTTATTTAATAGGAGAGGGTCTGATTGGGCATGCTGCTAGTTGTTCTTGTAGGTTGTATATAGAAAAATAAAAGGGTCTTTTTCCAAATAGATGAAAGAGGGGATAACACATGTTGGCTACTTGGCATATGCCCAAACTTTTCCCTTATTTGATATATACTAGTCAATTCCTCTTCTTAACCTCAAACATTTTATGGGTCGTGAACATCACACAACTCTAAATCATGGTCAAAGAGTGTGAACTATTTAACATATTTTAAAAGTGTTTGAAATGGTATAATGACATATTTCTTCGAATGCATTAATGAACTAGGAGTGGATAACAAACACAACATTAGGTTGTGCTCATGTTGTGTTTGAAATGTATTATTGACACATCCTAGGTTAATAATGCATTCTAAAAAATCATACTGAACATAATTTTAATTTAAAAAAAACCCACTGTATAATTTCAATCTTTTTAAATTATATTTGTATAGTTTATTTTTCTTAACCACGAATTAAAGTTAGATCTTTAAGGAGTGGAATGCTCCGAACTCTCAAAATGTTGAGAATGAAAAGATGAGATGTCAAATATCCATTAAATAAATAATAGATTGTTGAGGGTGATGGGTAAAATATTTAAGATTGCTTGAAATGAATTAATGACTCAAAATGCATACAAAAACGTAGCCTAAATTTTAATTATTTTTAAATCTATTCTCTTATTATAACACAAATATAATCTAAGAAGGTATAGTGCAGTTGGTGAACAATGAATTTGGTATGAGCTGTAAACTCGAACGTCCTAAGTTCAACTCCCATTAGGTACACCTTGGGCCATCCATACAGGGTGTGATCTGTTCATGCGATTACCGTTGATAGCAAAAAAAAAAAGCAAATCTATTCGAAAAATATATCCCAAACATAGCCTTATAAATAGAGCACGTGGAAATGAAGCCGTGGAGGCATTAATACAAAACTGAAAAAGTAGTGGGACAAAGTTGGCTTTTATTAAGGCCTTAATTATAGAAATAATATAATGTTTCAATATATTATTAATGGTTATTATTATGTCTATTACGATGGGCCCGGGGCAGCGGCACATGGAGAAAGGTTAAGGTGTGACGTGTGTTTCAGAACATGGGAATTGTTGCCGTCCACCCACCCCCCAGTGGACACGTGAGCAGTAACTCTGTGGGACCGAGTCGACCGACCTATTTGTCCACTTCACTTGCATCTCATATGAATAAAATGTTCCTCCACCCAACGATAAAGGGTTCACCCAAAAATTTAAAGTAGCCATCATCGCCCCTTCTATATGTTGAAGGTGGAAAATGTCCTTCATTGTATCTTAAACACAGAAATTTATTAATTATGATATAATATATGTTTAATATATCATATAAAGTTCACATATTTCTTTGGTATTTTTGAACGAATATAAAAAAAAAAAAATGTTTTATTAGGTCGTAGATACATATATAATATGTATAATTTAATTTCTAGTTAAGGTCAAAACTGTAAAAATGGTGAATGATGGATGGCATAAGTTGATGCCTTTATTATTTATTTATTTATTTATTTAAATAAGAAGCCTTTCAAGTTTAAATAAGTAAAGATTTTTTTCTTTTTAAATTATTAAAATACATAATTTAAAAAGTGACTAAAATATACAAAACAAAAATGATTATTACCAAACTATACAAAAGAGTGCCAAAATATGGTGTTCAATATTTGAACATAATTTTGGAACAATTTAACCCTTCATTCTTGGTGGAAGAGAGTTTAGTTTGCTTTAAATTCTTCTATGACTTTCGGCCATGTCGATTAGACATGAGTCATCAAAGTTGATTTTTTTTGTTGGAAGTATTTTCATAATGATTAGGTTTTGTTTCAATTTTATTTGGCTAGTTCTAATCGATATAATTGGTTCAAGTTGGATTTTGACATCCCTAGTTGTTTTATATCCTCGTTAATATATGCATTTGATGGAACAGACTAGAAATTTTTAAAAGCAATGAAGTGGACAAAGAGGTGGAAGCATTGCTTTTGACTTAATTATAGCATGGTTGAAAACAATAATATTTAGATAGTAGTTAATAGGTTGGGAAAGATTTTTATGTTTTCATACTTTTCTAGAAAATCCAAGACAGTTGTGTGTATCAAAACAGTATCCTTAATGAGAATGCATATCAAACAGAGCCTAAGGTTGTGTTTGCTATACTTTGTTGGAATGCGTTCTTGGTTGATAATGCATAAGAAATCATAGAGCCCTACTCTTCCACCTATAATATAAAACATCTTCACCCACTATTTATTCAACATCTATTTTGTTATTTCATCTTCTCAACCTTGACGTTATGAGTTCTAGATATTTCATCCTTTTATGGCTAAAAATATGACCCAATGTCTGTCAAGCGGCCCTGAAATGCGAGGGCTCCCGAATTGTCTAGCAAGACCGACCATAATCCAACTAACTTGAGGTGGGCACCCAAGGCAGGAGCCGACTGACCAAACGACATTAAGAAAGTTTTAGGAGTCGAACGGCTAGGTCAGTACCAAAGGAAGCTCCACGTGCAAGGGGTTCATGCAACTACACGACATCCCAGGAAGTTCAGTTCATCGGGTAACTAACTATCTACCGCTCAGAACGAGCAACCAAGCAACCACATCACCTACCTTCCACTGATTGGCCCAAGAACTCGACAGCACCATCCCCAAAAAGGGAGTTGATTGAGCCTAGCTTGCGCACCATAAAATGCAGAGTGAATCCAAGCAGGACACCCATTGAAATATTGAATCTTCCCTTAGGGGAAAGGAATCTCGC
The DNA here is from genome assembly GCF_013358625.1 of Macadamia integrifolia. NCBI lineage: Eukaryota > Viridiplantae > Streptophyta > Magnoliopsida > Proteales > Proteaceae > Macadamia > Macadamia integrifolia. The sequence continues at coordinate 40,028,493 of NC_056561.1, read as the reverse complement.
CATGTTTTTAGAGATCTAGCCAATACGAGAAACTCCCATAATAGAAACAATCTCCATGTTCACTTTTCTACTACAACTCTTATTATATCTAGACTCCTACTTACGACACTATCAAATCGGGACTCTCCAAGGTCAACCGCCATCTCCAATTATAAAAACCCAAGTAAATCCCCTTTTCAGAGGACCGATATTTTTTCATTCTCACTGGAACTATCTGCTTGCATGGGAGTCTAACTTAGGCTTCGAAGAATCCTCCACCAGATCAGCCCAACGCTCACTCTCTTGTGTATATCCCTCTTTGCAGAACTCAAAAGAAGTTTAGGGCGATTTATAACTGCAACACATCCCTTTAAGGTCTTAATTATAAATGATGATTATAGAGAATGAACTATACAACTATTATTGAATAAGTGTGAATCGTATAATAGGGTTTTTGAAATTAAGGGTTGTATTTGATATGATTTTTCGAAATACAATATTGACCTTAGAATGAATTCCATAAATGCATACCTAACAAATGCAGCGTCTAATTATAAACTCCCATAGTGACAGTGAGAGGGAGATATAGGAGCTCCTGTGTCTGCGGCTTTTTAAAAAAGTAAGAAGAAAAAGAAGCTCTCGTGCATGGCTCTCTCACCTTCCCAGTCTCCAAAAAATCCTAATGGAGTAATGGACCAACGTATTCCCTCGTTTTCTCCCAAACAAAATGACAAAGTTCTAAACTTTTTCCCCACTTTTGAACATGCCATGCCACCATGGTAATGAATTCTGAACCTGACCTTCCAAGTTGCCAAACAACAAATAATAGGGGGAAATTACAAAATGGGCCCAACCCCTCTCTCTCTCTCTCTTTCTCTCTCTCTCATGTGCCAAATAAGTGGAAGACATTTGCTACAGCAATTGGTGGTACTCTTGCTTCATTGGGTTTATGCAGGAGAATTTAATAGTTAAGAGATTCTTCCTTTTTTGTTTTTTTTTTTTGGATAAATATAAAAACGTTTAAATAATATTAGATAAGTTCATGTTCTGAGGAGTACATGTAATTATAGATCGAGTGGGTAGACAGAGTTGGGCGATTCCTCCTTTTGTTTGAAGGATTTCGAACTCTTTTGTCTACTTACCATCTGATGCTTGACTTATAAATCTTGGGTTTTGATTTTGAATAGTTTTTGGGTCTAGATCGTATTCAAGAACGAGAAAATAGATAAGAATTAGATTATGGAATGCATTCTAGACTCAAAATATATTCCGAAATTGTTACTTAACATAACCTAATTTAGCAAGGCTCCGTTGTGTGACTGGCTTCTTATTTGATGAGAGCGAATATAATCTCCTTCAAGATACAAATAAAACTTTAGAAAAGACATAAGGATGACATTGGTATTCCTTATTTTCAATCAAGTACATTACTCACATTCTCCATTTTAGATGTGCATATCCTATGGAGTACTCAAATTTGTAACTTCTATAATTATTTTCTAGCATATATCAAAACAACTCACTATATATAAAAATACATGATAATTTCTGACTGACCAAAGGCTTATTACTCATAGTAAGGAAAAGGGGGAGGGGGAGGGGGGGAAGGGAGGGGGGTGGGGGTGGGATGAAGGAACAAGAAAAAGGAAGCCATAAAATTAGTGCAATAAATAGTGTATATAGATCGGACCAGGAGCTTTCCATTCCCCTCATTGCAGGCTTTCACTGAAGTGGCAACCTTATGATCATGATCTTAGTCATGGAGAGTTCTCAAAATTCACTGAAAGATGCTTAGAGAAGTTCCTCATCTCACATTAATGGGGGTAACCTAAACAATAGGTCTGGTTGGAAATAAGAACATAAGAGTTTGCTTGAGAAACTCAGACAAAGAGCAGACATGGTAAGATAAGAGAAGAGAATAGAGAAGCAAGAGGGGGTTAGTGTGTTTTGTTGTGAGGGAAGAGTCACATATACATATATTTATAAGCATAAAGGAATGGAGAGTAGAGGGAAGAGTGGAATGATGAGAAGAGAAATTGGTGGGACTTGTGGCAGTTAGTAGATGTAGAGTGGTGACAAGTGCAGTGTATAGGCAGTGACCCAATCTAAAATTCCCGCATGCATGCTTCTCTTTTAATTTTTTTTGTCTTCAGTTTAGAGTCTCTACATGTTGTTCCACAAGAAAGAAAGGGAGAGAGAGGGAAAGGGAAGAGAATGATAGCGAAAGCTTCTCTCAGATTTTCATGGAAAGAAAATATGGTTCCTTAGAGCTGGACTCTTCTTTGAAGTACTCTCTATTCCAAAGGGTAGTGATCTTGAATTAATGGTTGAATTCTTCCACCAAGAGGAATGATTAATTATTAGTTGGTTTTTCTGTCAAATTTGTTACCTGTTCCATAAGATGGGACTTAAACCATCCAAAATGGGTTATGTCCACGATTGAGCAATCACTAGAGTTTTCGCTATTTTGATGAAGAAATTAGAAAACTCTAACCCCTCATCTCTCCTTATAAGATAACTTCTCATGCATTACATAGAGAAATCCTAATCCCCGAAGTACAAAATTATGTCTAAAGATTAACTGAGGTTAGTATTGGATTAAACTAAGATTAGGCTTTACCAATAACAACTATAAAGTTATAGTCTCACATCGATTTGTTCAGTTCTTTGGTACCTTCAAATACTTGAGGAACTCTCTCCACCTAATGCCTTAGGATCTTCAGTTGGACCTTGTTAATACTTTCTTTTCCGTATGATCGGCTACCTTCGTTCGTAACCATGACATTCTAAGTCCACATTAATAATTATAAGTTTGATAAGTTAGAGGAATTTAATTTTTCACATGAAGATAATAAAGGGTTGGACTAAGTTTCTCTAAGGCAATGATGAACGAAAATTTGTTCACCACATGCCATTAGAGCCACTAGATGGGGAACAGGGGAACAAGGAATCTTCAACCCTAGGATCACACAGGAAAACTCATCACACGGTCCAAGGAAACTTCTTCCTAAAAGCTTTGATGATTGAGTAAACAATTTGACTTGGCAAATGTAGGGTTTGCTTGATTGTACCATTGAAAATGCACCAATAAAAACCCCTACATGGAGGGCCCTATTGTCGATATAAGACTTAAAAACCTAGACTCCTGACAAATGGCTAACAAATTAAGAGGGTGCTTCCCATCCATTGGTTGGTTTTAACCTAAGGAACTCCCACGCGTCCAAGAAAAATATTCTCAATTTATGATAAGATGAATTTTTCATGGCTAGTTGTCACGTGACTATACTATATGTAAATGTAATATGCTAGTTTGAGGATGAGGATCCAAAGATCAAATTTCAGGACCAACGAGAAAAATGAAATAAAAAATTTTTGGACATTGCTGGAACTCCAACTTAAAATTCTACGAAAACACACTTGTAGTAATAATAATAATAATAATAATAATAATAATAATAATAATAATAATAATAATAATAATAATAATAATAATAAAAATAAAAATAAGGGTAAAAGAACTCAATCTGCCTACATAGCCACTACACCATCATTATGTAGGATGGAAGTTATACGGAGGCATTTTGACGCAAGAGGTGGAATATAGTGTGGTCTTTTTGTACTAATCGGTGTCAAGACTTAGAGGGTCCAATGAGGCAGTGTTCTTTTTCCTTAGTAATAATAATAATAATTTAAAGGGAAAATAAAGCTACCTTATAGTGTTACGTATGCCTAAACACATGTGGGGGGGGGGGGAAGCAAAATAAAATTGTGAAAAGTAGCCCCATGCCCCTACTCCACTTCCTCATGTGATTGGCGGTATGTAAAACTATCGGGTAGCATTCTTTCTTTGCAATTTTTATTTTCATCATTGAGAGCACAAAGAATGACATCATCCACGTGGGGCTCACAAGGTGAAGTTAAACTGAAGAAAG
>NC_056561.1:39990454-40024530 GCF_013358625.1 Macadamia integrifolia | reverse complement strand
TTTTTTCTTCTAATGACGGGTATCCAGGCCTTTGGCTTGACTAGTCCCACTCGTATTGACCTCACAACCACATGGACTGAGTCATACCAGAGTTGAATGAGAACCATTCAATTTTCATCAAAAACAATGAAAAGCACTAAACACCCCTATGTCACTGTGTTAGTGATCCTAAGAAGATAAGAAGAATCGAATTCAAAATCATAGGCTTCCAAAGACAAAAATCCCTTACCAACTTGATTTACCCCCTTGGGATTTATTTTCATATTTTGCTTTTGCATCTTACTTTCATTTTCATGACAAACAAAAAGAGCCTAATATGGAGGCATAAAACTGTTCCATTCAGGTCCCGGGTCGCCTTGTCCGGATGTTCCAAAAGTGGACCACCTGATGTCTCCATCCCTCGAACGGTGGGCATCACACTTTGTCCGATAAACCAATCAGGACCACTTAAACACCCCCCCCCCTTTTTTTTTGTATTTTCTGTATATGACTCTAATCCATTATCCATATCATTCAAAAAAGGTATTGCCCGTATACCCGCTTTCGGCCTGCCACAGCAAGAGGACAATAGCCGAAACGTGGTTTAAAACCGCACACGCCCAGGCCCAGGCCCAGGCCCAGGCTTTCCCAAACCTCTTTTTCAAAAGGAAAGCCATACTTTGCTTCTAAGACAATCCAACTGATGACGTGTCAATCCATATTCCCTATGTCTACATTTTTCTTCTTGGGGTTCCAAGGGACCATGTTGCAATACTTTGGTCACAGATATTTATTATATAATCTAATATATATATATATATATATGTATATATATTACTCACAAGTTTATAATTTGGAAACAATCTTTTCTACGAAACATGGGTTAAGTTGGATACATTTGCCCCCTTTCAAACCCTATAATAGTGGAAGTCTCGCGCATAGATTGTTTTTTTTTTTTTTTTTACAAAGAACCCATGTCAAGCCCTTGTTGACTATCGATAAACTCTTTTACAAGAAACCCATGTCAAAGCTTGGCGAGCAAATAGATTTTTAAGAGATGTCAATTTATTGATTTGGATCGATTTTGGTGTGAGAATAAGTGAAATCGAAACATGAATCAATAAAGAAGCATTGATTTTGATTTCTCTTATCACTTTTTTTTATTAGTTATTGGTTTGATTTGATTTATTATGTAAATATCTAATAAAAAAATGAAAAAAAATGTTTTTTTGTCATCAATTTCGGATTAATATTGGTTTTTTATGGATTATATTAGTTTTGGTCTGATTTTTTGAATTTGATTCAATATCTTATCGGTTTCAATTGGGTTCAATTTGATTTCATTCTCACAAAACGTCAGATCAAAACATGATCCAATAAACTCATTTTCGACTTGAATCGATTTCAGTCGCATTTGCCCGGTTCCATCGGATCGGGCTAGGTTTTGACACCCTTAATTTTACCCCATACACAAACCAGTGAACCTGGTCTGAGGCATTTTAGAACCAAGGGACCTTCGTTATGTGAACTGGTTTGAGGTTACTGTTGGAAACCCTGTCATAAACCCTTTTCCTGGATCCTGAAAACCCCTTTCCAGTCTTCGGTTTCATTTCTCTTGCGAAATCGTCGACCTCGGCGACCGACATGAAGAGAACGAAGGCAATTTTAGCGTCAATGTGGCATGCCAACTCGCTCCTCCTTAGTCGGCCTTTTGTGCACTCTCAATACCAGGTGATGCGATACACTCACTCACCTTACTTCTCTAGTGTTAGTTCATCACAAGCTTATATTTTTGGTTTTCCTACTAGCTATCAAAAGCTTCACTTCTCAGCAAAGCCAAACTCTATTGTAGATCTAGTTTCAGCCAACGAATGGTCTGATTTGGTAGAACAGGAGCTAGAAAAATCCAATCCAACGCTAACCCACGAAACTGTTCTTTACGTTTTGAAGAAACTCGATAAGGACCCAGAAAAAGCTTGGAATTTCTTCGACTGGGTTTCTGAGAAACGTGGGTTTAAACCCAGTTCTGCGTTGTATAGCTTAATGCTCAGGATTTTAGGTCGCAAGGAATCGATGAAGGAGTTTTGGTTAATGCTCTATAAAATGCGGGATGATGAGTTCCATATTGACAATGAAACATATGTGGCACTAATTGGTAATTTCAAGACTGCGAAAATGGCTGCTGAAGCTGATGCTCTGACTAAATTATACTCTCAGATGGCTGAAGAGGGTATCACGGATTCTACCGTAAAGGGGGTTGTTGAGGTCGTTATGGCTTCGGATTGGAGTGATGAGGTTGAGAAGAAATTGGGGCAACTCGGGCTTTCTTTATCGGAGAATACCCTGTTGAGGGTCTTAAAGGAACTTCGTGCACACCCTTTGAAGGCTTTAGGGGTTTTCCGCTGGGCTGCTAATCATCTAGGTTATAAACACAGTACTGTTACTTATAATGCAATTCTCCACAATCTCGGGTGGGTTGAATCGATTGAGGAGTTTTGGGACATGGTCAGGGAAATGAAGGATGCAGGTCATGAGATAGATCTTGATACCTATATAAAACTTTCAAGGCAGTTTCAGAAGAGCAAGATGATAAAGGATGCTGTGGAGCTTTATGAGCTTATGATGGATGGCCCCTACAAGCCCTCAATTCAGAACTGCAGTATGCTGTTACGGCTTATCTCGTTGACTGGTATCCCTGATTTGGATTTGGTATTCAGAGTTGTGAAGAAATATGAGGCAGCAGGGCATCCCCTGTCTAAGGCTGTTTATGATGGAATCCATAGATCTTTGACTAGTGTGGGGAAATTTGATGAAGCAGAAAAGATTTTAGTAACCATGAAAAATGCTGGTTATGAACCTGACAACATCACTTACAGCCAATTGGTTTATGGACTCTGCAAGACAGGGAGGCTAGAGGAAGCCTGTAAGACCTTGGATGATATGGAAGCACAAGATTGTGTTCCTGACCTCAAGACCTGGACCATTTTAATTCAGGGGCATTGCATGGCTGGCGAAGTTGACAAGGCATTAATTTGTTTCACTAAGATGATCGGGAAGAACTGTGATGCTGATGCCGATCTCCTAGAAGTCCTGGTAAATGGTTTGTGTAGTAAGAATAAGTTAGATAGTGCATATGTTTTGATAGTTGAGATGGTGGAGAAGGCCCGTTTGAGACCATGGCAAGCTACATATAAACTTTTGATTCAAAGGCTACTTGGACAACGGAAGCTCGAGGAAGCATTGAAGCTTCTTGTTTTAATGAAGAAACACAATTTCCCACCATTCCAGGAACCTTTTGTTCAGTATATAGCAAAGTTTGGGACAGTGGAAGATGCCAAGGAATTTTTGAAAGCATTAAGTGTAAAGGCTTACCCATCTCTTTATGCTTATCATAATCTCTTCAAATCTTTCTTCACAGAAGGTAGGGATTCTGAAGCTCAAGATTTGCTCTACAAGTGCCCTTATCATATTCGCAAACATTCTGAAATTTTGAATCTTTTTGGTTCTAAAAAAAAGGGGGAGGCCGCTATTGTTTAAGCCTTTACTAAAACAATTATGATGTCATGATATTACTTCTTTGATGACCCTTTTTTGATGCATTGTAATAGAAGGTTTAAAATCTGACTACACTGTTACTGGTTTGGAAAATGTATGTTGATCAAATAAGTTGCTTAGGCTGTCGAGAGTGGAACATTTACTTCACCCCTTTTGTATGTGGTTTTTTAAATCTTTTATGATTCAACTTTGGACTTGGAACTTTGGAAGACCAGCTTGCTATTTTAACATTTTGTTTTGCATGATTAAAACTACCATGGAAATATTTGTTGATGGCATGAACTCATTCGCACTAGGAAATAGAGATGCAAGTATGCAACTTGGGTGTGTAGGGTTGAGTTGAGAGTTAACCAGACCCAATCTGATGTGCATAGCTGCCAAACAATTCCAATTTGAATCCTTAATGACAGGGTCAGGTTGCCTGGGCTTACACCAGTTTGTCTGTCCTTTAGTGTGTAATACTTGTTTATGCCCCTTTCCTGTGGCTGCGAATATGCAAAAGGCAGGCTCAGTAAAATGATCCTGCTAGCAGGTCAGCATTTTTAATGCCCTCTTAGCATCATTGGATGGTGTGGAGGGAGAACTGATATATTGTTCAGACCATGTTTCAATGAATGAGAAACAGATTTTGAGCTATAACAGGGAAGAGAATCAGAAAAATTCTCCCTTTAGGCCCTGTTTAATTACTTTGAAGGGAAGTGTCGTACAGTTGAATATAATTTTGATTGGTGAAGTGAAGTAGAAAATGTTGATTTCAACTGTTACTTTGCTTGTAACCAAATGGACAGTCAGCATTTAACTGAGATGCTAAAACCTAAATTTGAGCTAAAACCTAAATTTGAAAAATGGCGAGAGAACCAATGGGTTGGTAGCCTGGTGGTGAAAATGCCCTCAACCTATGACCACTCGAGTCGGCTGGTTGTGGGCCATAGTCTTGGCATGTCCACTATTGCTCATTGGTCTTGTAGAAGCGCCGTTTGCCGTATGGGGGCTTGTCCTTGGGGCTATGATCAGTACTATGGTGCACTCTTTTTTTGTGAGAAAAAAAGATAAAGAAAAAAAGAATGGAGAGAGAGAATTCCGACAAGAGGAGTTAAGCAGCATTGGGCAGTTTAGGCATGTTTTCGGTTGGTCCTCATGATGCTCCTTTCTTCTGGTTCCTCAACTCTTTGCTCTTTTCTGCTACCTCAATCTCTGATGAAATGATCAAACTAGTATATGTTAATAGAAGAAAGTACACACGGATACATGGGTTCACCACTGAAGAAAAACATAAAGAAAGCTGAGGATATGCTGATTTACAAGGTATGCCTGCAAAGATGTGCCTATTTACCCAATGGGATTGGATTTCTTTCTCGCTTGCCATCATCCTTCCTCATTCCCGTCATTCTCATACCGCTGATACATGAATTCTAGTAGAATGCAGTTGGGTTTTAGAAATTGTGGCAAAGCCTGTGGCATAATAGTTAAGTTGCATTATTATAACATGTTGGTCACAGGTTCAAATCTTAGAAACGATCTCTGCTTCGAAGCAGTGGGTACAGTTACATGCATTTACCCCTCCCAGATTATGGGCTAAAATTCCCAACGCTTAGAATTGAAAAGAAGGTGTTAACTCTAGTCAACATGCAAATGAAAAAGTGAAGGCCATCTCTCTCTCAACCATGTTGAGTATGATAAGTTCAAAATTAAATTTTGGTTCAATCTTGAGCCAAACATTGATGGTGCTTCCATTGTTCACCATCCTTTATTTTATTTTTTTTTAATAATAAGAGAAAATTCATAGAAATAATAATAATAAAAAAAAAAGAATGTACATCATGGTAATCTATTGGGGAGGATTGAGATACTCTTTTTGAGAACCCAAAAAGCTACTAGTTTGAGGCAATTATTTACATCATCATTTGATGGTTTGAGATTGTTAGTTTAGTCAAAAAAGGTTGAATGTCGAAAAAAATAGGGATATCATGAATAGACCGAGGAGAATTTATGTGGTTAGTCAAAAAAAACTTTGGGATTGTTTGAGTCAGTCTAGATATCCCTTGATCCCAGCCTTTCTCCATTGCATGCTTCACTCCCAGAAGCAGTCCCCCCCCGTAGGTATGCTTCATTTGTGTTTCCTGTCATAATATAATCAGATCTAATTAAAGCAGTATTTTTGTCATTGGTTAAACAATAAACTCAAGGAAAAGTTGTGTGAAATTGATTAGTGATACTCACACAAAAAATAGTTGATGGGGTCTATTTGGGGGAAAGTATAGGGATAGGATTCTCTTGGTTTGAGATCATCTAGATGGGTATTTCAAATTTGCGTGCTTGTATAATCCATCGATTAACCGAATGGAGAATGCCATTGGGATTGGGTTTGTCCTGTATAAAGATCACAACATTCCTATTGTTCTAAATATAATAACAAGTAGTGATGAAAAAAAGAATAAAGAAAACAAAGAAGTCCGAGAGATTGTCATGAGGAACAGATTGAAAGAAATACAACAACACCATCGAGAAAGAAGCGGCCTCAAGAGCTTTAGGTCTTACACCCAATGGGCAGTCGGTCCAAATTCTTTTGGTAAATTCACAATGAAGAAAAAGTATGTAAAATTGATTCTTGCTTGTCATGACATAATCCACAAGTAGGATCAATGTCCATCCATTCACAAGAATATTCTTTGTAGGAACCCTTCCATGTACCACTCTCCAGAAAAATACTTTAAATTTGGGGTGGAGTTTGAGTCTCCATGGAAACCGCCACCAATGATAGCAAAGAGACAAGCATATACGCCTGTTTGATAAGTCATATCTGTTAATACATGTACTAGTAGATAAGTAATTTGCAGCCAATTTGGCTGTGAATGTCCCTGTTTTAGAGAGTTTACTATTCCAAACATCTTGATGAGGGAAAATTGGAATTTTCTAGATATGGTTGACAACATGGGGAGGGAGCATTGCAGTTAATAAATTAAGTTTCAGGTATTATTAAAGAAAAAATCACTTATATGGGTTAGATGAGGAGGAGTTGGCCTATGGAGGAGAAGATCAGAGATAGAACAGTTATCTAATGTGGGTATTCAATGATCTTCCCAAAAAAGAGTGTTCCGACCATTCCCAATCTTTATGAAAACTAACTTTTGAAGGGTAGAGAGACTACTTACAATGCTCCGCCAAGAAATGGATCCCGTTCTTTCAAGGTGTCCTTATGAAAAATGGATCGCAATATGAAATATTTAGAAGAGAGAATCTTAACCATAGAGCATCCCTTTCAATCAATAAATGCCATCCCAGCTTAAGGAGAAGGGCATGATTTTGGTTTTCAGAGGTTGTGATACCCAAACTCTTTAAGGACTTTGGTTTGCAAATTCTATGCCATCCATTGAGATGAGATGTATTTGAAGAGCTTGTATCACCATGCCAGAAATGTAAGTAAACTGAATCCAATTTCCTGCAAATCTATTTCACTAGAGCAAAGCAAAACATTAAATATGAAGATACAGAAGCAAGTGCTGACTGAACAACGACTGACCTACCAGCATAAGGAAGCAGATTTGCTTTCCACATGCCCAACTTGTTTTGTACTCTTTTGACAATTGGTAAAAAATATTTTGTTCTTGATCTATGGTGAAACAGAGAGGTGCCTAGGTAGAACGAATTTGATTTTATTTCACTGATGCCTAGAATATGATAAAGAGAAATTCTAATTCTTTGGTCCATATTCGAACTAAAGGCCACACAACTTTTTACTCTATTGATAGTAAGACCAGAGAGGTTAGTAAATAGATCAATGATCCATTTAATGGTAGATACATCCTTATTCGTGGTATGACAAAAGAGGAATGTATCATAAACAAAGAATAGATGGGAAATTTCGGGGGGTCTCCTCTATCCTTTATTTCGTAATGAAGCTTACACTCCTTGTATCTAGTTGTGTACATAGATATAAACACTTTGGTATGCTTTGAAACCATTTCCCCCCCCCCTCTCAGTTTTGAAGTATATCGAATTGTGGTAGCAAGTTTTGTAAACTCTGAACAAAATTACTTTTATCGGAATTTAAAAACTACATAGTAACCAAGGTACTCAATCGGTGTCAACCGATACTGGTCTAGGATTGGATTGGTATTGGTTTTGATGGACTAGATCGGATGGATTTACCCTTGTTAAAAATAAAAATTTAGATTGGTATCAGATCGGTCTGGACCGAGGACATGTCTTAGTTGCTAATAGTATCAATCCAATCCAAACGATCCGAATCGATCCAATCTGATTTTTTAAATTATGTGTATCAGTATTGGTGACCATATTAGTTTTCGCCTATATTATCAACCCTGAATAAGGCAAAGATTAAAAAACGTTGTTTTCTGACCGACTTTTAAAACTTGATCCAAGGTTCATCATACCAAAACCCTAATAAATCTTTCTAATTGTCCAATAATACAAAAGGTTTTTCAGGCCACACAAACCTTACATATTCTACTCACTTGCATTTACTAGCACGTGGTAGTTTAGGTCATACTAAAAATGTATCAGTAGGTAAATCAATTGTTCCTTGCTTTCATATCAAGTTTCAACCTAAATGGAAGTAAAAAAATAAAGTATTGAAAGATTGTAGACCATGAGCAAGGTTCACCGGAGTATACGATTAAATTTAAAGTTGAAATTTGACATATTACCAATCTTTTATAGGTTAAAATTGCCATACCAATTATTTACATGGCACAACTAGAGGTGCACATGGTCAACTAAGTTAATAAGAATCACAAGGAGAGCAAAAACATCCTTAGAAACTGGATATTGTTTTCCTTCATCCATATCGAAAGAGGAATTCCTTCGCCGATGGGATGGGCATTAAGGACAGTTGGAGTATTTTCGAGTCCTATTGACCGGGGGAGGGGCGGGGGAGGCGTAATTAAGACCCTAGGATGATGGAAGAACCCTCCTCCACGGTTGGAAGAAAACTTTCTTTGATTATTATATTTTGCATTTTCTGATTCCTGTCCATAATCAACCTGTTTCAATATATTATGTATTTAGCACACCAACTGCTTGTGTTTATGCTACTGACACACACACGCACACACGCACACACCCTATTAGATAAAAGCGCAGAGGTAGGCGCGGTTTTTTATTGCCATTATTTAACATATAGAGTTGTAGACTTCAACCACTGGTGCGGACACAGTAGGTATATGATAAAGCATAGAGAGCGTGTATTATGTGGATCTATAAAGGTATATGGGGCACGCCTTGAGCGCTCCAGTTGCAGTGATTACTACGCTTAGTTGAGATGGCCCTGGTCGTTCTTGAAGAGAGCATGAACTTTAGGGTAGGGAGGGGCATCGACGATGCTTGTCGTGCGTAACATACGACTGACGTGAGCGTGGTAGTCATCTGAGGTACGGTTGCTCCATTCCATTGGACGGAATGGAGTAGGAGTAGGGTTGGAGTAAACATTGGGAGCAGCAGGTGGTGGTGGTGGTGGTGCTTCGGCAACGCTGGGGCTCTTTAGAAGCTGACGCACATAAGACTGGTAGTCACCTGCGGATTGCGAATCCTGCAACCCATTCTGACTCCGCTGCTGCTTCTGCTCTCTCTCTCTCACTGCCCACCTTTGCATCTTGACTCACTTCTCACTTACCGATCAGATGTATGATGAAATGCCTATGAGAAGAAGAACAAGATTGCTCGATCAACTTATTTGCCTTCTCTTGCAATCATAATTGGGTTATTTATAGTGCTGGTTGTTACTGTTATTCAGTGCCAGGTTTCGATCGATCTAGAGAAAGAATTATTCCATTTCGATCATGAAAGAGAGATAGGGGAGAATAAAAATGAACCAGCGGCGACTGCCCACTAGGGACTGAGGAGGAGAGCTGAGGTTGGATTGTTGACAGGGTATAGCATTCGGTCGGTCACTCGGTCCTCCGGGCATCCACTTTTCCTTCCAACATTATCTTAGTAAGATTCCCAAAGGCCGAAAGAGCCATGGCGACAATGATATCCACTTTTACAATGGAAGAGAGAATCTTGGGTTGCAAATTGCGACCACATTTGGCAGAAACCTATCCACTTTCATGGGAACTTCATCGACTCCTTTTATCTTATTGGGGCCACTCACACGAGGTGTTTAGTGTTATTCACTGCTTTCGATACTTTCTGTGAAAGTTGAATGTTTCTCATTCAATCCTTATGACCTAGTCCATGTGGTTGTGGGGTCAGTATGGGCCCGCGGGACTAGTTAGGCCAAAGACTTGGATACCCTTGGCTAAAAAAAAAAAAAAGTGTGGCCAATCCAAGCTATTTTGTAATTGGAGGTTGTGTTTGATATGTATTTTTTGAATAAATTATAGTCCAAATGCATTTTGAAGTGAAAAAATAGAGAAGAATCAGTTCAAAATGCATTATAGATCAAGAATCTACTCCAAATATGTATACCAAACACAACTATGATGTCAATTTAGGGTAGTGGTGGCAAAAATTTCTGACTAGACATAAGGACAATCCGATAGTTTTGTGTTCAAGTTGGGGAATATCAAGTCGGATTGAACTCGGTGACAAATTGAAATGTCATGCTCAGGTTGAACGTGAAGGAGTTCAACCTTACCATTACCTGTAAGGTAAGGGTGTCAAAAGTTGGCCTACACCAGTAAGTCCAACCTTAAACAATTGGTTAAAGCAGAGATTGGCTTGCCCGATTACTAAATGAATTGGACTCAAGCATCGATCAATTAATGATCAAGCTATTAATTGATCTTTTCCTGTGCAAATACTGGTCTGACGATCGCCTGACTAGGACCGACTGATAACCAAGTGTTTATAACTCGATTAGCTCATTTTAGCCCATTTGGCCCGGTTATAACACATTTATGGCATGTTCAAGGACAATTTATAGCCCTATAAGTTAATTAACCTATTTAAATCCCAATTATTGTCCAATTAGCCTGATTATGGTTTGGCAACCAACCAGACAAATAAAAATATATCTATGCCCTGGCCAAGACCCAATTACCCAAATGGGCAGAAACAATGTGGAACATTAAATTGACAGGGACCGATTAAGCCCGACTGAAAACTACTTGGCCCAACCGATTGACACCCCAACTCTTAAGAGATGTAAGGGGTAGCTGTAAGGTAGGGTAAATGATTTTCTCTTATACGTTACCTTATCCTATGGGGTAAAAGTAAAAACATTGCCCGTACCCTCTTGGAGGGGATGTCGCCTCTGAAGATGAAGAATTGACCTTGCCCTTAACTTGACCTCATAGCGTAAGGTAAAATTTTCCATTTATCTGTCAAATACGTCTATGGTATTTGAGTAGGGGAAATGGGCCATGAAACGGTATGAAGATGGACTGGGTTTTAATATATAGACAAAATAAATCTTGTCGTCCTAACTGGGCTTATTTGGTGGGTCTAAAATTTTGCCATATCTCAAACTCAGCAAAAACGACCTACCTCTCATCCAAAAATAGAAAAGATGACCGTACATAAGTGGGTCAAATTTCTGGTGAACTGGTTGGACCGATAAAAATGACTGGTTCATCCAGACGAACCAAACTCTTATTTGGCTGGTTTTAGCCTGGGGTTCTTACAAAACCGTAAGAATCAAAATTGGCTAGGCCAATCTAAACAATAGAAATTAAACCGAAAGGGGGAATAAGTGAGGAGAAAAGAACCCTATCCACTTGCATGTCTCTATGCCCAAATGCAGATGGGCACAAAAAGAAAGCAATATCCTCTCCCCCCCTCCCACCTCCCACCTCCCACCTCCCACCTCCCACCCAAATGCCTCTTTGTGACCTTTCATTGGCTTGCATGTTGGTGTAATGGCGACACAAACAGACACTGTTCTCTTGCCCAATAAATAAACTATGAGCAAGAGAATGCTACCTCTCAGTGTAAGTACAACCTAGTGGGCACGATCAGTGGGGGGGCACACATGATCATCTTCAATATGGGGCAACGTGATCTTTCCGCACCTGTTGTGTTTAGGTGTAGACACACATCAGGAGGTAGCGTTCTTTCTTCCATAAATAATAGGCTTTATATTTAGTTTCTTCATATAAATAGAAAAATCGAAACAACCCAAACCAACCCAATAACAAATCGATAATTTTCCATTAACTCAACCGGATGCCAACCTGAAACTGAACCAGACCAATTTTGATAATTTTCTTGCTTCGATTTGACCCAAATGAGACCAAAGACTAGGCCAGTATGATGCTTTTGGTTTAACTGATCATATATCTGTGAGGCTATCTGAAACCGAGAACTCAGGAATCAGGATTGTTGGCATCCAATGAACTAATAGTAATAAAACTATGGCCTTCAGTCTATCATCTTGCAAGGCCTTCACCCCTACAGCCACAACAGCAACTATCGTCTCCCAATTTCCTGAGAACCCCAGAACCTTGATCTTAGAACAATGCAAAACCATCAGAGACACCAACCAAATCCACGCCTGTGCCATCAAAACCGGCCACATTCTCAACCCCAATTTCGCCGAACACCTCCTCGAGTCTTCCTCTATCCTTATCCCTGGAAGCATGGATTACGCACTTTCCATTTTCCGTGGGATCGATGAACCCAACACCGCAGCTTACAACATCTTGATTAGAGGGTTCACCTTGAAATCATGCCCTGAGAATGCCATTTTGATCTTCAAGCAAATGCTAGAAAGCTCAGTGGACCCTGATACGTACACTTTCCCCTGTGTCTTGAAAGCTTGTTCCAAATTAAAAGCATTGAAAGAGGGTGAGCAGATGCATGCCCAGTTATTCAAATTTGGTTTTGGGTCTCATGAGTTTGTTCAGAATACTTTGATCCATTTATATGGGAACTGCGGCAGAGTCCAAGTTGCTCGCAGGGTGTTCGATGGAATGCTCCTGAAAGGTATCGTTACTTGGAATTCTATGTTTGCGGGTTACTCTAAGAGTGGGTGCTGGGAGGAAGTTGTGAAATTGTTTCATGAAATGTTACAGTGTGATGTTGCTTTTGATGATGTTACTATGATTAGTGTTCTGACGGCCAGTGGAAGGTTGGGGGACTTAAAATTGGGGGAACTGATAAATGATTCTATAGAGGCGAAGGGCTTAAAGGGGAATCTCAATTTGATCACTTCTCTTGTTGACATGTATGCAAAATGTGGTCGGGTGGATACCGCACGGAGGTTGTTTGATGAGATGCCACAACGCGACGTTGTCGCTTGGAGTGCCATGATCTCTGGTTACAGCCAATCAAACCGATGTAGGGAGGCACTCTCACTATTCCACCAGATGCAAAAGGCAAAGGTGGATCCCAATGAGATTACTTTGGTCAGTGTTCTTTCGTCTTGTGCTGTCCTGGGAGCCTTTGAAACGGGAAAATGGGTCCATTCCTTTATAAAGAGGAAGAGATTGAAGCTCACTGTTACGCTTGGGACCGCACTAATGGACTTCTATGCAAAATGTGGGTCTATAGATGATTCATTTGAAGTGTTTGAAAAGATGCCTTCAAAGAATGTCTTGTCCTGGACAGTGCTAATCCAAGGTCTTGCCAACAACGGTCAGGGAAGAAAGGCCCTGCAGTTCTTCTCTTTGATGCAGAAGAATAATATTGAACCAAATGACGTGACTTTTATAGGCGTTCTCTCTGCTTGTAGCCACGCTGGCCTCGTTGATGAGGGTCGGGGATTTTTTGTTAGTATGAACAGAGACTTTGGCATCGAGCCAAGGATTGAGCACTACGGTTGCATGGTCGATATTCTTGGTAGAGCGGGGCTTATTGAAGAGGCATATCAGTTTATTAAAAACTTGCCAATTGAACCTAATTCAGTTGTCTGGAGAACACTCTTGGCTTCATGTAAGGTTCATAAAAATGTTGAAATTGGGGAAGAATCTCTGAAACAACTTGCTAAACTGGACCCCACTCATAGTGGGGACTATATTCTCTTATCTAATATTTATGCATCAGTGGGCTGGTGGGAGTATGCATTAAAGGTAAGGAGTCTGATGAAAGAGAAGGGAATAAAGAAGACACCAGGGTGTTCCTCAATTGAGTTGGATGGAGTGATTCATGAATTTTTTGCAGAAGATAGTTCCCATCCACAATCAAAGGAAATTTATGGTGCAGTTGAGGACATTATTAAGCGAATTAAGTCAGCTGGTTATGTGCCCAACACAGCAGAGGCAAGATTAGATGCAGAGGAAGATGAGAAAGAAGCATCAGTGTCCCACCATAGTGAGAAGTTGGCTATTGCCTTCGGTCTTATTAAAACTTCACCTGGAACCACAATTAGAATATCTAAAAATCTGAGAGTCTGTACTGATTGCCACACTGCAACAAAGATGATATCAAGAGTATATAATAGAGAAATTGTTGTCAGAGATCGTAATCGTTTCCACCATTTCAAAGAAGGGTTTTGTTCTTGCAACGACTACTGGTAAGCTGTTTCTATGGCTTTGTCTAGTAAGATGTTTTGTAGAAACATTGAGGAGGAATTGCTGTGTTTTACCATATAGCCTAAAATGGTGAAGAGGCTCGACTCATTTGAAAAGTTCAAGCATGCTCCAAGCCTAACATTTCATGAACATATCTTAGATCTTAGGATGACCCACCACCATTTGATGAGTCATGACTCCCATCAAGGCATGTTACCATGCTAATGAATGTAGAATGTAGTTAGGCAATTAATATGATTTTATTTCTTTTTAGATGATTCATGTATTTTATCCGAAACTTTTGAGATACTGCATTAGTAAACGTTCTCTCCAAAAGTCAGCAAATTTTAAATATTATACATGTAACAGGCCCTTTTCTTGGGCTGTTGTTTCTTCATGATCTTTGCCAACTGTGTGATGGGGCTGTTGTTTCTTTGCCGAGTGCGTGTTTGTAATGGGGCTGTTGTATCTTCATGATCTCTGCCGAGTGTGTGTGTGTGTAATGGGGCTGTTGTTTCATCATGATCTTTGCTGAGTGTGTGTGTGTGTGATTAGGCTATTGTTTCTTCATGATCTTTGCCGAGAGTGTGTGTGATTAGGCTGTTGTTTCTTCATGATCTTTGCCGAGAGTGTGTTTGTGTCATGGTTTAAAGTATCTCTGATATCGATACGATATCTTCCGATACGTATCTTAAATTTAGTCGACCGATACGATACACACCAATACGATACATGGAATTTTTAAAATCCTTTTGTATCGATATATATCCTACGATACATACCGATATGCATCAATACACCACCGATACACATCGATGTGATACGATATGCACTGATACGACTTTATGGAAAATATAAAATCGAGGTGAAATATACATTTCGGTATGTATCGGTTAGTATCGGTATGTATCAATCAGTACGTATCAGTATGTATCAATCGATACGTATCGGTGAGTATCGTTATGTACCGATACAATGCGCTACGATCATATAATGGCCAAGATGGGTAATTTTTTCAGAAAAATACGAATTTTTGAGGGGGTTTTGTTCCAAAGTTGCTACCAGCCATATTTCTCTCTAACTAAAGTGGAAATCAAGGTTAGGAACAAGGATTTTACATTTATGGGACAACTACAAACCTTGAATTCTTAGTGCGATACACTCAATGTAGTGTTAATGCATAATACATGTTATCAATAGATTTTTTTTTAACAAATTCTTTAAGCAAAAGTGTTTAAAAAAATGTTTCATATCCATTTATGTGTGTATCTTTAGCGTATCTCCGATACGATACGATACCCTTCAATACGTATCTTAATTTTGGCTGACCAATACGGCGATCGATACCGATACGTTAATCCTTGGTTTGTGTGTGATTAGTCTGTTGTTTCTTCATGATCTTCGCAGAGAGAGAGAGTGTGTGTGTGTGTTGCAGCTATTGTTTCTTCATAATCTTTGCCGAGTATATGTGTGTTGGGGATGTTGTTTCTTCATGATCTTTGCTGAGTGAGTGTGTGCTGTGTGGCTGTCGTTTCCAATTTAGATTTAGATCATCTCCAATTCTTATTCCTTGTGCAATTCTCTCTATGCATGTGACACTTGTACATTTTTGAAATCCAACTGTTGTAGAATTTTGTGGTTAAAATGGATTTGAATTTAAAAAAACTTCTACAACCATTGGATTTTGAAAATGTACAGGTGTAGCGTGCACGGAGAGAATTGCATAAGAATTGCACGATTAAGAATTGGGGAGAATCAGCATTCGATTGTTTCTTCATGATCTTTGCTGTGAGAGAGAGAGAGAGAGAGAGAGAGAGAGAGAGCTTTAAAATTAGAGTTTTCTTGATGTGAGTCCTTGACAGTCAGCCATAGCCATGAACGTCGTGGTCTAGGCATGCCATCTTTCTGCCTAAAACAGTGATGGTGCGTGTCTTTAGGACTCACAGTATCTTGCTTTTGAAATATTTCTTTCTTTCTTCACTGCTGAAAAGGGTCTGCGGAGGAGGATGTGGTGAAGGGTTGAATCCTTGGAAGTCTTCAATGGATAAAGAAACAAGATTTTTTTTGGGAGGCTGAGATGGTATCAAAAAGACTGATAGATAAACCCCAACAGATAAAAGATGTAACGCAATAATCTTGCTTGTATCTTAGCTGAAAAATCTCTCTTGAGAGTGAAAACTGCCAAGTGGGAGTGATCACTGCCATCATCCTATATTGTCTTTTTTTTTTGGTTTCAGTCATTCTCCATTGTCAACCTTATATTTAAGCATTTTCGCTGACCAAAATTTAGAATTGTGATGTGATGTCTAACCCTAAACTGGCATACTTACTGCACACTAGCATATATACCAAGTAAGAGTGACAAAGTGGTAAAATTGACATTCCAGAATCCAGAAAGGAAACTACATATTCTCTCTCTCTCTCTCTCTCTCTCTCTCTCTCACACACACACACATTCATTCATGTGCGTGTATGTCTTGCCTAATTAGTTGCCATGGCCTTATGGTTCTTCCAACAATGATTATAAGGAGAAGGGTCTATGCAAGCAGCATAGGAGAGGGTACCAATGAGGTGCGACACAATGGTATCATACATAGGAGGGCAATGAGGTCATTTCATGTGACAAGGTGAGAGAGATAAACTCAAAGCTGCTACGTACCCTACCCTAGTGGCTCATGGAATCTTCTTATGTGTCTATTTCTCTCCTATCCATGTGAAAAGACATCTCTACCCCTTGATTAGGGGAGGAGAGCATGGTTCTAATTATTGGTATTGGATTGGTTAGACTATATCAAGAATCAGGATCGGCCTTGGTGATACCGATACTTGTCTAATCCTAAATAAGGTATCAGATCAAGGGTAAAATTGTCAAAACCCCATTTTTAATGAAAAGTGGGGGTAAAACCAATCAATCCAAAAATGATACAAACTAATCTGGATTGGTATCAGCAAGACTGAAATGAATTTGACTCTTGAGATTTAAATCTCTGGAAGAGAAAGATAGACACAGACAGAGGGAATGTGCTCCTGCATAGAGAACATTTTCCCTAATAATAATAAAATGACAAATGGTTTGGGTGGTCAACTACTTACCGTAGTCTATTGCATTATGTGCTTAGGAGTCTGGGATTCAAGTCTCCCATTCCATATCTATTACCCACCCCAAGTATTCCCTCATTCATAATAAAAAAAAAAAAGGTCCCCACAGTTCAGATTTCATTTCACATTCTCTCCACACTGTCTGGTGTACAAAAATCATCTTCGGTGATCCCTATTGATGGGAAACTGCACTCTGGGTTCCTAGGTAAACCTCTCCCCAAAGAAAACCCAAACAGAACCTTGAGAAGTTTCAGGGAAGGTATGTCTATAGAGTGTTGGAATTGGGGACGGGGATGTTTGGGGTGGTGTCAAGAGAATCTAGGCAAATAGGTCAACATCACCCTCAGCCCTTCTCAAGAGTCGAGTGGATCAAAAGTCTTTACGTTTCAATTCTAACTTCAATTCCCAACTCTGGACTCTTTCTCTCTCCTGGTCTAAAGACCCTTTCTCGTTTATTTCCTATCTTTCCCTGGAATTTTTCCACTTCCTTTCCTTGTTAGTATAACGATTTATTCAATTCAATGGAATCAAATTCTGACCAACTTTTACTTTAGCCAAAACACTCCACCTTGCATGTGGTCCGAGTATGATCTTGGGAGGTCAAGACGCGGCATTCCGGTGGCGAGGAGGACCCCATCGTTTGAAAACTCAATAGATTGATCTCACACCCCGGCCGGCTGATTCGATTGCCGGCCGATTCGATTTGAGTGGACCACCGAGTCAATGTTATGAAAATTAATTTTCAACTACAAAAAAATATATTTGAAATATAAATATCCAAAAAAAAATATAATAGAACCAGACGAGAAAGATTATGTGAAAAAAAAAATAGAAAATCTAAGTATTTACAGAAATTAATAAAATATCATTCAAAAATAAATTAATTAAGTCATTCCCTGTGTCAGTAAACGAAATAGGGAAAGAATGATTTTAGAATTTAGGTCATATGTTATTTAACTTCTAAGGAATGAAGTATAACTGGGTACGAACATTAGGATAGCCTAGTGGTGGTAGCTTCGGCTTGTGGAGCCGGCGGCATGTGGAGTTGGCACCCAGGGGAGGAGGTCGTGGGATCGAACCCTGTCGTACGCATTGTGTGAGTGTATGTGTGTTTTCTTATTTATTTTATATCCACCCGTGGGTTGCCCAGATGGTTAGGGCGAACTGGGGATTGTGTGGATTAGGCGCATGGTCTTAGGTTCAATTCCCCATCTGTGCATCTGCGATTTAAGTGGAGATCATGGCGGTGGGTTGCTGTGCTAGTCTGGGTTGCTGTGCTAGTCTCCTCAGTCATCATCAATACGGCATGAAAGGACAAAATAACATTAGGAAAATTAAGAAAATATAAAAACATTATTATCCGTCAAGTATCATTATTAGTCTTGGTTGATCCAATATTAATTCTAAAAACTATGAACTAAAGATATGAAATATTATGGACAAAAATTTTCTTCACTAATAACTGTACGATAGAACGATCTAGATGAGACATTCCCCCCCTAAGTGATAACTGCACGATGAAACAATACAGATGAGAACATCCCCACCCCACAAAACTGCAATTAAGTGGTTTGCATTTTTGTTTGGTGTTTGGTAGGTGAAGATCGTTTAGGCCTTTTGGGCTGTGGTATCAATTGTCATGTCCCATTTCCAACCTCCAAGTTGTTTGCCAGCATGGGTCTTCAAGGTCTGTGTATTATAAAGACCTCTTGAGTTCGGATTAGCTCTTCCTTAAATAATTAACTAAACCCAACAGACTTAACTAACTAAACCCAACAAAACTAATTAACTAACCACATCTTCTCTAAAATGCTTATCCACTAAAAAGAAAACAAATACATTATAAGCAATTTGGGTATCATGAGATCCCAACTCAAATTTATGATGAAAATCTATGCATGAACCCTAGAAATTGGAATCGCGTGGCAATGGGATCGGTTTCAGTGATCGGGTTCTAAAAAAAATATATTCAAAATTGATTGGAATTGACATGAGCCCTAGAAATCGGTTACATTTTTCAATCGAAAATTGAGTTCAGCTAATTATCCGTGATCTTCCTCAAACAATAAGGTTGACATACTATAGAAACAACCACCTTAGAGGGGTTGAATGCTTAATCCTTCACCATACTCTAAAGAAATAGATTATAAAAGCAATTTTCATTAGTCATAAACCCTTGGCAAATGACATCATTAGGATCATATGTTAAAACATGATTAAGATACCCTTTCCAGCTTTAAAAGGCAGAAAATAAAGGGTAGGAAAAAGGTCAAAAAAGAAAGTAAGTACAACTTTATTGGCCGGATTTGATACTAATACTAAGCTGATATGGATGTTTATATGTATAAAAAATGATTTGTTTTTTTTCTTTTTAAATAAAAAGCATCATTTTAATCTCGAATCAGTCAAGGATTGGGTTGGCCTGCATCACACTCTATAGGGTAGCACAGATTTAAGGGTTAAGAGCCCTTAGACATGCAGCCCAAGGCATGGTCACACAATCCAAGGTACTCCTGCACTATACGTCATGTCGCGCGAGAAAGGATCCCGTTTCATCAGTGGACCTGTCTATACTGGTGTTGATCAATTGGTCATATATGACATGGCCAGCCATCAGATTAGGTCTTTTATTTCCTTTCAAGACTTGGTACCTGCAATTTATATGCCCACATTACTTGTTCATCAATGACTTGTCTTCATAACCTTTCCCATGGAAGTCACCAATTTGAGAGTCAGAGATTTGGGCTTAACCTGGTCATGTATCAAAAAAAGGTCGATTATGGATAAAATCAAACCCAACCCACACTCTATTGTCAAATAAAAAATGATCACTTCAACCGGGTCCATCCAAATCAGAGCCTTATGGTCAAAACTGTATAACGATAGAGCTCTCCAATATTCGTGGATGGAAACTTCAGTGGGAAGAATTTGACAAAAATTTCAAAGAGATATGGTAAAGTCTTTCTAATTATCCGTTGGGCTGTTTCTCCATGATTAACATGAGAGCAATTTGATGTGGCTTCTAAAAGCTGAACATCTATCAGAAACTTGTAATTTTGAACCTCTCCCTCTCTCTCCTATACAGCCAACTTTGAGAAAAAAAAAAGACTAATTCCAAAAATTTATTTTCATACTAATCATTAGGATAGTGATATTGGTGGGAGGCAACTAATAGGGTGGTGAGAGAGTATCACAAAAATAATACTTCGAAAACTCATGTAAATAACTCAATTTCTTTTAATGAATTCTTTTTTTTTTTCCAATAATAAAAAAGGGTGGTAAAAGATAATTTGTCAACAGATGAAGAGGAGAGAGAAAGTAGTCGACCCCATTTAGTTGAAATTATCTTGAATTATTATGGTATGCTTCTTTCCTCTTACACTCGACTCTTCCTTTTCCTTTTTTTTTTTATTATTATTATTAAATTTTTTTTATGGAATCATGTAGTCGATCCCATCAAGTTAGGATAAGCCTGAGTTTATTGTTGTCACTGTTGTTTGTTAGAAAAGGAAAGAGAGTGTCATAAGAAGGAAATATATATATATATATAGAGAGAGAGAGAGAGAGAGAGATCTCAAATAACTTTTTTAACCCAAGGGGGTAGTGCAGTTGGTGAGCAATAAACTTGGTACGGGCCGTAAACTCGGACATCACACATTGGGCCACTCACACGGAGGTGTTTAGTGTTCTTCACTACTTTCAGTAAAAGTTGAATGGTTCTCATTCAACCTCGATATGATTTAATCCATGCGGTTGTAGAGTCAGTATGGACTCGCGGAACTAGTCAGGCCGAAGGCCTGAATACCCATCATTAGCGAAAAAGGGTAAATATCCTTTCCATGGCTCTAGTTAAATAATTTTTTCAAAGAAACCTATTTTTGAACCACAAGGATGGCTGTTTTTGATTCCTCAAACCATTGGTCTTATACATCCTATATATTAAATTCAACTACAAATTCATTTATATGGTCGATTTTCCTCCATTAATTTTAAGCTGTCAAATTAGGCCAAACCAATAAATAGCTAATATAATATGTCAATTATAATCATTGGATAGATAGAGGACCAATGTTAATTGACCCCATCTATAACATTTCAAAGTAAAATTTTTCAAAAGACTCTTATGAAGATGAGACTCTCACATTGGTTTGAAATCAATTAAAACAGAAATTTCTGCTATACATTAAAG
This sequence comes from Macadamia integrifolia, assembly GCF_013358625.1. Taxonomy (NCBI): domain Eukaryota; kingdom Viridiplantae; phylum Streptophyta; class Magnoliopsida; order Proteales; family Proteaceae; genus Macadamia; species Macadamia integrifolia. The sequence goes on along the minus strand of NC_056561.1, from coordinate 40,003,296 downwards.
TAAATTAAAACAAGAGAAGATATAAAAGGAACACTTAATTGAAGTGTTTGGTTGGAGTAGAGTTGATGTAAAGTGAAATGACAACATTTTGGGTCCACAACAGAAAAGAGGCTAGTAAAAGAATTTTCAATGATATTTTGGTTAAAAATAATATACCATTGTAGGTTTTTTTTTTTGGGTTATAGAATTATAGGAGATGATATATATATATATATATATATATATATATTTTTTCATTTTATTCTTGTTTTAATTTTACTTCAATTTTAGTTTCATGGGGTTTTAAAATAGGAAGAGAAACACAAAAGCGGGTGTTTTATTGAGAGTTTATCAAATAGGGGAGAGAAATAATCCATTTCAATGACCTGTCATCCAAACAACGGTGTCAGTTACTTGATTGGCGGATCAAAAACTTTCTTCCTCTATTTATTTAATTTTTATTTCTATTACCTGATTTTCCAATTTTATGTTTGGCATGTGATATGCATAGAAATACTAATAGTAGCATGTGGCATGGCATGAGGATTCTACAAGTATTAATATCATCATTTCCTCATAAATTCATATGACAATAATCTTCTTCAAAACTGAATTGCTTTTGAGGTAGATAAAAATACCTGAATAAACCTTTTTTTTTTTTTTTTTTTTTAAAGACTTAAAAAATATATTTTAACTCCTTAATGGTCAAACCTTAAACCATCAGACATTTGAGAGACTTAAAACTTGGTTTCTTGACTTTTCAAAACTTTGAATCTTGTCTTATATCTTTGGCTTCAATGTTTAGGTTTTAAAATTAAAAAGTTGAACGCGTTTGTTTAACTATAAGGATAAAAATCAACTTAATTATAATCATTCCAAGGTATGACCAAGTCCGACCCAAGTTCATATTTCCCAAGTTCCAAGCTTGGGACGCAAATGGATCGGATTCGGCTTGGATTTACAATCATTCAGATTCGAATCCATTTATCCAATGATATATTTGAATTTGATACATTATTTTAAAATTCAAATTTGGAAGTAGTTGGTGTGCAATGAACTTGGTACGGACCGTAAACATGGATGTCCTAAGTTCGACTCCTACTAGGTACACCTTGGGCCACTAACACCCCAAGGTGTTTAGTGTTTTTCATTGCTTTCAGTGAAAGTTAAATGCTTCTCATTCAACCCTGATATAACTTGGCCTAGATACCCATTTTTAGAAGAAAAATAAAATAAAATTCAATCAACTCTAATTATCAATTTCATTATAAACCATTGTTCAATGCACTTTTTAGAAACGTGCCAAAAAAAACTACCAAAATATTAGTAATAAGGGTAGTATAGTGATATATCAAACGATTTTTAAAATATTAAATCAATCAATTTTACATTGGATATTCAATTAACCGGATATTATCCGAACTGAAATGAAAATATTCAAATCCAAATCTGATTATCTTTCGAATGGAATCGAATATCATTTACGAACTAAAATTCTGAATTCGATAATGCCTAAATAGATTCGAATATGAATCAAATATAAATTTTCGACTTTCCATATTTCTGCATGGATCTATATCAACCCAATCTGATCATATTCTGATTGACATCGATCGAACCCATACTGGATTTTTAAGGTAGGGCATATATTGAAAAAAAAAAAAAAGCAGGGTATATTAGGCCAATTCCTAACTGATCCAATTTGAAGGTAAGATTGGAATTGGCCGAAATAAATTTGGATCTTGATTCCGTTCTTTTAAACTCCAATCTCTCTTTCTACTCTACTCCTCTCACAACCATGGTTTTAGTAAGTTGGTATTAGGATTGGGAGCTGTCTCAATTGATATCAATTTAGATCATCTTAAATTGAGTTTGATCGGACAAATTTATCCCTTATTAATTAAAACTTTACTCTTTTACCTTTGATATCCACTAAAATGGGATCATCTCGGAATCAATGTCAGTCTCTACTAATGTCAATACGAATCATTCAATTCAAATAATCCAATATTAATCCCTCAAGCGTGAAAATCATTTAAAATCATTATATCGATGTAGTGAGCGTTAGGTGATTAAGAGCCCCTTAAATACATATGTCTGAATACTTTGAGCTGTTGAATGTTCACTGCACCTATCACTCACTACAAATAATTTTAAAGAATTCAAATATAATTATAATAAATAATAAATAAAAGAGGAGGATGAAGAGGTTGGAATTGAAAAAATATCTCCTCTAGGAGACATAACGGTTGTATTTGGGTCTACCGACCCGGTCAATTGGCTTGTGGGGCCAGAATAAATATCTAAATATCTAAAATACCCTTGATATTAGTTTTCTTGGTAGAACAATATATGGGGATCATCAGAGGGGCAAAATAGTCAGACAAGTAAAATGACAGGAGACAGGCAATGTGGTATAAACGGGTATATAAAGTTAGGATTGAGGGGAGAGAATTGCAAAAAAAGAAAAACCAGTGGGGTTGGGAGCGTAAAGAAAAAGATAAAAACCAGAGAAACGGCTTCCCTTTCCTCTCCTTCTGTTGTTCACAACTGCCATCCATTCCAGAGAGGCACAGCCTTTCTCCTTCCTTTTTTCTGTACTTTAAAAAAAAAAAAAAAAAAAAAAAATCCATTTTTCTCTCTTTCTTTATTACTTTCTTCTCAGATTTTCCGTTTAGAATTTAAGAATTTTTAGGGTTTTACATATCCCTATAATTTTTTTTTTCTTCATTTTGAGCGGTTTTGTATTTGCGGAGAAGAATATCTGAGTGAATAAGGGGGGACAAACCACCAAACGGCTATAATTGCTGAAGGGGTTGGAGAAGCTAAAAAGAGGATCGGAAGAGGAGGAAACCAAGATCGCTAAGCTCTGTTAACTTCTCTGCCTGGATTCTGAAGTGGGTTCTCGACCCTTTTGCCAGATTTGAACTTTTGATCTGGTTTGAACCCCTTTCAGTTTGCAGAGGAGAGAGGCAGATTGGTCTTGGATTAATCGTGTATTTCTCTTCAAATTGGATATTCGTGATGCCTGAAGGAGGTTATTATAGCTCTAAGAAGACGGATGATATCTGTGAAGATGTCTGTGGCGAGGTATTTTGCTCTCTCTTTTTTATTTTTTCAATAAAAGTTACATTTTTGTGTGTGTTTAGGATACTCTTCTTTCCCTTTCTCATCTTCCCTTTTTACCCCGATTTTTGGTGATTCATTTAAAATTATTGTTTGCTTTTGGCTCGTTTTATGGTCAATGGAAAACGACTTCCTCTTTTCTTCGATTGGTGTCTCTAGATGTGTACACTTTCCTGGTCGTCATCATCATCATAATATGAACCCTATCTCCGTCCACAAATGGGTTTCATTTTCTGTTGTATTGTTATCTATTGTATTTGTGAATTTTTGTGCCCATAAAATCCCCCTTTTCGAACCCTTACAGATTTACCCATTCGAAAGGGAACAATGTGTATTAGGGAGATTTTGAAATTTGTGATTTGGGGAGTTTGAGTCATAAAGTTGTGGATTTTGGGTGTAAGCATGCGAAGCACTGCCCCTTTTCGTTGCAGAAATATGGTGGTTGGCAGGAATTTTCTCTTTTATTTTCATTACCGTGTGCATAACTGCATAAGCTTTATTCATGCGAAGAAATTGATTTCTGGCATTTATTTCAACTTAGAAAAAATCCTACCCGAGCGATTGGGTATGAGGTCTCTGATCGTAGATGCATTTATAGGTTTTTATATACTTTCTTCAATGTTCAATCGTCATTTTGGAGATGGGTTGCTTTTCTTTTGTTTTGGTGTCTGTTTTTTTCATTCTGGATATCTGAAAAATATTAGGGTGTTAATGATCCTTGAATTTTTAATTTGCAGGAAACTCGTGCTGCATTGAGCATGTCAAGACTTCGCTGTATTCTTCGAGGGTTGGATTTGAAGATCTTCATGCTTCTTTTCATTTTGATTCCAACATGCATTCTTGGTATCTATGTGCACGGGCAGAAGATCACATATTTCCTACGGCCATTATGGGAATCTCCACCCAAACCCTTTCATGATTTACCGCATTATTATCATGAGAATGTCTCAATGGAAAACCTTTGCAAACTTCATGGATGGGGAATCCGTGAGTCCCCCAGACGTGTATTTGATGCGGTTTTGTTCAGCAATGAGTTGGATATCCTTACCATTCGATGGAATGAACTGTACCCTTACATCACACAGTTTGTTCTGTTAGAATCAAATTCAACCTTCACAGGATTGCCAAAGCCTCTGGTTTTTGCAAGCAATCGAGATAAGTTCAAATTTGTTGAGCCTCGGCTAACTTATGGGACCATTGGAGGGAAATCTAGGAAAGGGGAGAACCCATTTGTTGAGGAGGCATACCAGCGAGTTGCACTTGATCAGCTCCTCAGAATAGCTGGTATTACTGATGACGACTTGTTGATAATGTCAGATGTTGATGAGATACCAAGCAGCCACACAATTAATCTCTTGAGGTGGTGTGATGACATCCCTCCTGTCCTCCATCTCCAACTGAAGAACTATCTGTATTCGTTCGAATTTTTTCTGGATGACAAGAGTTGGAGAGCTTCAGTCCACAGGTATCAGACAGGCAAGACGAGGTATGCACATTATCGTCAAACCGATGATCTCCTTGCAGATGCTGGGTGGCATTGTAGCTTTTGCTTCCGTCATATCAGTGAATTCATATTTAAGATGAAAGCTTACAGCCATGTCGATCGAGTGAGGTTTTCCCATTTTTTGAATCCAAAACGGCTTCAGGATGTAATCTGCAAAGGTGCTGACCTATTTGACATGCTTCCTGAGGAGTACACTTTCAAGGAGATCATTGGAAAGTTGGGACCAATACCATCTTCTCATTCAGCAGTTCATCTTCCAGCATATCTTTTGAACAATGCTGACAAATATAAATTTCTCTTGCCTGGCAACTGCAAAAGAGAAAGTGGTTAAGTTTCTAGGGGTTTGAGGTTCTCCATTGTAAAGTTTAAAGGGCTGCTCTTTTGACACCCCTCGGAGGGTTCTGTGGGGCAAATGATGACTCTGTTGTGGTATGAGATTCCAATTACCATGTATCCATCATTCTTTAGAGAGAAAGTAGGGGGGGGGGATTGGATGAGTTGGATATCCTGGGTGAAACATTGTATATATCCCCTCTTTTTTTCTTGGTGTTTGGTTTCATCCATGTGGAGGTCACATGTCCCTCTGTCAACAAGGAGCTTGCTGTGTGGGAGGTGGTGGTATGAGTATGACATGATCCCCCAAAATGATAAACAAATGACATTTCCCGAGCTTTTGTATGTTGGGAATTTTGTTTTTCTTTGTGACTAATTTATTCATATATTCTTCCAACTCTTGTCCGTTTTAATTTTTTGATTTGTATAATCAGTTGCTTTTGGAACTCTTCTTAACGGTAATGTTCATTTTATTCTTTTCCTGTGCCATTCTAGAGGATTTTGGGGTTATTATGAACATTATTTCATTTTTGCAGGTTTCTATGATAATAGTAATATAAGAAATCTCTATAATGAAAATAACATAGTTGAATGTCTTGATATTAGAATAGCTTGTTGACACTGTGGGTTTGTGTTTGATCTGGTGGAAATTGAAACAAGACAAATCTAAATATTCGTTTGTTTGGGGTGTCTAGTGACTACAAGTTTTGCTTCATGTTTATCCTACAGCAGCAATTTCAAAGCAGTTTATCGATTGTTATGTTCCATTTACCTCGTCACTGTCTTCTTGTGAACTCTATAGATTTACCTCACCACTGTCAAGTTGTGAACTCTATAGATTTACCTTGCCACTGTCATGTTGTGAACTCTATGAATTGTTGATTAGCAAATATTAAATTGACTTCAAAACTATTTTGAGGCTGTCATGTCTAGAATTCTGATTCAAGTCGAGCTGTTGCTGACGGTTTGTTAGATGGTTTAGTTCTCAGGATTCTTCTCAGTTAATAATTAGTTTTGAGAATTATTGGAGTATGAAGTTGGCATTTGAGTCTATGCTTTGTTTGTTGTTTGTTGAAATCTAGTCTATTCATGTAGGACTTCTATTGGTTAAATAGTTTGAAGTAATAACAGGTAACCTCTAGTTGTAATGTATCTGTAGATCCCCTTGGTATATGCTTCATCATTGAGAGCAAAATATGAAATTTATATCTTCCTTTTAGTGTCTTCTATCAAAATATTGAAATACCTTTTTGAGAGAACCCCATACATTTCACCCTTTTTGGGAATCTGATAATTAATTCTTCTGCTGTTTTACTGGTGGCTAGAAACTCTTACTGGGTTAAATTTAATAGGTTCAAAGTGTTTTGAGGAAGACCTGTGGTTCCAATGAATCTGAAGCTGGTGACTGGGTTCTACCATATTTAACATTTATGATGGTTTTCTGTAGTTCTGGTTGAGATAGAAAATTCAGGACCATTGGCATCTATTGGGCAGGGTTTTAAAGAGTGGAATTAGGATCCAAATTGCTCTTGGACGATTCCAATTCCGATTCTGAGCTGGTTCGACTTGAATCAACCAGATTCTGCCCTGACCCTAGAAATACAGTACGGAATCGTCTGCTCTGGATAGGCCTTGGTCCATCCAGGCAATCAGATCCTGAGTTTTATCTAACAATGCCAGAGTACAGTTTCCAATCAATAGGTATAATGAGAAATGGTATGGAATGTGAGGGGTGTGGAATGGAATCTACACACTGGCGTCAAACAGATCCTTTTTAAAAATATATATAAAAGCCACTCGTTGAAAAGTTCAGATAAGTAATTGAATATTTTAAAATTATAAAATAGATAAATCATTTTTAATCTCATTGACAGCTTGTGAATCTCCTCTTTTCTTTTTTATAGAGAGAGAGAGAGAGAGAGTAAAATCTGGATTTGGGTATTTAGGGCCACATGATTGATAATTGATATGGGCTAGTTAAGGCCACCCATATTTGTTATGGTCCCCCTTTCCAGGTTGTTCAAGGTTGGGTCTTTTGGGTCTTTTGTGTGAGAACTGATAAGAACTCCATAGCCAGGGCCCATCTTTGGTTCTTTCATAGGTATATATACCATGTAGAGTGGAGGTAACGTGCTTGGCACTTAACAGAGGGTAAGGCTGCGTACATTTGCCCCTCCTAGATTCTGCAGTAGCAGATACCTTGTGCATTGGGTTGCTCTTTTAACATCCTTAGCACTTACGTTTCGTGTTGGTCTCTAGGATTTGGACTTGGATCAATATATCACACAAAACTACAAAAGCCTTAGGAAAGATAATACACCAATACAAAAAAAAACAACTTTGGCTTTCAAGCAATCATACAAAGTCCATCCTTACCAGAGTTTTAAAGCTTGGGTTGAAGAATTGATCCCTTTTTCTATTTTCTAAAAGTCCCACCTGAGCTTGTCCCCTTCCAGAGCAAGAGTAGTGCAGGGAAGCATATGTTCCTTTGTTTAACTAACTGGTCCTGAGCTCCAATATCTTCTCATGAATGAGAAATGCTGGAGAGCTGAGGCAACCATCAAGACAGAAAGAGCATCTGCTGTGTCTTGATAGTTTGATGCTTTTTCGCCGTTCATTATTAATAACATCTGCATGAGAAGCCTTATAGGATCATACTATGTGAGCCTCAATGTGAGACCAGATCGATCTTCTCTTCGTAGCAACCAAATAAATTTTTGCTTGAGTGCAATCTTTATAAAAATATTCAAATGAAAGCAATATGTTCTACATGAAACCACATACTTGTTTGGTAGCTATTACATTTTTCGGTTGCTGCTCAGCAGGTGTACTTAAAAGCATCATAACACCAAAGGCTGCAATCAGCCTGGTTAATATGATTGTATTGCAGCTTCACAGGAAGGGCATGACAGCTGAGACTTGGGAAAAGCCAGATATTAAACCTGCACTGGAAGGACAGAAAGTTGAGAACTAAGCCATGGGATCATTTTCCAGTCCAGCATATAACTATGGTCGTGCCAAATCTTCCATGTAATATCTAAAACTGGGGCTGCATTTTGAAGCTAGTCCTGGAACTTCAATGGCACCAGCTACTTTAAAAGATTTTCAGATAAAAAAGACCCAGTGGAGACTGTCCTAGGTCTTCCAAAACACAGTTGACCCACTCTCAGTATGGTCAAGACTGTAGACTTGATCTGCAGAGGTGAAATTCCATCACTCTGCTGACTGAAACAAAATTAGGGTACCTCGCCTCACTTCATCTCTTTAAAGCCGGTCTAGCCAACCCATAATACTTTCCTGAGAGCCAACCTGCAAATCCTGCAATATGAGGATAATAAAATGTAAATGTTACACTGTAGCTACATATAGGAATGGCTTGATGGTAAAAGAAATTTATACAACAGTGAAATCACAAACTATTTCATGGAAATGCTAACACGAAAAAATTGGAAAACAAATTCCATTTTATTTTTCTGGATTTTATTCTCCAAACAGTAATGGCATCTTGGTAAATCACAAAATTCCCTGAAGGACACTTTCCCCATCATACGATTGATACTTGAATTCTTTTACTCTATCACCTATGCTTAAAAATGCTTTACTGCCATTCTGTCATGTACAATATGATAAAGACAAATCACAAAGAAATACAAAATAAAAAAATTTAATTACAAAATTTCTCCAGGAAAATGTTTTTAGAGTCTACCAACCAGAATGCAGGTAACAAGGTGAACAAGTGTCTCCACAACAACCCCCCCCCCTCCACCCCAAAAAATAAAAAAAGGTGATCAAGTGGGGACAAACTTCAAGCATAAGATGGCACTTAATATGGTAGTGCAGGCATTCATCCTCTAACAGGGGTACCACAAAGCACCGTTCCCTCCGATGTAGTTGTACAGTTAACCAACAATGAAAAGGTTACCTTAAGCTTATTATTCCTCAAAAACAGGTATGAACAGAGGCTTACCAAAAACTGAAAGTCTGGTGGTGTATCAAGTTCTATGCCATCAAGATCAGGGATTCCATTGGCTGCACCAACATCTCCTTCAACTGCATTCGTCTGGCTACTATTGAAGTCCAGGAGATAAGAGTTATTTCTTAATCCTGGATTATCAATAGGAGCGTAAGAGTCAAGAATTTCATTGCATAACAGCGAGTCGCCCACACCATTCAGATCAGGGTCCTCAACTGCCTGAGATTCGCCAGCCCACCATGAAGGATCCACCCTTTCATCACCAAGACGAATAGCAGGCAGGGGGGTTTGAGTTGCCTCTTGGATGAACTCAGATTCCTAATCCACAAGAAACAATTTCAGTAATGATCCATATAATGAAAGAGGGTCATATATAAGCACTACCCAAGTACACAGAATATTGGTCATTTTCCAGAAATATGTTTAAACTATTTAATATAAAATGGAAGATGTTCTAACCAAGGCATGTTACGATTGGTGAATAACAGAACCATAAATGCCTCAATTGCAGGCAGGTCAGTGACCCAGCATCCACCAATGGATGTATTCCAGAGGAGATCATGCCACTAAAGCTTACCTAACTGATGATCAAAATAAGAGTTAATGTGATGGAAGTTGAGTCAATTTTCAACCTCAGAGGTTTCTAAGCGATCAAATGATTGGTCCAAATTGCTGCACATACATCACACCTATCACATGCCATTGGTTGAACATCCTCCCTGGTCCACCCATGGAGCATTTATATTCTCTCGTCCAACAGTTCAGAATACAAAATGGCTAGAAAGTTTAGTAGTTTACATTCTCTTCATCGTCCACATCAAATAAAGGGCGCTTCCCTGGTCGATGCAGATTAGGAGTATCCGTCTTGGGTGTCCATGGACTGGCTTGGACTGCTGTTCTATCAGCTTCTTCAGTATCCAGATTGAAATCACTCTTATCGTGTTGCTTCTGCTGCTGTTGGTAGAAAATTTTGGAAACCACATAGTCACCTTCATTTTCATTTTCTTTCATCCCTAGATGGTATTGATGCATCACCCAGTTGAACTTATCTGTCTTGGATCCCTTCTTGGAACTTTTATAGAGAACCATAAACTTCTTCCATCCCTTATGAACTCCATTATCTATTACAGGCTTTGTTTTACCAGTCTTATGCCAGCGGACATGCTCCTTTGTCATATGACATTGATTGTGAATTTTGCGGCGCTTGCGATGACCAGTTGCATATGCATTAGCTGTTCTGTGGAAGAAATGGACACTGCTTCCGTCTTTCTTGGCACCTAAAGGGAAAACAGATATGGTAATTGAAAGAGTAATGTACCAACTCGATAACATTTAGGCTGGATGACATGACATATGATATCTGTTTGGCATTGAAACTTGACCAGGAAAGAGGAGATCAAACAAGCTTAAAGAACTCATTGGGCTCTTTTAAAGAAACTAATTGAAGTCCTTTAGGGAAGGACAAAGTGCATATATCCTCGTCGAAGGGATAATTGCACTTTGTCCCCACTGATAGAATGAAACCTAGCCTGAAATTCGATTTTGAGATCTATTTTGTGTTTTCTTTAGGTGGGGGTGGAAGGTTCTCTAGGCCATGCAATCTAAAGGGTATCTCTAGATTGCACCCAGTTATGCCATGTGAAAGGATGATTTGGAAATTCTAACCATCGGATATCTGGGGAATGGTCAAGATTGGCCCCATTTCAAATTTCACACTCAAATGTTATAGTACACCCCCCCCCCTATGTATTGGCATCTTCCCTTGTATTTTCAGCCATCCATTTCTTTTCAGCAAGTTCCCTTTTCCAATGTTTTGTTTTGCCACTTCACTGACTTTGTTTAGACTGAAACTTGACATGCAAGCAGGGGACATTGGGATCTACTTGTCACAAAATTTCAGCCTCCTCTGACCTGCCATTAGAGTATTTTATGTACAACCTAAAAAAAACTCTAAATTGCATGACCTAGAGAAATCTGTTTCTTCTGTTTTCTAGTTACATAAGTTCTAATGTTCCAGAGCTTATTAGTATTGTTCTTCTCTTGGTAGTCATTGGCTTGGTTTAGATGAATCTGAGAACCCACTTACCAGGAAGATCTTCAGGATGTTTATAGCAAATTCCCTCATCACCCTCAAGTGTGGGAATAAACTCGTCAATAAACAAATGTGGTTTCGAATTCCCAAGCCCAACCTTCGCTGCTAAATGTTCTAAAAGCTCTACACCAGATGGATCAAACTTTACACCTGCAGGCAGGCCTGGCCAGTCAATGGAAACCTGCACAATACAAGCTCCATGAAAAAAACAATTAACTGCAATATCATTTAAAAACACATTTGCTACAGTAGTCCAGCTACATTCCATACAACATTTTTTAAATGGAAAAAACCTAAAATCAGTCACAAGGGACAGCTAATGCAAGATATCAGTATGGAATACTATAAGAATGATTTAACAATGGAATTGTGGAATGAATAGAGCACTCGGAATCAAATGGACCCTGAATTCATTCATCAAGCTACGTTTCTAGTCAGCTGATGCATCATATTCTGTTGTTACATCAAGAAAAAATGACACAAATAATTTAGGCAAAAGACAATGAATCGGATGGTTGGGATATCTGACTTCTGGATAATTTTTGGCCAACAAGATCCTGCACTGATTTTTCCAACTCATGGTGTCCCAAATGTGATCTTGTATCCCTTCCAATATCAGCCAATTAGAAACTAAAGCAGAACTGAATGGAACAATTTAAATATTTTTTTTTGGGGGAGGGGGGGGGGGGGGGGGGGGGGGTGGGGTGGTGTTGTGCTGCACTGCTGTGGGAGGGATAAATTGGAAGAATTACTGATTCTGAACTTGAAGATGATCATTAGAAATTAGCTGAAGCTATGGTGTTGTCAATGTCATGTTTAAAGAACTGATGTCTCTGATCTGGACATTCAGAATGGGAGCAAATACATCATGCTGTGACTCAGAGACTCAATAGAACTTCATGTAATTATGGTAGTTCATACTGAGGGAGTCCACAGATATTTTCAACTCCTCTCATGGCTTGTATTCATGAATCTGCAAAAGAGATTAGGATTCCTATTATGACAGATACTCATGAAAAAAAAAAATTTGTCAGCATTTATTTGTTCTACAAGGTAATGGCACGATAGACGGTTATGGGTTTCAGAGTAAACACAATGCAATTTTTCCTGGTGTGGCAAGTTTCCGGGATTTGCCACTTCCCTCCCAACACATTGCCTGGAATGTGCATCAAAACCAGAGGATAGAGAAGGTTATTTAAATTTCTTTCAGAAAGAGAGAAGAAAGATTAGGGAAAGAAGAAGGGGGGGGGGGATCTGGCACAAACAGTGCCAGCTGCCACATGGAAATCCTGTTAGTGCTTAAATTGAGTGGACGGGTAAACTTACAGTCAATATGACTTGCCACAGCCACATATCAATATAATGTTTTGAATTTTTTTTTTTTAAATAAAATTATTCAAACAATCATGTTTGGAAAACAAAGACTTTTTAAGACAAGAGAATGAGCCTATCCATGAAAGACCACAAAATTTGACATGTGGCCGATCCAAGAAAGTCTCAATCTATCCAACGAATTCCACAAATCATTCTAACACTATTGGTACCCTTTTCCCAGAAATAAAGAAGAGTTTAAAGTTTTAAGTTTGTTTCAATTTATTTTTCAAGTTCTATTTATAGCTGTACTAGGCATAGCCCTCCCTATGATTTTGATTAATGGAAAATAACTAGTTTGAGTTTAAATTGAGGATGCTGCCTCTTCCTTTTCTCTCCTCCCCTCTCCCCCATACGATTCAGATCTGTTCCCTTCACCTCTCCTCTCATTCCTGCGGCACCATTGCAGGCTTCTCTTTCTCTTCTTCCTCTTACTTTTTACCTCTTGAGAACTTGAGGCATCT